>NC_037684.1:6922880-7222880 GCF_003255815.1 Theropithecus gelada
TTGTTTCAAAATAAAAAAAAAAAAAAAAAAAAAAAAAAAAAAAAAAAAAAAAAAACCTCTTTACTTTTATAGCTTTCTTCACAGCTTTCTTATTTCTTGGTTTCTTTTATCTTGTTTTATACATAACCTTTAAATACATTTTAAATTAGACAGAAGTCATTTACCTAGATTATTTATAAAAACTGTGATAGTCGTCATTTAAAGTTATGGAACCATCATTGTAAAATTATAACTGAGACAGTGTAAAAGATCTGACATAACTGACTTGATCTCGTTTTTAACTTCCAAGTTGTCCTTGTTCATTTTGGGGTGTAGGCTGAAATAACTTTGGGAGGAATTTATAGTTTAGCTTTGAAACAAAGATAACAATCCCTTCCCCAAACAAACCTTACTGCCTGTAGACTAGACCATCGAAAGTCACAAGATTAGGAGTTATGATAATCTTACTAAATTTAAGATATAGTTTTTTATTAAATGAATATCAATATCTTATTAAAGATTACACAAGTTGGCCAGGCGTGGTGGCTCACATCTGTAATCCCAGCACTTTGGGAGGCCAAGGCAGGCAGATCATGAGGTCAGGAGATTGAGACCATCCTCGATAACATGGTGAAACCCCGTCTTTACTAAAAATACAAAAAATTAACCAGGCGTGGTGGTGGGTGCCTGTAGTCCCAGCTACTTGGGAGGCTGAGGCAGGAGAATGGTGTGAACCTGGGAGGTGGAGCTTGCAGTGAGCCAAGATTGCGCCACTGCACTCCATCCTGGGTGACAGAGCGAGACTCCATCTCAAAAAAAAAAAAAAAAAATTACACAAGCAAAGATAATTCTGTTTTTGGGCTGTGTTTATAGTTTTGTAAGCCCTATACCAAATTTTGACACCTTTATAGTATTTGGCAGGGATAAGAATGAAATTGTTTAATAAATGCAAACAACGATGTATGTTGGCAGTTATTAAGATATTTTTAATATTACTTTACCGACAATGTTAAAGTTAATTTATTAAAGATTTTACTTGTTATATAAACTTGAAAGAGCATTTGACTAGTCTTTTCTTTTTTCCTGATAAAGTATTTGATTCAAGTGTTTTATATTCTTAAGCCAATTGGAGTTCTTTTATATATTTTCAGTAGTGAATTATTATATATACAACACATAAATACATAGATGTATTAGGCATGCCAATAGAAGTACTTCCTATCAATTCATAAAAAACTTTTTTTTCCTATCTTAGACTTTCAAATTCTTGACAACCTGTTTTATTATCTTAGGCACTTGTCAGTTAAGTAGTCTTAAACTTGTATGTTAGAGGAAACAACTCAGGTAAAAATCTAATAGCAAAATTTACATTGTAAGTTACAGAGAGTAAAAGTCTGTGTTAGAGGGACATTAAAATGGATTTAATTGTCATTTGAACATAAAATTATAGAAATTATAAAGTCCTTTTAAATACACACACACACACCCTGTAGTTTTTACTTCAGAACTTTAGCCATGAGATAAATACAAATTCACCAGCTTGCAAAATGAACATGTTGGATCTAAACAGTGGTTTTTATCTGAAGAGAAAAATAATAGCCGATTTAAAGCAGGCAGAAAAGAAAAATAGAGAAAAAGAATTTAGGAACTCCATAGTTTACAGGTAACGTTAGGGCTCTTTTTCTTTAATGTAAATGTGTACAAAGACCATATTCCATTTTACATAAACTCTGGCAAGTAGAGGTGTCATAAAACCTACGGAATGTTCGAAAGGGCGTCATTCTTGTTTTCTCCTCATTCTTAGATTATTTCTCAGTTTTTTTTCTGAAGAGGGGGAACTGAGCTGTGGCCTCAGGTTTTTTGTGTGGTGGGTTGATGCGTGCTGCTTGTGGCCACACTCCACAATGTGTCACCACTAGGTTGTTGCACCCTCTTACATGTCTGTTTCTCTCTCCAGAGGTCTAAGACTTCTGAGAGGGTTCAAAATGCCGGGTGATCAGTCTTTATACATGCTTCCTGGATGAGTCTTTTTTTAAATTAATTTTTGTTGGAGATTTCCCTGTGGGGTTGTTGTATGTCATGGGGGTCAACCCCCAGACACTCCCACAAGGCCCCTGGTCACCCAGGGGTGCCTTTCAGCCAGGAGGAGAAAACGCCCTTTCTCTTCAGAGCTGAGAAAACTCAGTTTTTCATTTATCTATGAAAACAACAGTTCAGTTCCTCATGTAAATGTACACAGACAAGCCGAATCGAGATAAATTTTGGGAGACAAAGTAATAGACAAGACCTCTTAGAATGCATCTCCGAACTAGAATTAGGATCCTTACACAACAACTTCCTAGGAGAGAAAAAAATAAACAATAGCCAAGGGCATTTCCTGTAAACTGTGTTCAACTACCCCTACTTTGTAGTTCTCATCCTCCATTACACACATCAAGGTCAAATCCTCTAACAGTACAAGATAATGTCTGGTACCCCCAAAGCCAAAGAGGTCAGGTCATGTAATACAGAAAAACAGATACTCAGACCTAAGAAAAATCTGCCTATGACTCTTGAAACTAAACAAAGAAAACAGAACACCCCAAAAGGGGTGACTGGCACCTTTGTTCTGAATTCTTTTAAAGGGTTCAAGTCATTAGAAGCCTTCTCTAGATTTTTTTGGTACTGTAGATGGCAAAGGGGCAAGGAGGTATAGGGTGGAAGAAAAGTTTCATTTACTTTTCTTTATTTTTTTTAAGACAGGAAGTAAACACTGAAACCAAACACATTTTTTAAACTCTTTTATAGTTGTGAGGAATTTTAGTCAAATTAGAGAGGTTTTGTTACCCATAATTTGGAATTTTCACTTGGATTTAATCAAGTCAGGTAAAGCTGGTCAAATCTGATGGGAGAAAGACTGAAACAAACAAGAACGAAAACCCAACAATATGATCATTCAGTGTTCTAATGGCAAGAAAAAATTCAGACCACCTGGTGGTTAAACTTTAGCCAGGACAAAACTCCAGTTCAGTTATTTACCTAGGGATGGGTCTGAGGCTGAAGACTGCTTTCTACCATCCTAGAAGCAGGAACAAAAGCCTCCAACTCCTCTTCCCTGCTGAGAGAGAGCTCAAACTCCATTAAAGGAGTTACCTGCCTTCCATTGTCCTGTAAACAGGAAATCTTGCCTTCCTTGTTGGAAGCAAGTAAAACTCAAAAAAAAAAAAAAAAAGGAGTTGTACAGCAAAATAAACTTTAGTTCTTGACTAAATCTGAGGAGATGAGGAATTCTCTGGAGGGGGTGCTCGCAGACGTCAGTAAATTGTCCTGTTGGTTTGAGCCATAAAGTTAGCTCATACTGGTACCAAGCACCAACAGAAGATTTGTCAAAGGTCAGGGGCATCTCTACTGAGAATCCCTTTATGGTTACCAAAATGTGAACCCAGAAAATCTGAGACAGGTCTCAGTTAATTTTCGTGTGTGTGGTTGTGTGTGTGTGTGTGTGTGTGTGTGTGTGTTTTGTCAGTTAATTTAGAAAGTTTATTTTGTTAAGGTTGAGGATGTATTCCATGACACAGTCTCAGGAGGCTCTGATGACATACGCCCAAGGTGGTAGGGGCACAATGTGTTTTGCATATTTTAGGGAGACACGAGACAGCAATCAATATGTGTAAGATGTACATTGGTTCCATCTGGAAAGGGGACAACTTGAGATGAAGGCAGGACAACTCAAAGTGGGGAGGGGGCTTCCAGGTCATAGGTAGATAGGAGACGAATGGTTGTATTCTACTGAGTTTCTGATTAGCTTCTCCAAATGAGGTAATCAGATATGTATTTATCTCAGTAGACGGGTGACTTTGAATAGAATGGGAGGCAGGTTTGTCCTAAGCAGTTCCCAGTTTGACTTTTTCCTTTAGTTTAGTATTTTGGGGTCCTAAGATTTATTTTCCTTTCACAGTAGAACAGCCTGTTTCATCAAATGCCTGTCATTGCCCCTTTAGGTGGTTTATCATTATTTTTTAATTCATCATTCAACTTGAAGGTTGCTTATGTTGTTCCACTTGTACATGAATTCATAGAAACCATGAGTACTGGGTGCTGGGTCAGACCACAACTGTTCACTGTGGGAAGCCTTTATTTCTGTCTCACCTTTGTGCTATTTCTCCCCTAGATCCACCCTGATTTCAGCGGGCGCTCCTGGGTCTTGTATGCACTAGGTGCTCTGAATGCTTGGCAACTGGAATCGGTTAGCCTGGAGGCATTTAGACTGTCCTTCTACAACCACAGAAGAGCCATCACTGGCAGAGAGATCCTTGGCGCAGTTAAGCAGAGATCTTCTCAGAAGAGCTTTTGAACAAATGAAGTTGTTTCGAATGGCCTTGTTAAAATGACTCACTTGTCAAAACAATTGGATGTGTTGGAAGGCTGGGTTGGAAGACAAGATGTCTGAGAAGCTGTCCTGCTGCATGAGGAGTTTCACTGCTACACACCTAATCTCCGGGTCCTGTGTTTTTGGCCTCCAGCTTACTTCGTGAACATAATAAAGGAAAGGCATTTTCTCTTGTGCGTGCTGTGTGTGCACGTGTGTATGTGCTTGTTGTCTATGGCTTTTAATTTCTTATATATGCTAATCCCCTGTTTTGTGCTTACCCGTTGTATTCTTTGAAGGACACAACTAGATCGATGACACTGTATAGCCATCATCTCTCCCCACTCCAGACTGAGGGTGGAGATGGCTGCACTAGAATGAACTGAGATCACAAAGGACTGGGGGGCAAAGTGGAGGGCACAGATGTGGGGATATTAACCCAGGGACAGGGGACCTTGAAAGTAGACAGTATTGTCCAAACTTGCAGTGTAATGAGGACTGCTACCAGCTTCTGGCTTTCTCCCTATCCACCTGTGCCTGCCTCTCCAACCCCTACCCACAACCTTTGCTTTGGCCATAATCTTCCCTTTTACCTGGCTTGTGTAGATAGCTATGGCTCTTGGCAGTGTTGAGACATTGTTTAGACTTCATGAGGAAAGATGATTTTTAAAATTTAAGCACCTCTGCCGTGATTTATGGGAACTAAAGCAAAAGGAATCTGCTTGCTCTTTGAGTATAAGAATTGTGGCATTGGTTATCTATGTAGCACTTATGTATAATAACGTGTGTAATAAGTGTGCAAGTGTCAAATGTATAATCTGGTCCCAACTGTGGGAAAAAGACAATTATAATAGTATGATAAAATCAAGGGCAGGCATGGTGACTCAAGCCTGTAATCCCAATACTTTGGGAGGCAGAGGTGGGCAGATCGCTTGAGCCCAGGGGTTGGAGACCAGCCTGGGCAACATGGCAAAACCTTGTCTCTATTGAAAATACAACGATTTGCTGGGTGTGGTGGCATGTGCCTATAATCCCAGCTACTTGGGAGTCTAAGGCAGGATAATCGCTTGAGCCCAGGAAGCACAGATGGCGGCGAGCCAAGATTGCACTATTGCACTCCAGCCTTGGCCATAGGAGTGAAACCCTGTCTCAAAAAAACAAAAACAAAAAAACTGTAAGGTATAAATGGGATGACATGCTCTAGATGGGTGGGTGGGGGGCCTGGGAAAGCCTGGGTAGGTGACAGGAAGGAGAAGGCCCTAAGAATGGAGAAGGGTTCTGGGCTAAGGAAAAAGCCTGAGCAAAAGGCCTGAGGCAGGCAGGACAGTTCTTGGATTAATTGGGGAAACTAAATGAAGCTGGGACAACTGGGCTCTAGCAAACAAGGAAGAAATACAATAGGAGATGAAGCTGGAGGAAAAGGCTGGGGCCACGTGATGCAGGGCTTGGGTTTTCCCTGGGTACAGAGGGACACCACTGAAGAATTTTAGCTAGAGAATTAACATTTTACTTAGGTGTTTTGTTTTCAGACAGGGTCTTTCCATGTTGCCCAGGCTAGTCTTAAGCTCTTGGCCTCAAGCCAACCTCCTGCCTTGACCTCCCAAGTAGCCTGGATTACAGGCATGTACCAATGTACTCGGCTTTATTTTGTTTTGTTGTTGTTTTTAGTTGAGATACACCCTACAGTAAAGTTTACAAATCTTAAGCACACCACAAAGTTCTACGTATGTATACCAGATTAAGATACAGAATGGTCCCATCACTTAGTTTTTAGACCTCTGTTGCTGCTGTGTCAATAATGGATCACAAAGTGTGGAAATGAGAAGATTAGTTAGAAATGTTCTGTGTCAGTTTCATAGAGAGGCGATGGTGATCCAGATGAGTGTGAAAATGGAGAGAAGTGAGAAATTTGAAATGAATTTTGGAGAGAGAATAGAATGTGCTCATGGAATGAATATGAGTGTGAAGAAAAAAGTGCTGATTCCTAGGTTTGGAGCTTGGGCATCGGAGGAAACAGCAGTGCAATCTACAGAGACGGAGAAGACTAAACACAGGACAGGTGTTTTGGGGAGAGGAAGAAATTGAGAATTCCATTCTGGACATGCTCATTGTGAAATACCTATGAAACTTGCAAGTGAAGATGTAAAATAGATAGGACTGGGGCTAAAATACAAATTTGGGAGCCATCAGCATCAAAAGGCAATGTATAGATCAGCAGGAGTGGATGAGATTACCCAGGAAGACGGGGTAAAAAGGAAAAGAGAAAGCTATCCAGGAAAAAGACTGAAAAATTCTAATACTTAGAATCAGATAGTGGAGGAGCCAACAAAGGAAACCAAGGATAAATCTAAGCAAATCAGGAGAGGGTAGTGTCATGGAAGCCAAGAGGGAGAACATGGTCACACTGCTGTTCACAATCCTGGTGGGGAGGTGAGGATATTTATGTCCATTTGGTGACATGGGGGTCATGGTGATCTTGAGAAGTCAACTCTGGAGCACGGTGGGTATCAGCCAGATTTTAGCAGGTTGAAGAGTGAATGGGAGGTAGGTAGTAGAGACAGCTTTTTTTTTTTTTTTTTTTTTTTAAATGGTATTGAGATGAAAGGTGAAATCTAGTTTGAAAGAGAAGAGAGACACAGGCTGGTAACTGGACAGTCATTTGGTATACAGAGATTTTTAAGATGAGGGATACTAGAGCTTAATTGTTCATTGGTGCGAATTCTCTAGCATAGAGGGAGATATTAATCCAGAAGACAGTAGAGGAAACCAAAGGACCTTGAGAAAGTAAGGGGAGATGAGATACAGAGTAGAGGTGAAAGAGGAGAAGATATGTACAAATTTTGGTAGGTTTAGAGGTTTGGTGATGAAAAGATGGAGTTGGTACATATTTCTTTTTTCTTTCCTAAATGGCACAAGTAAAAGCAGAATAGGGGCATGGGAGGTTTAAAGATTAGATGCAAAGTTGTTTGAGGGAGTAAGTGGGAGTTGGACACTTATGGACAGATGGATTACTAGGAATAAGTGCCTGTTTGAGATTTGTGATCATGAATCAAAAGCAAAGCCAGTCTTGGGTGACTTTCCCTAACTACGTGCTTCAGTGCCAGCATGGAGAACACAGAGTCTGGGTTCTGCCAAGCAAGCTGGGAAGGAGAGAAGAGCAAGAGAGCAACTCCATGGTGGCCTATGTGATCCAGGCCAGATGGTAGCACCAGGGGGTGAGAGAAGTGAGAATGTCATGGAGCTCAAGGGAAGCATAGAAGATGTCAGGCCTGTAAACAGAGTCTCCAAGAAGGAATTTTCTCTCCCCAGCAACCTTCAACGTTAGCTCACCGATGAGGGCACTTGCCTAAGAAGCAGTGGTGACACCCAGTGACCACTCTTTGAAGTGCACCTTCTTGGTTTTATGTTGTCAGCAGATCCGGAAGTGTGTGTTACGTTCCACTTGGGGGGCACCAGAGCCCTCGGCATTCTCTCCGTGGTTCTGTCTCGCAGGATTCTGTCCCATTGGTCCTGGGCATTTCAAGGGGATGGAGAGGCTGCTGCTTAGGGGGTAACTAGAAGTGGACTGAAGGCAATCTGGGGGCTGTTAACTCCAGACCCCAGACCTGGGCTTCTCTGCTAGTCCTGAGACAGATCCTGAATCCTGGGATGACTTTGGGTATTCTAAAACCCTGCCTGGGTTTTAAAAAAATGCCAGGTAGTGACATAATCCTTTTCCAGCCCGCAGTTATCCTGGGGAAATACCATTCTGGCTGACCCAGAACTGTGTGAGGACTCTCTTCTCAGCACCACCTCCCAAAAGTTGACTGTCCCTGGGGTTCTAAGAGGGTCCTGCTGTCTCTGGCTCCACTTGACCCAAGGACTGGGATCCAGCTTAGTCTAGAGGGAAACACAGATTCCTCCCAAAGTCCTGTCAGTCATTAGAGGTACTGAGCATGACTTCTGGGCCAAGCAGTTGGGTATCCCTTAGTTAGAGGGTATAGGGAAATACAAAGAAGACCAAGACAGGACAGCCCCTTTGCAGCAACCTAAGGCACTTTTACTGTTCTGATCAATTACCCTGTACCAGGACATGCTGTTTTCCCTTCCACTTTAAGAGGTTAGTAAATCAGGTTTGAGTTCAAACACAAGAGGGTCACTGAGGCACGAACCATGGCATGGGGTAGGTGAGGGAGGTGGTTTCTAAGGTGGTCAAAAAATTGAGGAAAACTGATTCTGACTCACCTCTATCCTGCTTCCCCATTTCTTATCTCACACTCCCCAGTTTGAACTTGACTTTGTACTTAGGGCAGCCTGGTGTCGTGGAAGGAGCCTGTGCTAAACTTGTAGTCAGGTCATCCCTTGGCCACATCTGCTTCCACATCTGCAAAATGGTGATGTGGTGATGGCACATGGTTGTAGTGAAAAATTAAACAATGTACATGAAAGTGTTTCTTACACCAACACAATGCTTTGGTTTAAGGCATTATTATTAGATATTTATACGAAGGCAGATTTCACAGACATTAAGGAAAAAGAAAAAAGCTTTATGGCAATGAAATTCCATTAGATGTGTACCAGGCCCTGGCGGAACCCGTCAGAGGAAAAGTGACCGTTGATGTCTTTTCCGAGACTGGGAGAACACAGAAGTGGGTAAAGGAGAAGATCCACCGCTTGGAGTCAGACAGACTTAGCTTCTTATCCTGTATTTGCCAGTTACTGGTTGTGGCATCTCAGACAAGTTCCTGAACTTCCCAGATGCTCAGTGTACCCCTGTATAAAGTGGAGATAATTCCTCCCTGCCGACCTGTTGAGAAAATTCAATGAAGTGTTGCCTGTAAAGCACCTTGAATAGAGTATGCACTCAGTGAATATGGTATCATGAAAATGCATTCATTCAGGCCATCCCAAACTAGATATTTTGGACATATACTATGGGCCAGGCACCAAGCTAGGTGGTGGGTGACTTTGTCTTATAGCACTTATAGCTTTTCAGATAGACAGTTCTAGTTCAAATCCTAGATTTACCACTTACCAGCTGTAGAAATGTATTTAACTTCTTTGAGCCCTAGTTTCTTCCTATGTAAAGTGAGGGAGAATAATATCTATTCTGAAAGATTATTGTAATAATTATATAATCTATGTAAAGTACCTAGCACAGTACCTGGCATGAACAAAGTCTCAAAAATGGCAGTGATTATAATTAATATGATCATGCTGAAAGTTAAAAGAATGTATCAGATTTAAAGCCAGACACCCAAATGACTTTATTTATAGCATTAAATTCATCCTTGAACCAACCTTCTTTGCATTAACTAAAATATGGGATTTACTTCCCCTTATACACATCTACACATCATTCCCAAAATACTTAAAGCAAGAGAGTTCTATTGGCTGTAAAGAGGGACATGGTAAAATACGGAAATGGGCAAGAGAGGACAGCTGTGTTATCTGTCTTTAGAGCTTTTTCAGGGAAGTCCTTTGAAGATTTTAAGTGTTCTTGCCAAGAGTACATCCTCCCCACCCCAAGCCTCAATTGCCAGATGGTCATGCCCTATGCACATGCTTTTTCCTCTAGGGAAACCCTGCTCAGGGTCTCAGTGTCCCCTGGCCCAGCTGCCTTAACTTAGAGCAAATGCAAACTTGCCCTGTATCCCCAGCGGCTCAGAACTGCCCTGCCAGCTCTCAACCCTCCTCCACCCTTTTTCTTTCTCCTTGCTTCCTGGTCTTGCCTCCTCACTCCAGCCAGACCAACAGCAGTTCTGAGTGTTTGCTCACTTTTACTCCTCCAAGGAGGACGGGCTTTCGCTATGGTCTCTGTCCACACCCACAGCTCAGAGACAGCCTGATCAGTGTGTACACAAACCCCTTCCTGGCTGGTGGTGCTCTCCTTGGAAAGCCATTTACTAGTCCATAAAAGGGCCTGACCACTTAAAACAAACATGGACTCAGTCAAACCAGAAATTTAAAATTGCGGCACTTTAATTCGGGTCAACCTTCGTTCTCTTTCCAATACTGGTGCCTTACCCTGCCTTACCCTGTCTGAGTGTTTCCCATGTGCTTAACCCTCCTGCCTCCCAGTGGCTGCCACACCCCAGCGGGCCTCTTGGTGCTAGGTGTGGGCTGAGAGTTCCCATCCCCACTGTGGAATGACAGCGATGACAGCTAAGCTTTATTTTCACTCCATGCACAAGTGCTTACTAACCACTAAGCTCCAGGCACTGTTCTAGATATCAGGGGTCAGCAGAGAACAAGACAATAAAGTCCCTGCCCTTATGGAGCTCATATTCTGCAAGGGGAGAAGTAATAAATATACCGTGCAGTGTCAGGTAGTGATACATGCCATTCAGAAATCCAAATCAGGAAGGACATGGTGGCTCATGCCTATAATCCCAGCACTTCGGGAGGCCGAGGTGGGTGGATCACTGAGCCCAACAGTTCGAGACCAGCCTGGGCAACATAGAGAGACCCTGTCTCTACATACACACAAAAAAATCAGCTGAGTATGTGTTGGGGGAAAGGCTTATGGGGTGCCTGTATAAACTGGCTATAAAAATATGGGACAATAAATTGTGAAAAGCCACAAGAGGCCTCTGAGGAGGAAAGTCTTCTTATCGCCATTATGTTCCCATGCTCTGAGCGAGACTTGCTCTCTCGTCCATAAACACTGTGTTCAAGAAAAAAGACACTCCTTTGAAACATTAGAATGTGGCCAGATGTACAGGCTGCTGGTTAAACCCACTCCCACTAACTACTCTCCAATAAGTTTAAGATATACTGTTTGAGCACAAGGTAGATTCATTTAAATTGCCACTGCTATAGATTACACATATGACACACTGCCTCCCTTTCACCGTTTCACCCTGAACATCTGCTGCTTCTTAGATCTAAGTGATTGTACTCAATAAATAGTGTGGAGACCAGAGCTCTGAGCCTTTTACAGCCTCCATTTTACAACTGGCCCCCTGGCCCCCACTCTTTATGCACTCTTAACCTGTATCTTCTCATTCCTTTATCGCCACCAGACTTTGGGTACCCTACGGGTGGTGTCGAGACTGGTCCCCAACAAGTATGGTTGCATGCATCTGTGGTCCTATTTACTTGAGAGGCTGAGGCAGGAGGATTGCCTGAGCCCAGGAGGTCAAGGCTGCAGTGAGCCGTGATTGCACCACTGCACTCCAGCCTGGGTGGCAGAGCAAGAAAAAAAAAATTCTAAACAAAACAAAACAAAAAAACACCCCACATTTCACAACAGGGTCAGGGGCGCATCAACGATGGGAAGAGATACTTTAGATAGGGTGATCAGGGAAGACTTCTCTGTGGAGGTGACTCTTGTGCAGGTCCCTGAGCAAAGGGAAGAAGGAGCCTTGGGAATAAAGGGGGTAAGGTTTCCAGGCAGAGGGCACAGCAAATCACTGGGGTAGAATGAGCTTCACATGTTTGAGGAACATCTGGGAGGCCTCATTTTTTTTTAATGTCATACAGTGATGAGCACTTAAAAAATTGTGATAAAATATATATAACATAAACTCCCCCATTTAAACCATTTTGACGTATACAGTTCACTGGAATTAAGTACATTTATGCTGTTACGCAGCTATCACCACGATCCATCTCTAGCACTTTTTATCATCTTCTCAAATTGAAACTCTGTGCCCATCAACAGTGACTCCCCCTCCCTCCCTCCTCCAACCTCTGGCAACCACCATTCTACTTTCTAGGTGTCAGCACCTTAAATGTGTCATCTCATTTCATCTTCAAAACAACTGTAGGCCGTGAGTTTTACTGTGATCCCTATTCTACAGATGAGGAAACTTAAACTGAGTGAACTGTCTCAGATCACACGGCCATTAAGTGAGGGAAGGAGGTCTCCATTCAGAGTGCTTCTGGCTCAGGCTCCTGCTTGTAACTGCCTACCTGGTAGGGGTTTAGGATGTCCTTCTGCTGCCCCTCTGACAACACAGAGGTGAGTTGAGAGAGTTTCATGTGGATTACAGACAATGTGAGAAGCTTTTCTGGTTGGGACTGGAGAGGGTTTGTTGTACCTCACTGGTCCTGTCTGCCTGGAAGGAAGAGGCCGTTGCCCAGTGACAAGGATTGGGGAGGGAAGGGAGAGTAGGTAACCAACATCTGTCTGCTATTCTCCTTTTCCATCTTTGTCTTCTGAGCTGTCTTTCAAGGGGTATCAGCTGCTCTGAGTGGATAAGCATGGGCATCTTTATCGCTTGGTGTCCAGTCAGCCAGGTAGCACTACCACCACTTATTTATTACTTGGTTATAACACAGTGCTAGGTGCTGCAAAGAGATTCATCCAGGAGCTACACGTGACACAGATACAGCTATGCAGCAGATATCAGAAAGAAAAAGCAGAACCAAAGGAAATCAAGATGAGACTAGGCAAAAAAAAGGACAGTACTTGAGTCACATCTGGACCAGAGTAAGTCTGTTCTTGATGATGGAGTGTGTGCAAAACTGGGATGGAGTGGCTCTATTTGTTGCAGCTGGAGCCATGACCACCTGTCCTGTTCAATAACCCGGTTGTTGGAAGAGCTGTCAGTTTCCTGGTTTGAGTGGTCTTGGCTTTGGTGCCAGGAGGTGTTGAGTTTCACTTCCTGCCTTCCCATATATAAGCTGAAAGAGCTCAGGCAAGTTGCCTTACCCCTCCAAGGCTATTTCTTCATTTGAAAACATAATCATACCTACTTTTTAGGGTTGGGGAGAAGATCAAAAGAGATAAGGTGTGTCAGATGTCTAATTAATGTTTGTTACATAGTAAGTGCTCAATAAATATTCATTCCTTGCTGGGTAGAGCATGAGTATGCACCCAGTGGCCAGGAGCCAAGCCTTCTTCCTCCTTATCATGGTCAGCACCATTTCTGACCTGCTGGCTTGTCCTCTCTAATCACTGGGTTCAGCTTTCAATTTGGGGATCCTTGCTACACAGTTTGCTGTTCAGACTTAGTGAGGAGAGGCCTTAGCTAGGGGTATTTGAATTTTGGAGAACAATATAGCAATCATACCTCTTACCTATTTGGGGATAACCTCCTCACAAGCAGTATATTGGAAGGCAGGATACTGCCTGTGCCTCACCTCCCACCGTGGAAGCAGACAGGGTGAGGTCCTGCCCAGGACTTGGGATCTAGAATGTAGGATAATGGAGAGGGGCACTTAGCCCCTGGAGCCTGCCCAGTTCTTAATCTCGGTCTTCAGTCTCCTGCTGATTCTGTGGGCACCCTCTTGTCCTTTCATCAAGTCCCCTTTCCTCATGGGATAATCAATTTCTGTTGCTTGCAATTCAGTCTTGTGCAACACTGAGGTCTTCTCAGATCAATCCTGAGAGAGATTTCAAGGGCCCTTGGGTTGTTAGAACAATGGGAGACAGCTGGCTAGAAAAGGTACTGGGCACAACCTTGGTACAACTCTTTCCTCCCAGCAGCAGGGTAGTGGGTGGTTAATTGGGGCATGCATACTGTCAGCTCCAGGCAGTCGCTGAGCTGTTTATTCATTTGTTTATGTTTGCTTGTTTGTTTTTTGGTAAGTGTATATGTTTTCTATGTGTGCTGTAACCTCCTCAAGATTAAAGCTTTCTTTTTCATCTCTTGTACAAAGTCACAGAACCCCAGACCTGGAAGAGTCCACAAGAGATCATGTGGTTTAGCTTCTTACCTCAAGGCCACCAAATGTTTAACCACCCAACACCCCTAGTTTGTCTCAGAGATGCTCCAAGAAATGGACACATTTAATGTCCCCATTGGCCGGGCGCGGTGGCTCAAGCCTGTAATCCCAGCACTTTGGGAGGCCGAGATGGGTGGATCACGAGGTCAGGAGATCGAGACCATCCTGGCTAACACGGTGAAACCCCATCTCTACTAAAAAATACAAAAAACTAGCCGGGCGAGGTGGCGGGCGCCTGTAGTCCCAGCTACTCAGGAGGCTGAGGCAGGAGAATGGCGTGAACCCGGGAGGCGGAGCTTGCAGTGAGCCGAGATCCGGCCACTGCACTCCAGCCTGGGTGACAGAGCGAGACTCCGTCTCAAAAAAAAAAAAAAAAAGTAATGTCCCCAATCACCCATTCTAATGGTGGCTGCTTTGCTTTGAGCCTATTTTCCTTACACAGTTTGTAATGCTTGTAGCTTCTTCATGAAAGCACTTCAGAGGATGATAAAATCATCCCTCAGCCTTCTTTTCCCTGAGAGCCAATGGTGGGAAAACCCAGCTGCCTACAGGTCCAGGCACTTACCAAAAGGGTGAGCTGTGAGTGTGTGCACATATGTTGTAGGGGCAGTGGGGTAGTGCTGGGTCTGGAAAGAAGCCTTGGACAGCACCTGCCCTCTCCTGCTGACTGTTGATACTGGTGGAATGTAGGCTGTGTTTTTGAGAGATCTTATGAATTTTTCAGGGAAGCTGGAAATCTATGATTATAAGTGAGAGTCCTGATTTTTTAAAATGTTGGCAACTAATTTGATTTAAAAACCATGAACCAGGCCAGGCATGGTGGCTCACACCTGTAATCCCAGCACTTTGGGAGGCCAAGGCAGGAGGATCACTTGAGGCCAGGTGTTCGAGACTAGCCTGGCCAATATGGTGAAAACCCATTTCTAGTAAAAATACAAAAATTAGCCAGGGGTGGTGCTTATAATCCTAGCTACTCGAGTGGCCGAGGCATGAACTCAGGAGGCACAGGTTGCAGTGAGCCTGAGGCAGGAGAGTAGGGTCTGGAGGCAGGGAACCTAAGGCTGATTCACCCTGACTTCCTAGCACTAAATCAAAAGGAAAATCCCAACTTCCCACACCTAAGTAACAAAAGGACCAGAGGCTACTCCCTTTGTGAACCACCTGCCTTTCTGCTTGGCAGATAGAAAATTGAAAGTACCTCTGATAGATTGCTTTCCAAAACCAACCAGACATTTGCATCGGAGGATAACTTTGTAACTTCACTTCAGCCTCTGATTGTTTGTGGAAAGCAACCAATTAGACTGACTGCAGGCCACCACTTCATTTGCATGGGGTGAACACCAAGTGCCCAATGGGAAACCTCTAGAGGGTATTTGGACCCCAGAAAATTCTGTAACAGGGGCTCTTGAGCCTCTATGCTTGGGCCTGCTCGAGCTTTCATTTTCAATAAATCTCTGCTTTCGTTGCTTCATTCTTTCCTTGCTTAGTGCATTTTGTCTAATTCTTTTTTCAAAATGCCAAGAACCTGGACACCTTCCACTGGTAACATATTTTGGTGAGCCAGCCAAAAGGCAAGCCCAAAGTCTGGGGTTCATTTTTCTCCTTTCCCCTTTCCTTTATGCTCCATACAGAGTAATCTCTCTCTCTCTGTCTCTCTCTCTCTCTCTCTTTCTCCCTCTCTCTCTCTTTTTCCTTTGCAACTAGGGACACTTGGTGAGCAGCGCCTAAGCATTGAGGCAACTGCAGATATCTGGCTATGGCAGGTGAACTGAAAGAGTTTCCATGTGGAGGCACCTAACTGCCACCGCCCAGTTCGCTTAAGGGACCTGGGTATTTTTCCTTGTTTTTTCCTTTCTTTCTTTTTCAGTCTTTCCGTGGCTGTTTCCTAGTAGCTCCCTGGTAATTGAGGGCAACTGGCTGGAACCACTCTCCACTGTTGCCTGAAGGCCAAGTAAATGGGGATAATTGCCCTGCCCAGAAGCAGGAAGGACTCTTCTATCTTTTCTGGTTGTGGTCCCTGATCGCTGCAAGTAGCACAGCTTGGGGCGAACTCATAAGTGTTTCAGGTGACTTAAACCTTTTCTTATGCTAAATTCTTCCCTTCTTCTACTTGACTGGCTACCGGCGGGCGAAAGAAACCCACTCAGTCTCCAGTTCCTGTCATTAAAGTTCATGGCTATCTCTAGTGGAATGAAGAGCATGGGAAAGTGTGGCCTTCCTTAACAAATTATAAGAGTGCCGGAAGTCCAGGCCTTCATCCAAGGATAAAAGGAAAGCTCATAGTAGGCCATGACCTCTGGAGGGAAAATATGCAAAGTGGCACTGATGCCCATCTAAGGTCAGAGACATCTGACACTCTAAGATTGGACACCCTGGGGGATCCTCTGGACTGCAACCTCTCCAAAGGGAACGCCCTAGGCACAGGTTCTGAGGCCTAGTACAAGCCATCCTTAGAATTTTCTCTTGCAGTTGCAATACTGTTTGGCCCCAATATTGTTTGGAATCTGGAGTTTGCTGTTGAATGGGAAAGTGGGATGGAGTTGCATGTATCCAGGCTTTAGTGCTGCTGTCCTAAGCAGGGTTGGGTCTGGTTAATATGTGACGCTCTCCTTTGGTGCTGTTTGGCCCCAGCGTTCTTTGGAATCTGGGGAGGTCTGGCCTTTAAAAATCAAACTGCTATGAAAACTGCTTTACCTGAAATTTTGGTTCATGGCCTTCATTGGATTACCTACTGGGGCAAACGAAGTAAAACTGGCAAGCTTGTATTGCTATCTCACAGCTAGGGTTCCAACGTAAAAGCTATTGGAGCTTCGTTTATGTGTGTGTATACATGCCTAGATGTGTTTGTTTGTATGTATGCTTATTGTTATATGTTGTGTCTACCAAACTGGCTTATAAGTAGAAGAGCCCTCATAAATTAAATAAATAAGTTTAAGCAATTTTCAAGTTCACGTGACTTAAGTATAACTTTACTAAACAAGCTGCTTTTAAAATTATTGGTAAAATAAAAATAGAAATGCCTTCAGAATGGTCAGCATACATTTTTGTCTGGATTTTATATTTGTCTCTGCTGGATATTTTGAGGTGTCCAGGTTTGGCATAGAAAGTTATAAAACTATAAACCCAGCCAAAACAAAGTGATCTTGGTTTGCGTGCCCCCTTTTTTTTTGACAAACATGAGTAATTTAATGTTGTCAGCTAAATCTTGTGAGTTATTAGCAAAAATACATACGTATTTAACTCTGAGACTCTTTCTTACTTAGGTTTAGGTGAACACCTGATATTCACTGGCTATTAAAAATGTAGTTAACAAGGAAATAACTAACTTTAAATGATAGTGTCTAATATCTCACTTTACAGGAGTTATCTAGATAAATGTAAGTGAAAAAATTGAGTACATGTAAATAGGATAAATGGTTTTTGTAAATGTTTTGTGTAAATTAAAATCTTAAAATTATTTTTGACGCTTATTGAATACGTGGATCATTTCCAATGAAGAGAGGATTGTGATATGGGGAAATATGTTTTTAAAAATTGTGGAATTGTTCTTATCTATAAATGCCCATGTCTGATAGTTCAAGATTTCTTGCTTTTTAGTGTTTTGCTAAAGTTTTAGGTTACTAAGGACAAAATGTGCCAAAAAGGTTTGTGATATTAGTGAGAAAAATAATAATTTTGTCTAATTCATAAGTTATCTAAAAGTTAGTTCAAATTACAGATTTGAAAAAGTTATTTATGAAACAAGGTAGAAGGGACCAGTAAGTAGGGAAGAAAGATGTGAAAAGTTTAGATAATAAAATATTCTTTAAACCTGGTAGAGAATTGGAGAAATTCGGCTAATTAACATTTTTTTTTTTTTTTTTTTTTTGAGACGGAGTCTCGCTCTGTCGCCCAGGCTGGAGTGCAGTGGCCGGATCTCAGCTCACTGCAAGCTCCGCCTCCCGGGTTTACGCCATTCTCCTGCCTCAGCCTCCCGAGTAGCTGGGACTACAGGCGCCGGCCACCGCGCCCGGCTAGTTTTTTTGTATTTTTTAGTAGAGACGGGGTTTCACCGCGTTAGTCAGGATGGTCTCGATCTCCTGACCTCGTGATCCGCCCGTCTCGGCCTCCCAAAGTGCTGGGATTACAGGCTTGAGCCACCGCGCCCGGCCTAATTAACATTTTTGTAGTTAAAGTTCTTAGTCTTGATTAAAGTAAAATAAGAAATATTGTAAAAAAATGCGTTGGCAGTTTGGCAATTCCTTTTTAATATAGTTAAGCCGTGTATGTATGTGTGGAGTCAAATTTCACATACATGCTTGCATTGCCTCACACTATGTTTACTGTTTTGCATGGACAGTGCTGGCACTGGAGTACTTACTGATTATGTGCCTGGAGTGAATTTTTTTTTTTTTTTTTTTTTGAGATGGAGTCTGGCTCTGTCACCCAGACTGGAGGGCAGTGGCACGATCTCGGCTCACTGCAACCTCTGCCTCCTGGGTTCAAGTTATTCTTCTGCCACAGCCTCCTGAGTAGCTGGGATTATGGGTGCGTGCCACCATGCCTGGTTAATTTTTATATTTTTTAGTAGACCTGGAGATTCACTATGTTGGCCAGGCTGGTCTTGATGTCCAGACCTCAAGTGATCCACCCTCCTTGGCCTCCCAAAGTGCTGGGATTACAGGTGTGAACCACCATGCCTGGTCGAGTGTATTTCTTGATTGCACAGGATATACGGTGATATTGGTGAACTTAAGGATACTGAATTGTGTATCAGGAATAAAATACTCATTATGTGGGTTTTCTGGGGGAGCTCTGGGTAACACTGCTGCCTCCCGGGTAGATTGAGTAGGAGGAATTTAGGGTTGGTTTCCTGTTTGTTTTTGCTTCTAATTTTCATTTGTTTGCTGTTTATGCTCCTCTGGGCTTTGCTTATGTATGCATATATATAAAACCATGATTGTTTTAGTTTCTAGTGGAAGGCTTTTATTTGGTTCTATGAACAGTTATTTTGTTTCCTATGCATTTCTAGCAAGTAATTTGTTCCATTTGTCTGGAATTTCTAGGCTACCTTTGTTGGGTTCACAGGAATTGATGGAGCACACCAGCTTGTTAACTTTAAACTAACTTTTTGGATATTAGGCTTCATGATACTTTAAGTGTATTGAGTATACTTTCAAGTTATATTTTTCTCTCTCTGCCTAATTTGTCCAGACTTTGTAAACTATTTGTGAATATTCTTTTTTTTTTTTTTTTTTTTTTTGAGATGGAGTCTTGCTCTGTTACCCAGACTGGAGTGCAGTGGTGCGATCTCGGCTCACTGCAACCTCTGCCTCCTGGGTTCAAGTGATTCTCGTGCCTCAACCTCCCAAGTAGCTGGGATTACAGGTGCCTGCCACCATGCCCAGCTAATTTTTGTATTTTTAGTAGAGACAGGGTTTCACCATGATGTCTGGGGTGGTCTGGAACTCCCGACCTCAGGCGATCTACCCACCTTGGCCTCCCCAAGTGCTGGGATTACAGGCATGAACCACTGCGCCTGGCCTGTGAATATTCTTAATTCGTGGCAATGTTTGTGTTTGCATATAGTTGAGCCACAGTCACTAGGGCTGCTCGGGGAGAGAGAACCCAGAAACCTGCCACGCTGGCAGAAGGGTAAGAATTTCTTACCAGTCGGGTCTCTGGCCTCTCTCTCTCTGTGCAAATGATTGAATGAATGGTAAAAGATTATAAGAAGGTATGGGAATGTAAGTTTTTGTAAACCTTTAACATATTTAATAGGCTTTCAAAATCAAATTTCAGCTTACATGTTTAGTTACATGGGAAGCATTGTGAAAATAAAAAAAAGTTTAATTTTCTTCAGGTTATATTTCAGAGAATATTAACGTATGTTACAAAATTATAGGGGATTTCTAAAATTCTAAATATGTCTGAGTATGTGCTATCAATCATAATTATGTTTATTATATTAACTTACTATAGACCACCAGAATAGCCAAATTTCTTTGTATTAAAGTGTTAACTCAAGTAGAACAAAAATTAATTGAGTACCAAGAAAATACCTTGCCAGATTTGCATGCTAAATCAGCGGATACTAAAATTGTTTAGATATACAGTTTGAATGAACTCCAAGGTCTAAGTCAAATTGCCTATGATAACCCATCAGTTGTCAGTGCTATGCAGCTAAATTGGAGAAACAACTGGTATTCAAGAGGACATAAGTCAGATGTTAAGCATGGACTCATGAAGAACCAGGACAGCAGCCTTGCCCTTCCTGAGTCCTTCAAGCTTCTGTTATTAAAGGTTATGCATTCCATGACTCTTCATGGAAAAGATAAAATAATCCAAATTAAATATGTATTGGTGTGCTGACTTATAAATTGCTAAAGTAGTTTATAACCACTGTTTGGTTTGTCAATCCATACTGCTGAGAAGACAAAGCTTCAGGTACATTTGGTTACCTCATGGACCATTTAAACATTTCAATTGTCATTTTCAGTGTATGTTTCTAGTTGTAAAAAAGCCTTCCTATGCAAGAGGGCTGATGTTATAATAGTAGATTATTATGCTACAGTGTATTTTTACCAGGTGAAGAAAACTTTACAGTTCACTGAGGACAGTCAAACCCTTCACAATCTAGAACCCAAAGACTGGGTCTTCTGAGAACATCTACTGTAAAGGCTATAGTTGCACAACAGACTTTAAATTCTTTTGTGAAAGTTAAGATAGAATCGGCTGAACAGAGAAGTATCTGTGCAGCTGCTGGCACTCGTGGCCTATGGAGACATACATCAAATGAAGACTATAGAGATTTAGTTGTAGGGGATTAGCGAAGAGATTTCTTAGTTAAGTGAGTAGATTCTTTAGCACATTCTCTGATCTATTTAATTTTAGGTGGTTTGGTTTATGGGGACCCTGGGTACGAAGTATGCTCCAAACTCTTGGTATTATCCTCCCAGTAGTCATAATAATAGTCTCCCTGGTGCACTGTATTCTCTCAAAGGCTTTAAATGCTTGCATGCAGCCATCTCTAGAATGTCAAATGGTCTCTCTTCAACTGGAATGATGAGAGCTGAAAAAAAATGCCTGACCAGGAGGATACCATAACCTATGAATGATGTGGTGAGGTTGGAAACCCAAAATGATGGCAAGTGAGTGTGGTGCTAAGGCCCTACATTTTGGTCACAGTCTCACCCAAGTGAGAACCTGACCAAAAAGGGAGAATTTTTTAACAAAATTCTGGGAGGCCAGTGTTTTGGACTGAGCCCATGTGCTAGGCCCCAGCAAACCAAACAAACCAAAACACATAGATCCTAAAACAGACCAGGTTTTGTTTTTCTCCTGCAAACAGGATGTTCCACCATAAGGAGGTACCCTCTACTCAGTCCTTGTTCCCACCTTACAAAACCCACTCTTGTTTTATTGTTTCCCAGTGGGTTTCAAGACCAAATAAGTACATTTATGATGGTAATAGTGACATCAATGACTAAAGTTTCGGTCAATCTCTCAAAATTGAGAAAATGACCAAAAGGGGGAAATTGTTAAAGCAAATTAAATATAGCCTGAGAAGGGCTCTGTATTTCTATATCGGAGTCCTTGTGGACAAACGGTAACCTAACTTAGGAATATGTGCCTGTAAAAATAGCTGAGTCTTGGCCAATTCTAGCAACCCCAAATCAGGCCAGGAGATAAGGTACTTATTAAAACATGGAAGGAGAGATCACCTGCTCTGGATAATACTGGCCATTTTTATATTGCCTCCTTCCAAACTTATGGAATCACTTCCTTTGTAGTAATTAGCAGAATGTTTCAATTCATGTCTGTAATGAACATTCCTGACAGCATAAGTATCCACCCCCTGAGGTTCCTGTTAAATCTTTTAACCATATTCATTTCCTCTCACATAGAGACCATCAAGCTTCAGATGATCATGTGACAAGGTTTCCAGTCAGTTCCAGGTGAAGACACCACCCCTGGCCATCAGGATGCCACCCTGTCTCCACTAGAGAGGGTAGGGCGAGAGTTCCATGATCTCCAATAGGTAGGGACTATGTCCCAAGTTGGCATGAAGCAGTAACAGTCCCTCTGCCTCCCATAAAGATTGATGGGGGTCATGTCTCTCAGGAAGGAGATGAGGCAGGAGAATAGGGTCTGGAGTCAGGGAACCTAAGGGTTCACCTGACTTCCTGGAACTAAATCAAAAGGAAAACCCCAACTTTCCGCACCTAAGTAACAGAAGGACCAGAGACTACTCCCTTTGCGACTCCCACTCCTCACTTTCTTCTTGGAGATGGAAAATGTTTTGAAAGTACCTCTGATTGTCTTTCCATAACCAATCGGAGGTTTGCATAGGAGTGTAACTTTGTAACTTCAGCCTCTGATTGGTTATGGAAAGCAACCAATCAGACTAATTGCGGTCCAAATCTTCTTTTGCATAGGAGTGTAAATTTGTAACTTCACTTTAGCCTTTGATTGGTTGTGGAAAGCAACCAATCAGACTGATTGCAGGCCAAATCTTCTTTTGCATAGGAGTGTAACCTTTGTAACTTCACTTCAGCCTCTGAGTGGTTGCTTTCCACAACCAATCAGACTGATTGTGGCACCACTTCATTTACATGCGGTGAACAACAAGTGGCCAATGGACAACCTCTAGGAGGTATTTGGACCCCAGAAGATTCTACAGCAGGGGCTCTTGAGCCCCTATGCTGGGGTCTGCTCCCACCCTGTGGAATGCACTTTCATTTTCAATAAATCTCTGCTTTTGTTGCTTCATTCTTTCTTTCTTTGCTTTGTTTGTGCGTTTTGTATAATTCTTTGTTCAAAATGACAAGAACCGGCCGTGTGCGGTGGCTCACGCCTGTAATCCCAGCACTTTGGGAAGTTGAGGCAGGTGGATCACCTGAGGTCAGGAGTTAGAGACCAGCCCGGCCAACATGGCGAAACCCCCTCTCTACTAAAAATACAAAAAAATTAGCAGGACATGGTGGCGCACACCTATTATCCCAGCTACTTGGGAGGCTGAGTCAGGAGAATCGCTTGAACCCAGGAGGTGGAGGTTGCAGTGAGCTGAGATTGTGCCATTGCACTCCAGCCTGGGCAACAGAGCCAGACTCTGTCTGAAAAAAAAAAAAAAAAAAAGAAGAACCTGGACATCTTCCACCCGTAATAAGCCAAGACTGTGCCACAGCACTCCAGCCTGGGCGACAGAGTGAGACTCTGT
The DNA here is from genome assembly GCF_003255815.1 of Theropithecus gelada. Taxonomy (NCBI): domain Eukaryota; kingdom Metazoa; phylum Chordata; class Mammalia; order Primates; family Cercopithecidae; genus Theropithecus; species Theropithecus gelada. The sequence goes on from NC_037684.1 coordinate 6,946,061, forward strand.
CTCAAAAAAATTAAAATACAACAACAGCAGAAGTATGAACTAAAAAAACCACCTCTGTGGGGTGGATGTGGCCTTGGGGGTACCAGTTTCCAGACCTTGTGTCAAGCGGCCTAGGACCTTATCTGTATCCTTTGTTACCTGTCACGGATACTGACCTTAGGCTTGGACCACCAGGATCCTGCCCTGCACCCCACGCTTTAGTTGACCCACTCCAGCTGGAGGGCATGTTCCCTTCTAGATCATGCTCCTGGTACCCTAGACTCTGGAAATTCCTGTGCAAACAGCCCTGAGCCTGCTTCCAAGGTCTGACTTCCCTCCACCCAGGGCAGCCTGCACTGTTAGAATGAAGGATGGCAGGGTAGGGGGTGTGTGTTTGCCTGAATGCACTGGGAGTCCCCCTTCGGTATGTATGGGATGGAGTCGTGTGGGAATAGAAGCAGCAAGACTACTAGCAAGGGCTCTGCATTTGTACTCTTGTCCCTGGCTAGGCAGTCGTCAGGGGTGGGCCTGCCTGTCACTGCCCCGTGGGTCAGGCTGTAAATAAGAGCGACTCTCGATTCACTCTTTACCCTGGGCCAGACAGTCCGATGCATCCTGCATCCCATCATTCCTAATACCAACTCTGAGGACGCTGACAAGCAGCAGTCCCGTTTTACAGACCGAGGCACAGAGGTTGAAATAAGTTGCCCATAGCTAGTGAGTGGCAGAGGCAGGGTTTCAATGGGACAGTCCGTGGCGGAGCCGACTGGCTCCGCCGCCAGCCCCCCTGCGGAACCCGTCGGCGCTCGCCGCCTGGGACCGCCAGCCCGGGGCGGGGCGCCGGCAGGGACCCTCCGCGCCCCTCTCCGTCTGCCGCCCGGGCGGGCCTCCGCGGGGGCGCGAGGAAGGGGTGTTGGGTCGCCAGGGCCCGCCTCCCAGCTGCCCCGGCCGCCGGGGGGCCTGGCGGTGACGGCGGCGCCTGGCGGCGGGGATTTGGCGCGGGCCGGGGGCCGGGGCCGGGGCGCGGGGGCGCGGGGCTGGATTCCTAGGGCCGCGGCGCTTCCCGGCATGCTCCGCTGCAGGCCCGCGCCCGCGCCCGGACTTTGCCATCGGCGGGACTGTCGCGGGATGCGCCCCGGAGCCGCAGCCTGAGGTGGGTGAGCCCCGCCTGGCCGGGCGGGCCGCGGCGAGTCGGAGCGGGGGGCTCGGAGGGCTCGGGGCCCGGCCCGGCTGCCGGGGAGAGGGGAGGCCGGCGCCGCAGCTTTGTTCTCGCCGCGGGGCCGCGCGCCCCAAGTTGGGCAAAGGAGTGGGAGCCGCGCCCGGTAGCGCTCCGGGGCTCGTGCAGCGCGTCCCGGGCGGGCTGGGGGTCCCTCCCTCCCAGGGACAGAGTGGGCGTCCTGGGTGGACGAGCACGGGGAAGCGGGTAGGGTCTTGGATCTGTTTTGTCCTTGTGGGTCCAGAACCGGAAGGGAAGGGGGAAAGTAAGGGAGAGAGAAAGAGAGGGAGAGAAACAGGAAAACTTACTCTTCAAAAACACAAAGAAACGCCACGCAGACAGACTGCAGGGAAGGACCGCGAACACACGCTCCGAGAAACACACTCAGCTCACACGCACTGAGAAGCACACTTAAGATAGACACTCAGGTCACACATAGAAGCACACTCAGAGAAACAGTTCACACGCACTCAGAAACGCACTCCGAGAAACACACTCAGCTCACACTCAGAAGCACACTCAAGATAAACACTCAGCTCACACACAGAAGCACACTCGGAGAAACATTCAGCTCACACACACTCAGAAACACCCTCTGAGAAACACACTCAGCTCACACCCACTCAGAAGCACACTCAAACAGCTCACACAAGCACATTCAGAAAACAGAAACACACTCAGCTCACACTCAGAAATACACTCCGAGAAACACACTCAGCTCACACACTCAGAAGCACACTCTGAGAAACACGCAGCTCACACAAAGAAAAACAGCTCGCGCACACTCAAACACAAACACTCGGAGAAACACACTCAGAAGCACACTCAGCTCACACACACCCCGAGAAACACGCGCAGAGAAACACAAGGCACAGGAAGAGAGAGGAAACCAAGTGGGTGGTCTTGGAAGCCTGGGATGGGGGAGGGGAAGGAGAGACACTGAGAAGGGGGAGACGGGAGCAGCAGAGGGAAAGATGCATGGAGGGAGAAACAGAGATAAAGGCAGACGTAAGAGGAGGCAGAAAACACAGGCCAAAAGGAGGTGGATGAAAGGACAGTACAGAGAAACACACATCGAGAGAAATAGAGGTGGACCCTGACAATTACCCCCTTCCCCCCACCCTACCTCTCACAAAATCAGAGATACACACAGATGAAAGAGGCAGATGCCAACCTTCTCATCTTTGTGGTCCAGTGAGCTCCAGGTGGGAGAGCCGTTCTGTGAGCCCTTTGAGAAAGGCCTCCTTGGCACTTTAAGCCAGGCACGTCCCAGCCTTGTCTACCTAGCAAACTCCTGCGCATCCTTCAAAACCCAGCTCAAGCATCAGCACTCCTGTGGAAGTGTCAGTACCCAGAAAGTGTCATGCAAACATATTTACTCTCCTTTCTGTGTTCTTCTGCAGGAAGCACAGGCACATGGAGTTGAAGTGGTTTGTCACCTGTCTGCCTCTCCCACCAGCTTCTTAAGATCAGGGTCTCTGTCTTATCCGTCTCCAATCTCCATTGCATGATGCACACTAGATGGTCAATAAATACTCAGTGAATGGTGACTGAGAGCGTTTGAGCCCTCCAATATATGGAGGATAGAATTAAGTGCAAATAGAGGAAAAGCACCATCCTGATATTGTACCAGGACTCCTAAGTCAGAGTGTCCTTTTTTCACGTGGAGAAATTAAAGCCCAGAGAGGGGAGAATGCTTGCACAAAGAGAGGCAAGCAGGAGGCCTCCAGTGAAATAACAGTGAATATGTACTTCTGTGAGATGCCTTTGTTCTTCTGGCTTATGAGTTTAAAATAGGTGTGAAAGACCCCTATTCTTCAGTTCCTTTCTCCAGAGGTAGCTACTGTTATCAGGTTACATTTTATGTGTGTTTGTGCGTATCTATGTGTTCATACCAAAAAAAATTCTGTGCACACACTAGTGTATACAAATGCACGGACTTCTTTCATTCTTCTTTTGTATACAAATAAAAGAATTCTATGAGAAAAAGAAATAGATGTGAAAGAGTCTCCTGAGTGAAAACAGGCAAGAGGCAATGGACACTTTAATGCCAGTTCTAAGTTTCCAGCATTGAAACTGACAATTAGAACTCTTTTCAGAACCTTTACAGTCTTCTTTCTTCCTTGGTAAGGAAAAGTATAGTGAATGCCCATCTCAGTTTAAGCGGATGGCTTTCTGCCTCCTGACTGCATATTGGACAAATTCTGTAACCTCCTTGAACCTCAGTTTCCTCAACTGTAAAATGGGGTTACTAATGTCCACTTCATAAGATTGTTGTTGAAAAAGTTTGAACAAAGTACCTGGTGCAGAGTAGATCCTCAGTAAATACAGTTTCATCTTTCCTCTTCTTTAATGGGTGTTCTTTTGTGCATGTGTTTATGGATGTGAAAACAACTGCTAGTTAAAATGTTTCCTTTTGTCTAGGGTTTAAAAAGCTATCTTAAGCCCGGGCGTGGTGTCTCATGCCTGTAATCCCAGCACTTTGGGAGGCCCGAGGCGGGTGGATCACTTGAGGTCAGGAGTTCAAGACCAGCCTGGTCAACATGGTGAAACCCCGTCTCTACTAAAAATACAAAAAATTAGCTGGGTGTGGTGGTGGGCACCTGTAATCCCAGCTACTTAGGAGGCTGAGGCAGGAGAATCTCTTGAACCCAGGAGGTGGAGGTTGCAGTGAGCCGAGATTGCGCTATTGTACTCCAGCCTGGGCGACAGAGCTAGACTCCATCTCAAAAAAAAAAAGCTGTCATAGTCCAATTGGGAGCAAATTCTTCTGATAAAGGAAAAGGCAAATTTGGGGCACGGCATAAAATGTACCTTGGTTCTCTTCAGGCCCTCAGATCTCTGCAGGTGTCGTGGAGGAACCTAGCACCTGTCATCCTCTCCCCCAATTTGCCACTTCCAGCAGGTAAGACCCACCTGTCCCACTCTCTTTCATGGCTTGTTGACCAGATCTGATCTGACTTCATGTTCTCTCAAGCTTTAGCCCATAAGGAGGATGTGAGTGGGACTGAGTCAGGAGCCCTCCGGAAGCATGGAGACCGTGGTGATTGTTGCCATAGGTGTGCTGGCCACCATCTTTCTGGCTTCGTTTGCAGCCTTGGTGCTGGTTTGCAGGCAGCGCTACTGCCGGCCGCGAGACCTGCTGCAGCGCTATGATTCTAAGTGAGTGAGCCCATGGAGGGCAAGGAGGAGGGGTGGGCTCCAACTAAAGAAAAAGAGAGGAACACGTAGTTCAGTGTTGGGCAACTCTAACTCAGCTTTTTGGTTCTAAAATGGTACCTGCAGGTGTCCTTCCCTATAAAGGCCTCAGAGTTTAAGAATGTTCCTTAAGCCTCCCAACATCCTGAGTCACCTCCTTCTCTGCTTTCTGAGCCAAGAAGAAAGTCACTGAATATGAACATGTTCACCTAGCATAAAAGCTCAGCCATCTGTCTCAAACTGGCCACCTCACTTAGCAGTTGGACAAGCTAAATCACTTTCCAGCCAGACCCAGAGGAACAGAAATCAGATGCCCACACTCTGCCCATACATCTAAGCAACAAACATTTGGTTTTGTGAAATTCCAACTTAGGACTGTCTCTCTCTTTGCACAGCAGAGTTTTTTTTTTTTTTTTTTGAGATGGAGTTTCGCTCTTGTCTCCCAGGCTGGAGTGCGATGGTGCAATCTTGCCTCACTGCAGCCTCTGCCTCCCGGGTTCAAGTGATTCTCCTGCTCCAGCCTCCCATGTAGCTGGGATTACAGGCATGCACCACCATGCTCAGCTAATTTTTGTATTTTTAGTAGAGGTGGGGTTTCACCATGTTGGCCAGGCTGGTCTTGAACTTCTGACCTCAGGTGATCTGCCCGCCTCAGCTTCCCAGAGTGCTGGGATTACAGGCATGAGCCACCATGCTCGGCCTGCCCAGCAGATTTATTTGTGATGCATTGTATGTGAAATATATTTTGTAAGCAGGATTTAATTTTCAATTTAGGGATATTTTAATTGATAGACCCTTCAGGGATTAACCCTTGGTTTTTCTCATCCTTCTGTCTTAATCCTATCAGCATCTTTGTCAAGTGATTCATAATTTATAAATGCCCATTTATATGATCCAGGAAAGCGTTTCTATTGAACAGAATGCCATGGTATCTCATTTTCTAAAGTACCCTGTTGTAAAAGTTGAGGTGTTTTTACTTCTTTCACTTTTCCAGTGTTACTAGGAAAAGGCAGGGATATAGGGATGGACCAAAGTGGTTCACAAGAGTTATTCTGCAGACCAGGTAGGGAGCCCCTGTAGGTTTGGGTAATAGGAACCACCGCCTCTCTATAAAATGTAGGATTAAAGGGAAAATATGTTACAGAAGGGTATAATTTTGTCCTGAAGGGATATCCCTAACATCTTTGTAATCAGGTAGTTACACCCTACTCTTTCTGACTCCATTTCACTTTGCTTTTGTTTTAGTGCCCCCGGCCTGCCTCCCCAACTCACTGTCTAGCCATGTGCCCTGCCTTGCACTGCAGCCCCACTAGGCTTAGGTTTGGATCCGGGACAAGTGGTCTCTGCTCTAGCTTATCGACTCCCTTCCTTCTTTCATGTGTATGTGGGCCTCAGTGAGGAGAGGGTCAGCAGCAGTCACCCACCATGAAACCATTTGACAGGGGCCTTTTCTTCCAGGCCCATTGTGGACCTCATCGGTGCCATGGAGACCCAGTCTGAGCCCTCTGAGTTAGAACTGGATGATGTCGTTATCACCAACCCCCACATTGAGGCCATTCTGGAGAATGAAGACTGGATCGAAGATGCCTCGTAAGGCCATGGGAACTGTTTGCTTTTCCACGGCCCCCCGGGCTTCTGGAAAATGGTGCCCTTTGCTGGCGTCCTTTGCCAGAGTACTTAGCTGGCATTCAAGAACAGTCACTCTGTTACTTGCTGCTCTTTCCTGTGCCTTTAGTGTTGGGGGAAATCAGAATATGACTTGAAAGTGTTTGTCCTTTCCTTCTGTGCCCACATTTTGTAGACCTGAACACTGCGGCCTATAGATGTGTGGCAAAGGTTGTTATAAAGTCACCCTGGTGTGCTTGGGTTATCCTTGAGGTGCCCATAAATTTGGCTCAGGCTCCAGAGATGCAGCTTTTTTCTTTAGGATCTCAGGGATCTCTCCATCCAACAGGACCCCCTACATTTTGAGAAGCGGCTGCTACTTCATTGCCTTATCCATTTAGCCATCCATTCCCTGGGCACATGTTTATGGGGCATTATGTGCAGGGTGTTGGGTCAGGTACTGCAGATACTGAAACAGTTGAGAAGACAGTTATAGTCAGTATCACAGAAACTGTAAGAGATCCCTGCGTACAGTGCAGTAGGCACATGGAGAAGGCAGTGTCTAGGTTTGCCTGGGTTGGGGAGGTTGAGCTGGATCTCACGGAATATTACCACAGAGGAGGTGCCTTTTGACTTGGGTCTTGAAAGATGAGGAGGAGTTCCCCAGGTTGAGCACAGGGGAAGGACACATTGGGCAGAGGGAGCAGTCTACCAGAAGCTTGAGAGTTATAATAAAGCATGACTCACTAGGCACACAGTGGAGCTTGCTGGAAGAGTAGATTGGGTGCGGGGAGGAGAAGGGAGGGGAGGTGCTCTCTCGTTTAACTCATGGGCTGGTCCATGTTGACACTGAGGCATTCCCACTCTCAGTGGTTGGTATTTGACTGTGCCCACTGGTCAGGGCGAGTTGAGGAGCAAGGGTGGGAGCTGGAGGGTGGTGAGCCCCTCCAGATGAGCACTGATGACTTCTTCTTGTTTTCCCAGGGGTCTCATGTCCCACTGCATTGCCATCTTGAAGGTAAACCTCTCTCATTTCTCTGTGGGATAAAGGGGAGTCGAAAAGCACCGCTGTGTATGGACGGAGTAGAACAGGACCTTAGAAAGGGCACTGACCCCTCGCAAGAGGCTTTTCCTTAACCTGACACTTGGAATTTTTGTGGTTTCCTTCCTTTCCTGCCTGGACTGGCTGTTTACAGAATCTCAAGGCTGTTTCAAAGGCTTTATTTCATCTGGTTCTCTTAATTCAATGACCTGTGGGAAAGACAGCCTAGGTACACAGCCACCATTTCACCCCTTATAGAGAAAGCTGTGTGTGCCTGAGACCATGTAGCTGCCAAGAGAAATGGGGTTTCCCTGCTTCCCCCTGCACACTTTTTTTTCCACTAACAGAGTTCAGGCCTGTACAGTGAGTTTCTTTCTGTATTTAGATTTCTACTGTGACTACAAAGTCATCACTAGCCCTCTTTGGCTGTGACCATAGTCAGCCAAATGGGACAATCATTGTTAAAAAACCAAAGCAGGCATACTTCAATCTGAAGGCAGACGATTTTTTCTTTGAATGCCTGGAATCTTTGAAATATTGCATCCAATTTGCATTTTGGGTGATTTTATGGTTTTAGCATTTGTTTTCAATTCTTGTCTGTTAATATCCTACCTAATAGAATAATAGCTATACTGAAATATTCGGCCAGTTGCAAATATCAGGTTTTTTTTTTTTACATCAGTAACCTGGGTAATCACACATTTACCTCTTTGACTAGTAAATATTCAAGATTTCAAAAGAGACAACTTTGTCTTTTCTTTAGTGACATTCAGTAGAAGATACTATTAATAAAATATTCTTTACCCCACCTCTTCTTTGGCTGTCTCTCTCAGGGGATGGATAAATGCCTACTAGGAAGTTATTATCTCAGAGTCCAGGTTTAGTTAATTCCGAGAGGCTCTTTGGATATACAAATATGGCTATAGATATAAATATGGTTATTGATAGAGCTAGGTAGGCATAATGACTAGAGGATAATGCTATACTACATTTCCCTTCTCCCAGCCAAGATGTGTCCTGGGCCTGGGTTTTGTCTCCTGTTCTCATCTATTAGGAGGATAAATGGCATCTGTGGTGTGAGACGAATCAGCTGGAGGGAGTCGTATTGAATTGGAATCAGTGTCTACCCGGGGAACCTCAGATCAAAGGAGAGGGCTTCTAAGTCCCTTCTTGGGATCTTAAGACACTTTTGCTAGGTCACCCGCCCTTGAGTCTCTGTGGTGGGAGCTGGGAGAGGGGTCTGGGCTAACGCCCGGATGGACCTTTGGGCTTCTTTCTGCTCTCTACTGTCCAGTTCCAAGTATAGGTCAGGTAGAGGTGCTTCCTTGCCATGGATAGAGACGCACCCATGTTGGTTGGTTCTAGCATGGGGAGGCCTGGAAAGGGGAAGCAAGCTCTGGGGTGGCCAGCTCTGTGGGTGGACAACAAAGAAGGCTGTATGTCAGTCTTGCCTTTTCCCTGCTTTTCCTAAGGTCCTTTCATCATCAGCTTGACAAACACGCTAATATATTACCTGAGACCATTGTTGAAATAAGTGCTGTTCTTGGAGCATGTGCTCAAAGGGAACAATGGCCCTTTGTTCAGCCCCCTTCCTGAGGGTGCCCTGCTGGAGATACTTATTCTTGTGGAAGTCTAAACCATGAGATGAAGGAATAGAAAAAGAAAGTAGGTTTTTCCCCTAAGCGAGAAGGTGAAATTGGAGCACATGATTTTTCTCAGACAGATTATTTCAGCTTAGTCTTCCCAGAGCCCACACCCTGCCCTTGATCTGTGGCTCCCACCCCAGTTCCTCTCCCAGCCATGCCCTTGGCTTTTGCCACTTCCCACCCGTTTCCTCTCATGTCTGTACTTTTCACATCTGGCCATTAGGTTAGGGGGCCAGCTGCAATGGGACTCATGGCAGGTGAGTTTGTCTTGGGGGGTGATGGTGAGGCCCTGAGTGGAGCCGGGTCAGCCCTCATCTCTCTTCTCCCTGCCGCATTAGATTTGTCACACTCTGACAGAGAAGCTTGTTGCCATGACGATGGGCTCTGGGGCCAAGATGAAGACTTCAGCCAGTGTCAGCGACATCATTGTGGTGGCCAAGCGGATCAGCCCTAGGTGAGTGATTGGCGGCCTCGAGGTCCCCACACTCCATGAGGAAAGAGAGGGGCTGGATGCTGGGGTAGCCGCAGAGCTGGGCTCTTCTTTAAAATGGTGCACAGGCAACTTCAGCTATTTGTTTCCCACACATTTACAGAGTGACCAGGAGGGTTTAGATATCGAGACTTCCCAGCTAAGTTGTGCTCCCACCATCCCCACCTGCAGCATGACCCATCTGAGAGGGCTTTGAGGAAGCTCCAGCAGGTGCCTAGTCCTGACCCCGCCCTAGACTCTGCCTTGCAGAGCCCGTAGTGGCCCCTCTTTCCCAGCCACACACCAGCTCCCCTTGCCACACCTTCCTCCCAGGCCAACATTTCACACAGACGCCCACACCCCTGTCTCTGCATGAATCTGTATTGGAGACTAGCTTGGGGGACCCACTCCGGCTGTGCCCACTGCTCCATCCCTGGCCCAGGTCAGCAGCCTCCAGCACTGGGTGGGAGCTGAAGCCATATGGCATTCAACCTCCCAAATTCCAGGCTGACTGTGAAATCCCGTGTGGGAGGCAACCAGCAGGATTGCAGTCAACAGCTACACCCCCTCATTTGGGCTTGATTTCCTGAAGAAAAATAAAGCCCTTTTCTTAGAGCCAAGGGCTGTACTAAGTTTGTGCTGCCACCTGGTGGCTGGTATGCTGATGTGCAAATCAGAGGGTTTTCCACCGGGAGGGCACCTCTGTATGCCTGGTGAAACAATGGCACTGCTGTAAGTTCCAGGGACCCACACGTTCCTTGTTGCCATGGCCCCGGGTAAATCACGGGGAACCAGCCCTTTCTCTGCCTCAAGATTAACCAAATAAAAACGACCAGTTTCCTGAGTCGCCACGTGAGTTCCTTTGAGGGAAGACACAACCTGGTCAGCTTGAACTCGGTTCAGGCAGTTCGTGAGTTGAGAGAGTGGGAGGGAGATAATCCAGGGAGGGACTCAGCCCAGAACAGTTCCCGGCTTTCTCTGGAGTTGCTCCAGTGGGGTGTAGCTACATGGTCAGCTCCTGGCTTTATAAGAACCCGTGTCCCAGGCTCAGGGTGGGCACTGGGCATTCCTTCCCCATTATTTATTTTTATTTATTTATTTTTGAGATGAAATCTTGCTCTGTCACCCAGGCTGGAGTGCGGTGGTGTGATCTTGGCTCACTGCAACTCCAAGCTCCTGGGTTCAAGAAATTCTCCTGCCTCAGGCCCCTGAGTAGCTGGGACTACAGGCACCTGCTGCCTTGCCCAGCTAGTTTTTGTATTTTTAGTAGAGAGGCGGTTTCACCATGTTGGCCAGGCTGGTCTTGAACTCCTGACCTCAGGTGATCCGCCCACCTCGGCCTCCCAAAGTGCTGGGATTATAGGCGTGAGCCACCACACTCAGCCTCCTTCCCCATTAGTTTTAAATATTCTGCACTGTGGTATCCACTAGACCCTTCATCATGCTTTTTGTGCCTTCTAAGAGCCATTTGGGGGCCAGGCAGATTCCTGTGATATGGGTTATAAGGCAGCACTTTCAGGAGGTTGAGGTTTCTGTGTGAGCCTGGGTGAGTAGGATCAGTACTGGTCCTAAGGTGAGGGTGTGGCATTGTCTAAAGGGTGGACCAGCCCTGGTGCTCACAGGCCGGTCCTAAAGAGCACCTTGGACTACTTCTAGAATGCTCTGTGCCATAATTCAGCCAGGGTCTTCACTTTGTCCTTTTGCCCTCACTCTTTTTTCTCCTTCTGGCCATGTTTTGTCCCCATTGTTTTTCCTGCTCCATTTATCCCACACAGTGTGTTGATGGCCTATTAGTCTCGAGGTGGTGGCTTCAGTACTAGAGAAAGGGACTGGCTGAGACAGGCGCCGAGGGTGACTGTGTCTCTGCATGTCCTCACCAGCCCCACAGCCCTGAATAAGAGTGTTTGAGGCCATCTTTTTTCAAGTGCTTTTAGAAATCAAACAATACATCTTTATTTTTTCTTCCTGTCGAGTGTTTATAAGCAGATTTGGAGCAAAACCTTGTACCACGCAAATCAGAATGGAGTGTAGTTCTGAACTTGATTTAAAAAATTAACCACATGGTAGAAGAAATCCAGTAGAGCAATGTGAAGCCAAATGAAACTCATGGCCTTCTTTTTCCATGTCTTACATACCTTTAGCTTTGTATTTTTTTTTTTCCTGAATACAAGAGTAATTCATGCTTCTAAAAATTTAAAATACTGCAGACATAGATGACCTGGAAAGTCTACTCCCTCCCAATTGTAGGAAGTAACCACTATTAAGTGGTGAGTGTTCTTCCAGATCCTTCCTAATCCCACATTTCAGAGCTATTTTTATGTAAATGACAGATCGAGCTTTACATATTATTTGGCAATTTGCCTTTTTAATATAGTAGTAATCTTGAACATCATTCCATATGTATGACTGTATTTTTAAAAACCACTGGAACTGAAACAAAACTGGAAAACAAAATAGTCTCTACAAAGACTGAACCTGAAGTCTTTGTGCCTCAGTGTCTGAGAATGCAGAAGCAATTGGAGAAAGAACCATTAAAGACCGGGTCTAGAATATCAAAAAAGAAGAATTGGAATAAAGATAGAAAGGAAGGAAGGGGCTGGGTGTGGTGGCTCACGCACCTGTAATCCCAGCACTATGGAAGGCTGAGGTGGGCGGATCACCTGAGGTCAGGAGTTCAAGGCCACCCTGGCCAACGTGGTGAAACCCCGTCTCTACTAAAAATACAAAAATTAGCCAGGCACGGTGGTGTGTGCCTGTAATCCCAGCTACTTGGGAAGCTGAGGCAGGAGAATCACTTGAGTCCGGGAGGTGGAGGTGGCAGTGAGCTGAGATAGTACCCCTGCACTCCAGCCTGGGTGACAAAGCGAGACTCTGTCTCAGAAAAAAAAAAGAAGGAGAAAAGGAGATCAAGAAAGTGAAGTACTGAATACCTTTTGCCTCTGGTCAGGGTGGATGATGTTGTGAAGTCGATGTACCCTCCGTTGGACCCCAAGCTCCTGGATGCACGGTGAGAGCGGTGGTGGGTGCACGTTCGGTTTGTCATGCAGAGGTCCACAACCATTTTATCAGATCTGTGAGACTGGCTGACTGGCTAGTGTAGGGAGGGTGGCTTTGCGGACTCCTTAGGCTGCCCGGGCCTTGGGTGCCATTTACTTCAGTGAGCGGCTCCTGACTGGGTGATAGAGGCCAGTCCTCTCCTGAAACCCAAGAGAAGAAAGAGCCAGTCTGAGATTTTAAATTGTTATGATTAGACATCTGGCCATGTTACATGCTGACTGTGCCTTCCCTTCCACCTTTCCTCTTGCCCCCTCTGATTTTTGGACCCCAGAAGCAGATATGCCTTAGCTGTGAGTGCCGCCCAGTGGGGCGGTGGGGCAGTGGTTCCCAGAGCAGTGAGAATGGAGGTGACAGGTCAGCCACGGCTGTGCTCACCTGCCACCAGATGTGCACATACACAGAGTGTACTTAGCCGTATGAAATTGTTATGTTCCTGTACCAGATGCATCCCATTTAAGAAAGATAGATTCTTTTCTGTCTTGGATTTATATGACTGTTTCATACGCATGTAACAGTTGCCAGATCGGCAATGGGTCACAGCGCTTCAACTTTGGTTTCTCTGCCCCACTCCTACTGCTGCCCAGCTTTGTCCATGGGTTAATAACCTGTAACATATTCTCAAATGCATCATGGTACTCACTATATAAAAGGTATTCTACAGTGAATTTTTCAGCACTGAAAAATCTACTCCTCACTTTGGTTTTCAATTACATTTTTTGTTTTTTTTGAGTTGGATAAACCAGCCCTGGGCCTTACCGATTTGTAATCAGTAAGGAATGTTTAAGTGAGGGTGTGTCTGTCCTGTGTTTAAGTGGGCAGCAGTTGGGGATTGTGCTCATCTGATTGATCATATCTGAACTGTTTCACAAGGCGCTGTTTGGGGGAGATGTTAATAGGTGTGCTGCAGAAAATGGCTTCCACAGTCTTAAATAGGCTTGTGAGAGACAGCCTGTTATATTCTCCTCGGAGCTTTATCAGGTACATCTCAGAAGGCTCTGAGGCAGGCTTCAGTTAACCTTGTTTAACCTAGCCATCTCCAAATTTATTTGAGCATGGAACCAACTTTAAATTGCATACCTACCAACATCCTAGGGAAAGGTGTGCAGTTTGGGGAATACTAGTCAAAAAGTCTATCTATTTGGGCTTTTGTGCAAAGTCCCTCGTTTCCTAGGAAACCTGACCCTATTTTTTTTTCCCCTAGGACAACTGCCCTGCTCCTGTCTGTCAGTCATCTGGTGCTGGTGACAAGGAATGCCTGCCATCTGACGGGAGGCTTGGACTGGATTGACCAGTCTCTGTCGGCTGCTGAGGAGCATTTGGAAGTCCTTCGAGAAGCAGCCCTAGCTTCTGAGCCAGATAAAGGCCTCCCCGGCCCCGAAGGCTTCCTGCAGGAGCAGTCTGCAATTTAGTGCCTACAGGCCAGCAGCTAGCCATGAAGGCCCCTGCTGCCATTCCTGGGTGGCTCAGCTTAGCCTTCCACTTTTTCCTGTAGAGTTAGTTGTTCTCCATGGCTCAAGAGTTCACCTGTGTGTGCATAGTAAAGCAGGAGATCTGCATCAGTTTATGCCTCTGTTGCAGTTGCAAACTGTGGCTGGTGAGTGGCAGTCTAATACTACAGTTAGGGGAGGTGCCATTCACTCTCTGCACAGAGGAGCACTGAAAACTGGTGGACTGTCAGCTTTATTTAGCTCAGCTAGTATTTTCAAGAAAATTGAGCCAGCGTCTAAGAAATCAAGAGGTTTCACGTTAAAACTAGAATTTCTGGCCTCTCGATCAGCCAGAATGTGTGGCAATTCTGATCTGCATTTTCAGAAGAGGACAATCAATTGAAACTAAGTAGGGGTTGCTTCTTTTGGCAAGACTTGTACTCTCATCTGGCCTGTTTCATTTATTTGTATTATCTGCCTGGTCCCTGAGGCGTCTGAGTCTCTCCTCCCCCTTACAGGTTTGGGTTTGAAACTGAGGAACTATAAAGTTGATGATTTCTTTTTTATCATTATGCCTGCAATTTTACCTAGCTACCACTAGGTGGATAGTAAATTTATACTTAATGTTTCCCTCAAGTGTGTAGTTATTGAGTCAAATTCATATGGATGGTGTATTGTGGGACATACTTAGATGGAAGGAGAGAGCCTAAGAATCCTGAAGATGATTTCTGTGTATGCCTCAAAATGAGATATTTAGGCTGGGTGCGGTGGCTCACACCTGTAATCCTCGCACTTTGGGAGGCTAAGTTGGGTGGATTGCTTGAGCCCAGGAATTTGAGACCAGCCTGGGCAACGTGGTGAAACCTCATCTCTACAGAAACTACAAAAATTAGCTGGACATGGTGACACATGCAGCTACTTGGTAGGCTGAGGTGGGAGGATTGCTTGAGCCCAGGAGGTGAAGGTTGCAGTGAGCCCTGATCGTGCCACTGCATTCCAGCCTGGGCGACAGAGTGAGACTTTGTCTCCAAAACATACATATATATAAAATATGTTTAAAGACCTCTTGAAGTTCAGGCAGAAGTGAAGATACCACTGTGAAGTAGTTTCCACATTAACAATAGTGATGACATGAAGGATGTGTTCCCCCTTTCTTCTGATATTAATATCTGTTCATTTTAAAACATTGAGACGAGGGGCATTTTTATGACTTGAAACTTTACTATGACCCAGAATCACAATTATATAATTTGGATACATACCCAGATGGCATAATTTCTATCATAAGCCTGTAGGAAAAGCTTGAAGTTCTTTACTTCTCAGGTTCTCAGAGCCAGCTTGCTCTTGGGAGAGGGGCCTGGTATAGGGGCTGCCCAGGTTCATAGCCTATGCTGTCAAGCATGTTTGGAGTTGCATACCTGTTCCCATGTCAGTTTCTCTAACTGAAGTCAGGAAATTCCTCAGCTGGATTCTAGGAAACCAGGAACCCATATTCCCAAATGCAAGATTGGGGCCTGGTTTATCTTTCAATTTGGGCACATTTCATTCTCTCCAGGAAAATGGGCCATTTCCATCCTGCACAATGTACACCAAACCACAGCTGGGATATGGAGTCAGGAGAGGGAAGCTGGAGCTCAACTCTCATGGACTAAAGGATGGATTCTGGATGGGTTCCAGGGGACACCTTATTGGATTGGTGGCTTCCATCAACCCTAAAAACGTTAAGTGGTGAGCTTTCCTGTCCTGTCAAGCTGTGAATGGGGAATGTATACAAAGTTACTTCGACTTTTCTATTTGAGGCCTCCACAGGAAACATCCAGAGTCCTCCTATTTTCTTTTTACCTCCCTTTCAGAGCCCGTTTTCGTAATTAGACTGGAAAGCAATTCATGCTAAGTGCAATGGCTGCCACAGTTGTAAGTGTCCCCTGCATTTTAGCCTGCACTAGAGCCCTAAGCCACAGAGAAGCAGTTCTGAATTAGTATCTCAAATACCATCCACCCAGTATGGGTCTGTGGGGTGGAGAGCTTTCCCAGCACCCCTAAAGCAATGCCCAATGTCAATTACCTTCTCTAAGTCCTGGCAAGTCCTGGCACACCGGCTTTCTGGATCCCGTAGATGCTGCCCTTTCTGTTGTGAGGAGAGGTTGCCAAAGATATTGGAGGTGTCTGCTGGACTGTAGGATTTCTGATTCCACTGCTGTGTAGTTTTTCTTTCTAGTGCTGTACAAGAAGCCTCTGGATAAATTTGGTGTTGGTGGCTGATGGTTGAGGTAGAAGCAGTCATGGGGTAGGAGGCAATGCCACTCCTCTAGGCCCTTTGGGAGTTGGCTGAAGTTACTTCCTCCCTTGGAAGGGGCTGGTTAGTGAGTGCCAGGGATCTCAGGAGTGTCTCTGTGCCAGATGTGGTTTCCCAGGCAACAGACACATTCCTAAGTCCCTAGTTCACTAGCATCTATATAGATGGTAGTAGAGCCTTCCTTCCATGTCTCCCTTCCCCCGGCCTGGAGTAGGAGCATTAGACTCAAATTCTGATGAAAAAGAAATTACCTGGACATAGGAATTCAATGTGAAGAGAACAAGATATTTGAAGTCAGACAGAATTAGATTTGAATTTGGGCTCAGTGACTTACAGTGTGAGCTTGGTCAGGTTCTTAACATTCTGGTCCTTAGCATTCCCATCTGTATGATCAAGGCTATCGTCATTGGGTTGGTATGCCAATCATGCGAAGTGGTATGTGTGAGCTGCCCAACTGTGGACCTGGTTCTGATTAGTCAATGTTAACCCCTCTTTCTCCACAGCTTCCCGTTCTTTGATGCCGCTGACCCAGATGGCATCACCTCAGTTACCATGGCTTGGTCCAAACAGCGACTTCTGTTCATGGGCTCTGGAATTGAGTGGCCAAAAATCTGGAATCCCTGCAGTAGGGAGAGTAGCCTTGTCCCTGCCCTGCTACAAGTCTGTTCATAAGGAGACATACAAAGCCGTGGGCCTCTTATCAACATTCAAAGGGTTGATTGTGCAAGCTCACATTCCTCTAGAGCAACTCCCCCAGCTTGTGAGATCTCCGAGAGGGAACATGTGTTCCTGGCATCCAACTTCCCCTGGTGCTCCCCCTGACCTGCCTCATTCCAGGAGTTCCCTCTCTTCAGAGACCCTGTGTGCCCACACGAGTGGACTTTTAGAAAATGGCCTATAGTTCAAAGGCCCTGCATTGCTTTATGGCCTTGGAAAGGTGGGGAAAGTGTCAGATGAAGAATTTCTATCCTCCTTACCTCCTCCCTGTCTCCCATAAATGCATACTGAGAGCTTACTGTGAAGGAGGGGTCGTGCTAGATGCTGGAGCTACGGAACAAAAGGCACAATCCCTGCCCTTAAGGAGCGATAGAGAAATGAGCAGCTGCTGGAGCCATGGCTGTAGCCAGTGCTGTGTTGGAGGGGACTGCAAGAGGGGCTGTGGGCACACAGAGCAGGGACAGGGCAGGGAGGCGGTCGAAATAGGAAAGAGCTGCTGCCTGAATGGAGACTTGATAAAGAAGGAGTCAGGCATCAGAACAGAAAATGGTCCCAGCTACTCAGGTGGCAGAGGCAGGAGGATCGCTTGAGCCCAGGTGGGGCGGAGGCTGCAGTGAATCTTGATAGAGCCACTACACTGTAGCTTGGGTGACAGAGCAAGACCCCGTTTCAAAACACACACATGTACACACACATAGAAAGTGCCGGGGGAAGTAATATGGTTGTGTTGTGTTTGTTCTGGTGGGTCTTACTGTATTTCTATGAGAAAGGCTGATGAGCAATTTTGAGAATTTGAGGCAAAACTGGTTCTTCCTATTTCATCCTATTTGTATTTTTATTATCCCAATGTTTTAGGTAAGGAGACCAAAGCAGAAAGATCAGTAACTCTCCTGGAGTCTCACAATTAATATGAATCAGAGCAGGATCTTCAGCTCCCCAACTTGTGTTTTTCACTGGCACATCTTCCTGCCTGGGTGCAGCAGGTGGGAAATCCATCATGGAAAGGAAAGAACAGACATGAGAGTCATTCCATTCTCTTCTAGTTCAAATCTTTTTTGTGGAAAAAAAAAAAATGGTAATTGTGACCCATGAACTAATTTCATGGCTTACAGTCCACAGGATGATAGAACATAGGTACTAAAATGAGGGCTGGGGCATGGCTGAGGTATTTCCTCTCCTTCCAAAATGACTTAATTTTATCTATTTAAAATAAAATTTGCATTTACCAGAATAGCGGCAAAAATTTATGGTGCAGAATAGAATAATTGATTTATTACATGATTGATTAGTTCAAGAGTCATCTGTTGAGCATCTGCACTGGATTAGGCCCAGAGATGCAGGAATGAATAAAAAGATAATCTCTCTCTTGAGGCACATATAATCTAAGGTGGAAAGAAAACCATAAAGAGTCATTTTCAATACAGTGTGGTAAGGGCTAAGGGAGGGAATGTGCGTGTGATGACAGCACAGATCAGGGCCACCAAACCCAGGTCATGAGAGTTTCCTAAAGGTGGTGACATCTCAGAATTGTCTGTCAAGGAGGAGTAGCACAGAAAGGAAGGTGTTAGGAGAAGACAGGGTGGGGTTGGGGAAGGCGGAAGTGGAGGACAGAGCATCCAGGCAGGGCCATCTGTGCAGACATGACGTTCCATGCCATGCTCAGGACATGTCAGCTGGTTCAGTAACTGCAAGTCTCAGGTGGGAGCTGGGGCACGGTGGGAGGTGAGCCTGGAGAAGAAGGTGAGGATGAAACTCTGGAGAGTCTCATAGGCCTTGCTGAGGTCTTTGGACTTTTTCTGTAGGTCGTAGGGGGCAATTGAAAGTTGAAAATTGCTTTCTTATTTTTTTCCTGGGACACTAGCAATTGATCACTGCACCCTCACCAGCCTTTAATGTTTTCCTAATTTGATAGGTGAACAATGGCTTAGCATTGTGTTAATTTGCATTTCTGTGACTACTGGTGCAGTTAGACATTTTTTTAATGTGTTTATTAGCTATTTATACATATTCATGACCATTGCCCATTTTTCTACTGGGATTTTAGTATTATTCTTATTGACTTATATAAGCTCTTTATATATTAAACATAACAACCCTTTGTCATATTTATTGCATATATTTTTCCCCAGCCTTGTCATTTGCTTTTTAGTTTTGTTTACAATGGTTTCTGATGTCCAAAAAGTTTCAAATTTGGTGTAGTCAAATTTATTGATTTTCTTTTCATTAGTGATTTCTTCCATTGCTTTTATACTTTCTTACCCAGAGATAAAATAAATATCATAGAAATATTTGAAGCAGTGGAGTGTTCTGGGTGGAATATTAATAATAATATTCACATGTTAGGTGGAGTGGCAGAAAAACCCAGCAGGGTATAAAAAAACTCAAACCTTCCTTTATCCACCCCAAACCCAGCTCAAGGTTAAGGGTAGGAACAGTCACAGGCCAAAGAAATAGACAGTCACAGGTCAAAGAAATTGATGAGAAGAGGAAGGGAAACCTTGAAGGACGAGTAGGAGCTGGTCAGGCATACAGGGTGTGTGGGAGTAGCACAGAAAGGAAGCTGCATGTCCCAAGGTAGAGGCTGAAGAAACAAGCATGTCCGAGTGCCAGGGACAGAGAAAAGCCACACAATTTTCACAGGGCAGAGAAAAGCCACACAATTTCTGCTGTCATGAGATTGTAGTCTGGTGAGGGAAGACAGACATTAAACAAATGTTGCATAAATAAATGTAAAATGAAAACTTTTAAAAGTGTTGTAAGAAAAGAATTTGAGTCTTATGAGAGATTATAAGGGAAACTGATCTATCCAGATGTCAAGGAAGGCTTGCATTAAGAGAGTCTTTGGTCCACTATCTGGAGGATAAGGCCATAGGTGAAGAAGTGGGTGTACAAGGAACTGTACGTGCAAAGGCCCTTGGGCAGAAGGACAAGAACTGAGACCAGGCCAGTGTGACTGGAGAGCAGACGGGGAAGAAGGTCAGGTGAAAATGGGGGAGGGGTCAAATCATGCCAGACTTTGCAGGCCATGTGAAGGACTTTGGTCTTTCTCCGAAGAGTGATGAGAACCCATTCAAATGGTTTACTCAAATCTGGTGGGGTTTGATTAGAGGTGGAGATATAATCAGATTTATATTTTGAGAAGATCCTTTTGCCTTCTACATGGAGAACCAATAGGAGGAGGCTGGAGCAGATAGGAGATGCCTGATGCTGCTGCAGCAGTCTAGGTGAGAGATGATAGTAGCTTGGTCTAGGCAGGGAGAGGAAGATGGAGAGGGGAGTGGACACATTTGAGAGATGTGTAGGAAGTAAATAGAACTTGGGTGGATTGAATATGGGACAGTGATACAAGATAATAATGTGCCAAGAAAGACTCCTACGTTTCAAGTTTGCATACCTATATGGGGGTGACAGTTTGGGACTAGGGGTCACTGGTACAGGAAGCACCAGAAGAGGATCAGGTTTGGGGACGAGTTTAAAGTCATCCATTTTGGACTTGAAGAGTTTGCGGTGCATTTGAGATATCTGAGTTGAGTTAGATATATAATGGTTGGAGCTCAGAGAAGACTGGGCTAAAGGCTTTTCATAAGTTATTATGAGAGTTTTGGCCATGGGTGCAATCCTAGGGAAAGAGTGTGGAGTGAAAATTGCAGAGGGGTATAAGAAACTCTAACATCGAATATGATATCGGGCCAGTTCAAAGCTCTGTACAGTTATGTTGATGGTTAAATGAAATTGCATATGCCCAGTTCCTGGCACACAGTAGGCACTCAGTAAATATTAAACATATCTCCTTTCTCTCCTTCGTTTCTCTGCTCCCTTTATTCTATTTCTCTCTCTTTCCTGGCTCTGTGTATTGCAACCAGAGATTCAAGCTGACTTCTTCCAACTTCCCCAGGGTACCTAGTGCACGAACCTGGCATGCATCACTCTCCTCCAAGACCCAGCCTAGGAGAGCCTACCTCTCAAGAGAGCTGTCTCAGGCTGAAGTAAGGGTACTTTGGGCCTTTGTTTGGTTACCAATGATCAGTGCTCAGAGAGCCAGTCTTTTTTTTTTTTTCCCCTCCCTCCCTCCCTCCCTCCCTCCCTCCCTCCCTCCCTCCCTCCCTCCTTCCTTCCTTCCTTCCTTCCTTCCTTCTTTCCTTCCTTCCTTCCTTCCTTCCGTTCTTTCTTTCATTTGATCGTTCGTGTTTTTTAGACGGGGTCTCACCCTGTTACCCAGGCTAGAGTGCAGTGGCATGATCTCTCAGCTCACTGCAACCTCCACCTCCTGGGCTCAATCAATCCTCCCACCTCAGCCTCCTGTGTAACTGGGACTACAGGTGCATGCCACCACACCTGGCTAATTTTTGTATATTTTTTTTGTAGAGATGGGGTTTTACCATGTTGCCCAGGCTGGTCTCAAACTGCTGAACTCAAGCAATCTGCCCACCTTGGCTTCCCAAAGTGCTGGGATTACAGGCATGAGCCACTGCACCCATCCGAGAGCTAATTTTCTTGGGACACACAGCAACTTCTACTGGATGATCACACCTTAGAATGATAATTATGTCATCTTGCATTTCCAGAACATTTTGTATTTTTTCAGGGAGTTTTCACAATGATTATCTCAGTTGTTCATCAAAGGATTTTTCATTATGAACTGCATTTTCGTATTTTATTTACCTATAATCCTTTCCCCACTGCTGAAACAATAGCATTCTGAGCAAACACGCATATGGCTAACAAATCCACTCTTATTCATAAGATTTCTTTTTCTTGTTTTCCCATTTTATTTTTAAATCATGATTTTTATCTTCCAGGCCATATTCTTTCACACATTTTTGTTATTCTCAAAATCATGATTCCATTCTTTCTCTTCTGATTTGGCACGTGCCCTCTTCATCTCCTTTCACCGATGAGGGTTCTGGCCCCGAACGCCCATTGTTCCAGCACATTCAGAGACTCACGTTTCTGACTCCTTTCCACCTCATTCCTCTCTGAGGCAAGTGCTGTTTATTTTGCATTGAAGTTTCATATTACCTTTAGCTAGAGATTTGTTATGCAAGACAACCTCATGATCGTGCAGCCTCATGCAGATTTTTCCTTTGTCCTGGCATCTCGAAGATTCTTTTCTGCTTCTCAAATCACTTATTTTTTTCCCATTCTTCATGACACTTTCCTGATTTCCCTTTCTGTGTTCTTGATCTTTATCTTCTGCTATCTGAATTCATCATCTCAGCAAACATGTGTCAAGCATCTACTATGAACCAGACTCTGTGCTGGACTCTGGGGATTCAAAAACCCATGACCTGATCTTGACCTTGAAGTATTCACAGCCTGCAACAGTGGGTCTCAGACCTCATGGCATGTTTGAATCATCATCTGAAGAACTTTAAAAAAATACTAATTCTAAAGTCCTGGCCCTAGAGATTCTGGTTTAATTGGTATTGACTGAGACCCTGGCATTGTTATTTTTAAACAGAGATCCTAATGTGCACGCAGGGATAAGAAACATTCACTGGTCTAATGGATGAAACAGATGTGGAGACAAATGATTTTAATACAATGTGAAGGCAGAAGTAAGCACAGGGGGCAGGAGGAGAACAGAAGAGACGTCTGGGATCCAGCTTAGGAAGTGAGAATGCCGGGCAGGTTACCCAGAGTGGATGACTCAGTGCCCCGTCTCATCCCAGAAGAACTTTTTGCAGAGCCCACCCTTCCTCCCATTTTCCAGTCAAATAGGAGAAATGAAAGTCTCTCCTAGAGTTACCTTTTATCTTAAGGAATAGAAGAGCAATTATGAGCATAGGCTTGGGATACAAGAAACACATTCAAATCTCAGCTTTGCCACTTACTGTGTGGCCTTACACAAAATCGTGTATGTGTGTGTCTGTGTGTCTGTGTGAACTGAGGGAGCTAATGTATGTAATGTGCCTCACTCACTGCTTTACATTCAGTAGATGCTCAAAAAAATTGTAGCTATGGGCCTGGTGTGGTGGCTCACACCTGTAATCCCAGCACTTTGGGAGGTGAGGTGGGTGGATTACTTGTGGCCAGGAGTTTAAGACCAGCCTGGCCAACATGATGAAACCCCATCTCTACTAAAAATACAAAAATTAGCCAGGTGTGGTGACATGCACCGGTAATCCCAGCTACTTGGGAGGCTGAGGCAGGAGAATTGCTTAAGCCTGGGAGGCGGAGGTTTCAGTAGCTGAGATTGCCCCACTGCACTCCAGACTGGGCCACAGAACAAGACGCCGTCTCAAAAAAAAAAAAAAATTGTTGCTCTGTACACTTCAAAGTACACAGACACACACTCACACACACACAAACGCACATGCTGATGATGCTCAGCGTGTCTTCTTCCAGCAGCAAGTACTCAGATGACTTTCTGTGTTTGCTCAGATGACTTTCTGTGTTTGCCCTGCTGGCCCATCCCTGCTTGGGGGAGATACTTCACTTGGTCTGTCTCCATGTGATCTTTGAAGGCAGATGTCTGAGCCTCAGCCCCCATGTGCCTGCTCCTCTCCAGGTCCTTTCCCTTGTCTTCCCCAGTTGTTTAGCATCTTCTTTACCTCCAGCGTTCCTGCCAACATTGGTCCCTGGCTCATTGTCTGGTCTGAAGTTTATCATGGATCTGAATGTGACGGTTCTCCCACAGCTCACTCTGTCATCCCTTCTGTATTTTCCCTTATGGTGGCTGAGTGGTCCACTGCCATCCTGCATGGCATCCCCAGCCTCACCCGTTGCTGCCAGTTCTTGTGGTGGGACTTAAGCTGGAGCTGGAGCTGGAGGGCTCCAGCTTGCCATAGCTGCCCACTGTCCTTTCTAAATGTATTATTGTTGCCTTGGCTAGGCCTCTCCTTTTCCTGGGACGGCAATCTGAGGTTTTCTCAGTCTTGAGGCCATATAGAGACCTTGATTGCCAGACTCTGATTCCCTGGGGAGCGCTTTCTTGGATTTATAGCTTGGTCCATTCTGGAATGATGCTGTAGTCTTCCTCTAAAGCGTGCCTCCCACTTTCTCTGAGCCTTCCCTTGCTTCTGAAACAGAACGATTACACTGTTCTGATGTCCTTACTTTCTTATTTCTCACCTTTTCCTGTGCATTCTCTCTCAACCCTATGGCAGCCCTCTGACCTCCTTGCATTTCTGATGAAGGTCTGTGCATGGCATTGCCTTCCTGCCTGCTACTCCATCTGTGTCTCCTAATTCCTGGGATTCGGTTTATACAGGCTTCTCACTTTGGCTCTTTGGTTTTTTAAAAGTGATTTCTGCTTAAATCCAGCACTTTGCCATTTCTCCTTCTCCTCTTCGTTATTTACTTCTGCACATGGGATTATTAATTTTACTCTTTGAAACTTTTGGCTTTGTCCTCCCCTCATATGGTTTGGCTGTGTCGCCACCCAAATGTCGTCTTGAACTGTAGCTCCTATAATTCCCATGTGTTGTGGGAGGGACCCAGTGAAAGATACTTGAATCATGGGGGCAGTTTCCCCATACTCTTCTCATGGTAGTGAATAAGTCTCATGAGATCTGATGATTTTGTAAGGGGTTTCCCTTTTCACTTGGCTCTCTCATTCTCACTTGTCTGCTGCCATAAAAGATGGCATAAAAGAGTCCTTTGCTCTTCCGCCATGACTGTGAGGCCTCCCCAGCCATGTGGAGCTGTGAGTCCACTAAACCTCTTTTCTTTATAAATTACAGTCTTGGGTATGTCTTTATTAGCAGCGTGAGAACAGACTAATACATCCCCTGTGAGAGGCTTTCCTCTTACTGTCTTTCCAGATGACCCAGCCCCATTTGTCTTATGAAGGGTAAATAAGACTCCTTTTCTCTCCTTTTAAAAAAATTATTTTTATTGATATGTATATTAGATATACATACTTTTGGGGTACAGTGATAATTTGGTACATTCATATAGTCAAATCACAGTACTCGGGACATCCAACACCTTTGTTAAAATAAAAACTTCAGCTGAATTAAATTTAAAGGAGTTTAATCAAACAATGAACGATTCATGAATCAGGCAACCCCCAGAATCACAGCAGATTCAGAGACTCCAGGGGTGCCTTGTGGTCAGAACAAATTTATAAAAAGGGAAGTGAGGTACAGAAATCAGAAGTGAGGTACAGAAACAGCTGGATTGGTTACAGGTTGGTGTTTAACTTATTTGAACCCTTTGAACACTTAGTCCATGAGTAGTTGAAGTATGGCCACTGGGATTGGCCAAGAATCAGCTATTGTTACAGGTACATACTCCTAAGTTAGGTTTTCAATCTTGTCTGCCTATTAATCTAGGTTACATTTTGTCCGCAATGACTCAAATATAGAAGTATGGAGTCCTTCTCAGGCCATATTTAACTTGCTTTAACATCTTAAATATTTATCTTCCTTTAAGCGAGGAACATTTGAATTAGTCTCTTCTAGCTATTTGGAAATACACAATTGATGAATGTTAACTATAGTCACCCTGCTGCTCTATCGAATACTAGATCTTATTTTTTCCATCTAAGTCTGTATTTGTACCCATTAATCATCTTCTCTTCATGCGCCTCTCCCTGGTACCCTTCCTGGCCTCTGGGACGCCCTTTCTCTTAGTTGGTGGTGTTGTTGGACTGAGCACTCCATCCTGACCTGGTAGGACTTTGCTGATTCCCCATCTCCTCTCCTCAGGAGCACACATCCCACACTCATCTTGCTGGAGTCCATGGATTCCTTAAAACCGTCTGGGAGATCTGGAGGGGTAGCAACTATTATTCCTGTTTTTTAGTTAGGAAGATGAGACTTAGCAAGGAGGAAACAGGCCTAGGAAGGGAAACTCATGCTTCAAGCTCATGCAGCCAGTAAGGGAAGCACTGGGACAGAATGCATGCCAAGGACTTCCCAGTTCATTGCTTGGAGGAGAAGAGGGGAGTGTGCCACTCGGAGCCCCTAACATCTGTCATCCTGTAAAGGCTATAATAAAAAGTCATAAATGCATAAATAGTGTGAAAAAGTTCAAAGGTAAACTCATTAAGTTCAGAAATATAAGGTATGCCTAGGGCCAAAAAAAAAAAAAAAAAAAGGTCATGTAATGACTTATGGGACACACTAGCACAGTGTTGTAGAATGCTAAAATAGCTGAGAGGAACCTGCAGAGACAGGGTCCTCGGGTGACTGGGTCCCTACTGCATGTTGGGAGCTGTTGGAAACACCTTACATGCGTTATTTTATTTTATTTTATTTTATTTTATTTTATTTTTTTTTTGAGACGGAGTCTCGCTCTGTCACCCAGGCTGGAGTGCAGTGGCCGGATCTCAGCTCACTGCAAGCTCCGCCTCCCGGGTTCACGCCATTCTCCGGCCTCAGCCTCCCAAGTAGCTGGGACTACAGGCGCCCGCCACCTCGCCCGGCTAGTTTTTTTGTATTTAATAGAGACGGGGTTTCACCGTGTTAGCCAGGATGGTCTCGATCTCCTGACCTCATGATCCGCCCGTCTCGGCCTCCCAAAGTGCTGGGATTACAGGCTAGAGCCACCGCGCCCGGCCGCGTTATTTTATTTAATCTTCACAAGAGATGAATGACCTTATGAGGTTGGTGTTATTACATCCACCAACTCAAGGCTCAGAGAGGTCAAGGCACTTGCTCACAGTCACAGAGTGGCTTAGGAACTGATTTGGGATGACAGACCAGGTCTCTCAAATTCCATTTTCATGTGCTTGCCTGCATGTCACGATTTGCCCAGTTTTCTGAAGGACAGACCTGCACGTGGCCCCTGCAGGAGAGATACATCTCTGTTTGGGAAAGGTTGGCACTGGGGAGGAAAGCCCTGCCCGTCAGCCCTCCTCTTGGTTGCAGTGCCCTGGCTAACTCTACCTGTGGGTGTGACCCTGTGTAGCTGTCTTTTTCTTAAGTACACAGAGAAAAAAAATTTCCGTCTTGGGGATAAAGTTCAAAGAACAGCCTCACCCAGAAGGTGGGGCTGAGTGCTGCCCAGCTGGCTGGCTGCCTGCTGTGAATAACTAACCAGAACACCTGAAATATGGCATGATATGGGCCAAGACAGAGCAAGGACCCAAGTTCATGTATGACCTTCATCATCCTCCTTTTACATGCTCCCAGTGCCATGGAGAGCTTGCAGGTGGGAGTTAAGAGGGGCTCCTCTCCCTTCCCTTCCAGGTAGAGGTTGAGATTCATGTCTCAAAGTCCTTTATTCTTCGGGGTTTTCTTGAGACTTATTTGAGTCAAATACATGCCAAATGAGGACCTGCCCCATGTGGAGGCCCTGCTTAAGTACTGGAGTTAGAGGAGACCGACTGCCTCCTGCTTATCCCTCCCTCTGCTTGCAACACCCGCCCTGTTCCTCGGTTCTTCCTCCAGGTACATCTCAAATGTTCCCTGTTGTAACAATAGCTAATATGCTTATACA
The DNA here is from genome assembly GCF_003255815.1 of Theropithecus gelada. Taxonomy (NCBI): domain Eukaryota; kingdom Metazoa; phylum Chordata; class Mammalia; order Primates; family Cercopithecidae; genus Theropithecus; species Theropithecus gelada. Next base: position 6,973,102 of record NC_037684.1, read on the forward strand.
CTAATACTTATGTGGCAGATATATTTATTCATTTATTTAATCCTTTCAACAGCCCTATGGCATAGGTACTATTATTTCCATTTTGCAGATGAGAAAAACGAGGCACAAAAAGGTTAAGTAATTTATCCAAGGTGACACTGCTAGTAAATGGCAGACCTGGGGCTGTACCCCAGTCTATTTCCAGATAGTGAAGTTGGCAGCATGGTGTGGTGAAGGAGCCTGGATTGGGTTCAAATCTTGGTCCCACCACTTAAAGCTGCATGAACTTGGGAGGTGGCTTAGCCATCTTGAACCTCAATTTTCTCATTTATGAAAGGGAATAATACAGTTGGGTGTGGTGGCTCATGCCTGTAATTCCAGTGCTTTGGGAGGCTGAAGCAGGAGGACTTGAGGCCAGGAGTTAGAGACGGACTGGTCAACATAGCAATAACCCGTTTCTAAAAAAATAAATAAATAAATTAGCTGGGCATGGTGGTGTGTGCCTGTAGTCCTAGATACTCAGGAGGCTGAGGCAGGGAGGATGGCTTCAGCCTAGAAGTTCTAGGCTTCATTGAGCTCTGATTGTGCCAATGCACTCCAACTTGGGTGACAGAGTGAGACCCTGTCTCTAAAAAAAAAAGGGGAGGCTGGGCGCGGTGGCTTATGCCTGTAATCCCAGCACTTTGGGAGGCCGAAGTGGGCAGATCACAAGGTCAGGAGATCAAGACCATCCTGGCTAACATGGTGAAACCCCATCTCTACTAAAAATGTAAAAAATTAGCTGAGCGTGGTGGCGGGCGCCTGTAGTCCCAGCTACTCGGGAGGCTGAGGCAGGAGAATGGCGTGAACTCGGGAGGCAGAGCTTGTAGTGAGCCGAGATCGCGCCACTGCACTCCAGCCTGGGTGAGAGCGCGAGACTCTGTCTCAAAAAAAAAAAAAGGGGGAATAATACATCCAACATCATATAATTGTTTGTGAGGTTTAAAAAAGATAAATAATGACAGTATTGATCATTTGAAAATAAGTAATACATATTAGTTCTCTTCCAACTTTGAATCAATCAATTATATTAAGCATAAAACTTTAGCATAGAATAGTATAGGATAGAAAGAGATGTTAGATCCGGAAAGGATCTTAGCAATGCCCTAATCCAATGTATTGTCTGAAGCATGAGGAATTATTGACACTTGCTCAAGGCCAGTCACGTAGTGACTGTGACAAAGATTGCGAGTTGCCTTTTCTAATCTCTTATCTCCCTTCTTCCTTAGCAATAGCATCCCTGTTTTTTTTTGTTTTTTTTTTTGAGACGGAGTCTCGCTCTGTTGCCCAGGCTGGAGTGAAGTGGCACGATCTCCGCTCACTGCACATCCCTGGTTTTTAGTTGAGTTCATGGTGTCTTGATACAAGACGACATTTCCTAGCTTTCCTTGGAGCTAAGTGTGGCCATTTGACTATGTCTGGTCAATGAGATGTCAGTGAAAAAGTCACAGGCTACTTCCTGGAAGTCTCCTTCAAAAGGGAGAATGCTGGTTCTTCTCTCTTTCTTCCATCTTTTTGCTTGGAAGGCAGATCTGGTAACTGAAGCTCTAGTTGTCATCTTGAACAGGAGTACGTCACAGCCTAGGAATGACAGTGCCTTCACACTACCATGAGTTATATACCTCTAGATTTATTTCACATGAGACAGAAGTAAACTTCTGTCTTGTTTAAGCCACTGTTGCTTGGGTTTCCTGTTACTTGCAGTCTAACCTAATCCTAACAGACAGCATTAGATACCGACTAGAAACGTCAATAAATGTTTGTTGAGTTGAGGAGGGGTCCCCCAGAGAAGCCTGGCCTGTCTTTTTCCATCTCTGCAGGTATTTGTGAGAGAAGCTGGGGTTTTCACAAGAAAACATCTTGAAGCCCTAAAACGACTTCTCATGCCTTGTGGGTGTGGGTGGGCTTATTTCTGGAAACCAGGGCTGTGGCTGGAGGCACATGACCAGGTATGGGTGGTCTGGCTCTGTCGGTCTTCTCGGCCACAGAGGGACAAACCTGTGGACAGAGCTATCCTTTGGTTCCAAATGTGGGTCTCTGCACGTGGTCCGTCCCCTAAGCTCTCAGCTGGTGGGCTGAAGAAGCCCGAGGGAGCCAGGATCTATAAGATGGCCCGATTACCTCGCCTGTTACTCACGCTGTTGTTACTGGCATGTTTTGAAATTGATGGTTTCTTTTCTTTCCTCAAAAAACTTGTTCCTCCCTTTGCTCTTTTTAAATTAATTTTTCTGTCATGAAATATTTCAAAGATAGACAAGAATAGAAAAGAGCATAATGAATACCTATTTACCCACCATTAGGCTTTATCAAATCTTAACATTATGTCATATTAGCATCAGATCTCATTTAAAGAAATAAAACATTACTGATATAATTGAAGCTCTCTGCATATTCCACTCCTACCCCTGTTCGTCTCCCTCCTCAGAGGTAACTATTACCATGAATCCAGTGTTTATCATTTCTATGTATGTTTTTACACTTTTACTACATATTTATGTATTCATTAATACAATATAGCATTACTCAGTAGGGTTTTAAATTTTGTATATAAATTATAGCAGATTCCACTTATCATTGAGTATTCCATTGTATAAATATACCACAATACATTTCTCCATTTTCCTGTTGATGAATATTTATGCTGTTTCCATTTTCTTCTTCTTTTTTTATAACTCAAACAATGCTGTGATGAATTCCTCTACTTACCTCCTCCTGGGGAACAGTGAGAGGGTTTGTTTAAGGCAAGTGTCAGCAAACTACAGCTTGTAGGTCATACCTGGCTACCACTTGTTTTTTGTATGGAGCTATGAATTAAGAATGGTTTTTACATTTCTTCTTTTTCTGAATTTGAATTTTAACTTTAAAAATTGTGATACAATGGGCCAGGCATGGTGGCTCATGCCTGCAATCCTAGCACTTTGGGAGACCAAGGTGGGCAGATCACCTGGGGTCAAGAGTTCGAGATCAGCTTGGTCAACATGGCGAAACCCCATCTCTACTAAAAATACAAAAATTAGCTGGGTGTGGTGGCGCATGGCTGTTATCCCAGCTACTCGGGAGGCTGAGGCAGGAAAATCACTTGAACCCAGGAGGCAGAGGTTGCAGTGAACCAAGATCGTGCCACTGCACTCCAGCCTGGGCGACAGAGGAAGACTTGCTGTCTCAAAATAAATAAATAAATAAATAAAATAAATACAAATAAAAAACAAAATATTATGGTAAAATATGCATAACAGAAGATGTGCAATTTTCACCATTTTTCAGTGTATAGTTCAGTGGCATTAAGTACATTCGCATCATTGTGTGGCCATCACCACCATCCATCTCCAGAATGTTTTCATCATCCCAAACTGAAACTCCGTGGTCATTAATAACTCCCCTTTCCCGCTTCCCCCAGCCCTGACAAACACCATTCTACTTTCCGTCTCTGTATACTTGACTACTCTAGGTCCTTTGTGTCGGTAGAATCATGCCATATTCATCCTTTTGTGACTGGCTTATTTCACTTAGCTTCATGTCTCCAAGGTTCATGCATGCTGAGGCATGTGTCAGAATTTCCTTACTTTTTAAGGCTGAATAATTTTCCATTGCATGTGCATATACATTTTGTTTATCCACTACATTTTTAATGGTTAAAAATAATAAGACTATTTTGTGGCATGCGAAAAATAAATAAAATTCAGATTTCAGTGTCCATTGAAAAGTTTGATTGGAACACAGCCACAGGCATTCATTTAAGTGTTGTCTGTGCCTGTTTTCACGCTAAAACAGCAGTTAATTAAGACCATATGGCTGGCAAAGCCTAAAATATTTACTATCTGGCCCTTCACAGAATAAGTTTGCCAGCTCCTGTTCTCTGTTATGTAATTACCTAGAGGTGGAATAATGAATGGTAAGATATGGGCATCTTCAGCTTTACTAGATGTTGTAAAATTGCTCTCCAAAGCAATAGAACTAAGTACTGTAGTGCTTGAGTGTTTTGTAAACTTCTTTCTTTCCTTTTTGGACAGATTCTTTGTTTAAATAAAGGTGCTGGAAGGGCCCTTAAACGGCATTGTGTAGTCAGTTAATGTTGCTGCATACAGACAACTTTGAAATTTGAATAGTGGCAGAGCGTGGTGGCTCACACCTGTAATCCCAACACTTTGGGAGGCCAGGTGGACAGACTGCTTGAGCTGGGGAGTTGAGACCAGCCTGGGCAACACAGCAAGATGTGATCTCTACAAAAAATGCAAAAATTAGCTGGGTGTGGTGCCATGCACCTGGAATTCCAGCTACTTGGGAGGCTGAGGAGGGAGGATTACTTGAGCCAGGAGGTGGAGGTTGCAGTGAGCTGTGATTGCACCACTGTGATTGCACAGTCTGGGCAACAGGGCAAGATGGAACAAAAAAGAAGAAGAAAGAAAAAAATAAATTTGAATGTTTTACAACAAGCATTTATTTTGGGCTCATGGATCTGTGCATTGGTAGGGTTTGGCTGATGCACAACGGGTTCAACTCAGCCTGACTCCAAGCAGTGGGTTGGGCTCAGGTTTGCTCCACATGCCTCTCATCCTCCTTGGACTTGTAGCTAATTGAGGCAAATTTTTCTCATGGAAAAAGACAAGAACTCCAGTGTAGGCCCACGCGAACACTTTTCAAATCTTTGCTAGTGTTGTGCAATCATCCTGTTGGTCAAAGAATAGGTAGGCCCAAAGTCAAGAGCTCAGGAAATGCACTCTGTCCGTCAGGAAGCCATGGTATGAGTGTGGATGTTTAATTTCACTACAGGGGAAGGAAGATCTGGGGTCAATAACTGAATCTACCACAGACGTCAAAGTTTTTGAGTTTCAGAGCCCTTCTTTCCTTCCTTCTTTCCTTCCTTCCTTCCTTCTTTTCTTTCTTTCTTCTCCCTCTTTTTCTAATATCTTTTTTTTTTTTTTTTTTTTTTTGAGATAGGGTCTTGCTCTGTCACCCAGGCTGGAGTGCAGTGGCTGATCATGGCTCACTGCAGTCTTGGCCTTCCAAGTTCAATTGGTCCTCTCACCTCAGCCTCTCAAGTAGGTGGGATCACAGGTACCTGCCACCATACCCAGCTATTTTTTTTAAGCAGAGACAGGGTCTCACTATATTGCCCAGGCTGGTCTCAAACTCCTAGGCTCAAGGGATCTGTTCACCTCGGCCTCCCAAAGAGCTGGGATTACAGGCATGAGCCACTGTGCCCAGCTCTCTCTCTCTCTCTCTCTTTCTCTTTCTTTGTTGGAGACAGGGTCTCTCTCTGCTGGCCAGGCTGAAGTGCAGTGGCGTGATCATAGCTCACTGCACCCGTGAACTCCTGGGCTCAAGCGATCCTTCTGCCTCAGCGTCCTGGTAGCTGAGAGTATAGGTATGCACCACCATGCTTGGCTAATTAAAAAAAAAGAATTATAGAGACAGGGGTTCTCACTATTTTGCCCAGGCTAGTTCGAAACATTTTCTTGAAACAAAATCTTATGTGGAATTGTAATGTATAAAATGGAGAAAAGTGAAGCTGCTCTGACTGAAGTAGAGTGGGGGTGTGCAGAACTCCTGCCTGCTCAACTCCCCTCTGTTCCTGCAACAACTCTGCAGAATCCCGCAGATCTGCAGCAACACAACCAGAAGCAGATCCTCTCTGACGGTTGAGTCTCAACGTGTGGCCCAAAGGGGCACCTCCTGGAAGTCAGGAGTAAGGAGGATGCCTGAGGCCACACCTGAACGTAGGCAAAGTAGATGACAAGATTACAAACAGACCTGGTTTGCTCCGTGGCTCGGCCCAAGCTGGCTGGATTGCCACAACTTCAGCTCCTTGCCTGCCTCTGACTCAGGGAGGGAGATCCTTGTCCTGTGGAACATCTGGCCCTCATGTCATGAGTCTTCTGTCAGAGGGATGGTGGCTTTTTATCGTTGTTGACTTTCACCAAGGTCTTAGCAGCACCTTTTGGTCAGGCAGTCTGGTTGCTGTTTCCAGAACGGAGCCACAGGCCAGCCCCATCCCATGTGGCTTCTGTAATGCTTTCTTCTTCCATAGGCAGTGTGAGAAGCCCATCCACTGGAGTGACAGTGTGGAGGTGATGGGACCACGTCCTATTGAGAGCTTGCAAGGCTGCTTTCACTAGGGGTTAGTTCCCTGTGTCTGGCTGGACCAGGAAGCAAGGTCCAGCCCCCTCTTCTCCTCTCCATGCCCCAGTAGGCTCCCCTGCCCGCTCCAACCCTCTGGCAACAGCCAGTCTTCCCCTCCCAGGTGCTGCTCCTGGAGCTCAATTAGCAACTCCATCTCCAAGCTTCATATTTCCCACTAGATTTCTCCTAATATTCTTGTCCTTAACAACCTGACAGTATCTGTACTTTTGTTCTTGTGATCTAATTAAAATTAGTGATTTAATGAGACTGCCCTGGGAAGCTGCAAGAAAGGCAGTGATGGGCAGGATGGTGGAGACAGGAAGGTAAGCAGACACTTGGCGTCTACAGGGGCTCTGTCTTGCATTTATTAATTCTACAAATGTTTATTAAGCACCGATGATATGCCAGCATCCAAGCTAGGCAATGAGAAGATAGTGACAAACAAGAAAATCGAGCCAGATATCTGTTTCTGCCCCCTCAACTTGCTGGTGAGGTCTTGCCCCATCTGGACATGTTTTCCATAACTGACTTTCATTTGTTTGGCTGCTGAGCTCTGGCTGACTGCTTAGACATTCTGCTGCTGTGCACTCATCCCAGCCAGATCAGCTTTACAGACATTTACTCCTTTTACCCTTGAGTTTGCTTCACTTTTTGAACTAAACACCTTGAACCTTAAGGGCTGCCTTCTCCAGGGGCCCAACCCTGGAACTGAATTTTTTTTTTTTTTTTTTTTGAGATGTTATCTTGCTCTGTCACCCAGGCTGTCTCAGCTCACTGCAACCTCCACCTTCCGGGTTCAAGTGATTCTCCTGCCTCAGCCTCCTGAGTAGCTGGGACTACAGGCGCCCGCCATCACGCCTGGCTAATTTTTATACTTTTAGTAGAGACGGGGTTTCACCATGTTGGCCAGGCTGGTCTCAAACTTGTGACCTCAAGTGATCCACCCACCTCGGCCTCCCAAATTGCTGGGATTACAGGCGTGAGCCACCGCGTCCAGACTGGAGCTGAAATTTTGCCCCCTACTCAACTCTATCCTGAGCTCTGGCCTGGCTTGTTCTCACTTCCCTGCCTTGGACTCTAGAGAAGTGGACACTGTTTAAGGCCAACTGTTGACTTCTGATAATATAATTAGATAAAGGCTTCCGGACTAACTCCATTGCCTTGGTACACATTGGCTTCCCCTGATAAGAAAACTGGGTAGTAACTAAAGTCACCTTCTCTGGAGAGATGAAGGATTAACCAAGAGAAGAGCAAGCTTCCACTGTGTATTTAGAATGTTTAAGGAACCAGAAGTGGGTAGCTGCTGCTTGACTCTCTTTATCATGTGGGTGCCTCTGTCTCCTTCTGTCTTCTTGTCTGCCTCTGTCTCTTGTCAAGCCTGATTGTCCCAATACTCCCAGCAACTGTGGAATTCAGGGGTCTGCCTTACAGCCCCATGAGCTCTGTGTATGTTTGCAGGACTCTATTCTATTCTAAGCACTCTCAGAATTTGGAGCTCAGTTTCAGCCCTCTGTGTGGGAGTGCCTTAGCGAGATACTGGCAATCCGGATTTCAGATTCTGTGAAGTAGCTTACTTCAGATCATTCCTCCAGGGTTGCATCTCCTTGGATTTTGAATGATTGGTTTTAGACTTTTAGCCTCAGGACTTGGCATTTCAGAACGTTAGGTCTCTGCGTAGCTTAACTAATCTACATTCTTGTTGACCTTTAATCAATAAGAGATGGTCTTGGCTTAACCATGGGACAGATTCTGTTTTACAAGATTGCTTTCTTTATAGAGGCTCAGGGGGTAGGATGATGCCTTTCCCACTTTAAACAGTCAAAAGTGGGCATTTTAACCTCTTTTGATGGGTATGTTCTTGGGAGTGCAGTGTGTTCTTGGGATGAAGGAAGGAGATGCTGGAAAAACACAACTTTGTATCCCCATCCTTCAGAGTACAACAGATCTTTATCTTGATCAAACGTCCAATGTCAGCTTTTATATGTAAAATGGAATACGTGTGTGTGCGCGCGCACGCGCGCGTGTGTGTGTGTGTATGAAGGGAGGGTAGCAGAGGCAACTAAACATCTTTCTCATGGAACCGTAATGGGGTTTCACAATGCTGTGTGATTTTTCATGGAAATCTTAAACAAGAATACAGTTGTGCCTAGGCAGGCAATATACTAATACACTGACTGGGACCCATCTGTAGCTCTTAGAACACAACAATAGCTAACATTATTAAGCACTTACTAAATGCTTTATCTCACTTGAAATTCACAGCCTCCTAATAATAATTTGAATTATTATCATCCCTATTGACAATTAGGTCACTCAATAGAGAGTGGCAAAAGAAGGGTTTGAGCTCAGCTCAGACTTGGCATCAAGGCTCTGTAACCTTCCACTTTGTAGTGACTGGAGCTGTTGAAATGATTATTCCAATGTAATCTTTTTTTTTGTTTTTGGACAGAAATATTTCTATTAAGGATGGGTCAGAGGCCTAAAAGCAGGTCTATGTATCTCCCTGCCCAAGTTCTTTCCACCTCTCTAGGCTGCCTGTGAAACCTGAGATCCATCACTGCCTCTTGGAAAATTATGACATCATATCTTGAGGGGCTTGAAGGCCCCTCTGTCCCGGTGGCTGTTGAATGAAGATGCTTGTCAGAGAATTACAATTTTCTTAAACATTTTTTCCATGCTAACCCATTATGATGGTTTTTTAAGGAAGACAAATGTTGATTAAGCATGTACTATGTGTAAGGCAATTTCACACACATTATTCCCTTTTTCTCCTTATGCCAATATAGGAATGGTGAAGTAGGAATAATTATTCCCATTTTACAGTTGAAGAAATGGAGGTGACAATACACCCACTTTAGCTTTTGGAGACTCAAAATACCATATACAAAGTCAACAGGTGAGCGAGTAGGGGGCACAGCTAGAGGATGATGGCATTAGGAGGGGCCACATGGATCATCAATGTGAGAAAACATTTTAAATGGTCCATTTTCAAGGCATGATAAATCTAAGTACTGGCAGCCAGCTTGCAAATGTAACAAACCACATGTCTCATGCACCTAGAAGGTCACCATAAGTGAACAGAACGTAGAGGAGGGGTCAGCCCATAAAAGGGAAGAAAGTTTTGTTATTGAGAAATTGAAACTTAAGCAGGGGAGGGGACCAGGGTATAACCTTAGAAAGGAGATAATGAAACTTAGGCGACGTCTAGGAATTACTCAGCCAATGAGGAACTGGGGGAAGGATTCATGTGCTAGGAGATAAATTACCTGTTGTGACCGCCCTGAGCGTGCCTGCCTACCAGACACCCGATCTTGCAAGTCCACCATTAAAAGTCTCACTTCCGCTGTTCTTCGTGTCTCTGAGTCCTTTCTCTGGGTTTGGATGGGTGACTGTGTGTTTCTCACAAACCTGGAGGCCCATCTGGGATCTCTGTGCCTGCGTGGAGTGAGACTCTGGGCGAGAGGGAAGATGTGTCCCACCCGACTTAGGTGGCCTGCTCTGTCTGAGTGTCCCGGCTCCCTGCAGAAGCCATAGACAAACTTGAGACTGTTATTCAGGAGGCAGCGGAGGTGACAGAGGGAGAAAAGCAGGCACTGTGGCAACCAGGCAACCTTGTGCATGAGGCAAGGTAGAAAATTGGACTATAAGTACTGCCTTGGTGGTTGGGCATTTTTGGAGGTCGAGTGTGTGTGACTGAGACATATCTTAGATACGAAGCGAGTGCAGAGTCCCAATCCGCAGTTCCATTCTCCTGCGAGGGAAATGGCTGGAAATGGATGAAGCGATTTTCAGGGTGTGTGAGAAGCCTCCAGTAGAGGGGGGTTGAGTACACACAGAAACTCAGACACAGAGACTGACCAAAAATGGGAAACAGAAATTCTAGGCCGAGGGGACAAAGGAAAGAGGGAATCAAAGAAACTCTCTCTGACATTCCCTGGATAGTCCTTTGGGGAGAGTGCTGCAGGTTTGGAGGGACAACTCTTGGACCAGGGACAAGGAAAAGCAAAAGATGATAAAGTATTGCTGTTTTATCTGACCCAAGGACCCCATTTGTAAGCCTTCGGTCTTTTGGCCTAACTTTGGGTCAGATGAGGGCTGGATGTGGCAAGCTTTAACTCTCTATGTGAATTATAAAACCCCATCCTCACGAGAAGAGATAGGTTACACTCTCTGCTGGATTATGGAATTAGCTCCCATGTTCCTCCTCAAAGAAGAAAAAGAGCCTAGTAAAAAGCCCTCACCCAAGGAAAAGCCCTGGGAACCCCTACCATACTTGCCCCCTCCATACGTCTCACAAAATCAGGGACAGGAAGATCAAGGGGCAGGAGGAAGGTCAGAGGAAGAAAGACCTGTAGATCATGGGGGAGCTGAACCAACCTCTCCTTTAAGTCTTTATCCAAATTTAAGAAAAGAATTAGAACAGTGTAAGAGGCTTTGTGTGTCTCTGCACGTGAGATGGGTCTCCTGAATACAGCACACTGATGGGTCTTGACTCCTTATCCAATTTGCTGGTATGTGTCTTTTAATTGGAGCATTTAGCCCATTTACATTTAAGGTTCATATTGTTATGTGTGTGATCCTGTCATTATGATGTTAGCTGGTTATTTTGCTCATTAGTTGATGCAGTTTCTTCCTAGCATCAATGGTCTTTACAATTTGGCATGTTTTTGCAGTGACTGGTACCGGTTGTTCCTTTCCATGTTTAGTGCTTCCTTCAGGAGCTCTTGTAAGGCAGGCCTGGTGGTGACAAAATCTCTCATAGACTCAAAATCAAGGGATGGAGGAAGATCTACCAAGCAAATGGAAAACAAAAAAAGCAGAGTTAGCAATCCTAGTCTCTGATAAAATAGACTTTAAACCAACAAAGATCAAAAGAGACAAAGAAGGCCATCACATAATGATAAAGGGGTCAATTCAACAAGAAGGGCTAACTATCCTAAATATATATGCGCCCAATCCAGGACACCCAGATTCATAAAGCAAGTCCTTAGAGACCTACAAAGAGACTTAGACTTCCGCACAATAATAATGGGAGACTTTAACACCACACTGTGAACGTTAGAAAGATCAACGAGACAGAAAGTTAAAAAGGATATCCAGGAATTGAACTCAGCTCTGCACCAAGCAGACCTAATAGACATCTACAGAACTCTCCACCCCAAATAGAATATCAACAGAATATGCATTCTTCTCAGCACCACATCACACTTATTCCAAAACTGACCACATAGTTGGAAGTAAAGCACTATTCAGCAAATGTAAAAGAACAGAAATTATAACAAACTGTCTCTTAGACCACAGTGCAATCAAACTAGAGCTCAGGAGTAAGAAACTCACTCAAAACCACTCAACTACATGGAAACTAAACAACCTGCTCCTGAATGACTACTGGGTACATAATGAAATGAAGGCACAAATAAAGATGTTCTTTGAAACCAGTGATAATAAAGATACAACATACCAGAATCTCTAGGACACATTTAAAGCAGTGTGTAGAGGGAAATTTATAGCACTAAATGCCCACAAGAGAAAGCAGGAAAGATCTAAAATTGACACCCTAACATCACAATGAAAAGAACTAGAGAAGCAAGAGCAAACACATTCAACAGCTAGCAGAAGGCAAGAAATAACTAAGATCAGAGCAGAACAGAAGGAGACAGAGACACAAAAAACCCTTCAAAAAATCAGTGAATCCAGGAGTTAGTTTTTTGAAAAGATCAACAAAATTGATAGACCACTAGCAAGACTAATAAAGAAGAAAAAGAGAGAAGAATCAAATAGATGCAATAAAAAATGACAGAGGGAGTATCACCACCAATTCCACAGAAATACAAATTTCCATCAGAGAATACAATAAAAACCTCTAAACAAATAAACTAGAAAATCTAGAAGAAATGGATAAATTCCTGAACACATACACCATCCCAAGACTAAACCAGGAAGAAGTTGAATCCCTGAATAGACCAATAACAGGCTCTGAAATTGAGGCAATAATTAATAGCCTACCAACCAAAAAAAATCCACGACCAGACGGATTCACAGCCAAATTCTACCAGAGGTACAAGGAGGAGCTGGTACCATTCCTTCTAAAACCATTCCAATCAATAGAAAAAGAGGGAACCCTCCCTAACTCATTTTATGAGGCCAGCATCATCCTGATACCAAAGCCTGGCAGAGGCACAACAAAAAAAGAGAATTTTAGACCAATATCCCTGATGAATATTGATGCAAAAATCCTCAATAAGATACTGGCAAACCGAATTCAGCAGCACATCAAAGAGCTTATCCATCATGACCAAGTGGGCTTCATCCCTGGGATGCAAGACTGGTTCAACATACACAAATCAATAAACATAATCCATTATATAAACAGAACCAAAGAAAAAAACCACATGATTATCTCAATGGATGCAGAAAAGGCCTTTGACAAAATTCAACAGTCCTTCATGCTAAAAACTCTCAACAAATTAGTTATTGATTGGATGTATCTCAAAATAATAAGAGCTATTTATGACAAACCCACAGCCAATATCATACTGAATGGGCAAAAACTGGAAGCATTCCCTTTGAAAACTGGCATAAGACAGGGATGCCCTCTCTCACCACTCCTATTCAACATAGTGTTGGAAGTTCTGGCCAGGACAATCAGGCAGGAGAAAGAAATAAAAGGTATTCAATTAGGAAAAGAGGAAGTGAAATTGTCCCTATTTGCAGATTACATGATTGTACATTTAGAAAACCCCATCGTCTCAGCCCCAAATCTCCTTAAGCTGATAAGCAACTTCAGCAAAGTCTCAGGATACAAAATCAATGTGCAAAAATCACAAGCATTCCTATACACCAATAACAGACAAACAGAGAGCCAAATCATGAGTGAACTCTCATTCACAATTGCTTCAAAGAGAATAGAATCCAACTTACAAGGGATGTGAAGGACCTCTTCAAGGAGAACTACAAACCACTGCTCAACGAAATAAAAGAGGACACAAACAAATGGAAGAACATTCCATGTTCATGGATAGGAAGAATCAATATCGTGAAAATGGCCATACTGCCCAAGGTAATTTATAGATTCAATGCCATCCCCAGCAAGCTACCAATGACTTTCATCAAACAATTGGAAAAAACTACTTTAAAATTCATGTGGATCCAGAAAAGAGCCTGCATTGCCAAGACAATCCTAAGCCGAAAGAACAAAGCTGGAGGCATCATGCTGCCTGACTTCAAACTATACTACAAGTCTGCAGTAACCAAAACAGCATGGCACTAGTATCAAATCTGAGATGTAGACCAATGGAACAGAACAGAGCCCTCAGAAATAATACCACACATCTACAACCATCTGATCTTTGACAAACCTGACAAAAGCAAGAAATGGGAAAAAGATTCCCTATTTAATAAATGGTGCTGGGAAAACTGGCTAGCCATATGTAGGAAGCTGAAACTGGATCCCTTCCTTACACCTTATACAAAAATTAATTCAAGATGGATTAAAGACTTAAATGTTAGACCTAAAACCATAAAAACCCTAGAAGAAAACCTAGGCAATACCATTCAGGACACAGGCATGGGCAAGGACTTCATGACTAAAACACCAAAGGCAATGGCAAGAAAAGCCAAAATCGACAAATTGGATCTAATTAAACTAAAGAGCTTCTGCACAGCAAAAGAAACTACCATCAGAGTGAACAGGCAACCTACAGAATGGGAGAAAATTTTTACAATCTATCCATCTGACAAAGGGCTAATATCCAGAATCTACAAAGAACTTAAACAAATTTACAAGAAAAAATCAACCCCATCAAAAAGTGGGCAAATGATATGAAGAGACACTTCTCAAAAGAAGACATTTATGCAGCCAACAGACACATGAAAAAATGCTCATCATCACTGGCCATCAGGAAAATGCAAATCAAAACCACAATGAGATACCATCTCACAACAGTTAGAATGCTGATCATTAAAAAGTCAGGAAACAACAGCTGCTGGAGAGGATGTGGAGAAATAGGAACACTTTCACACCATTGGTGGGACTGTAGATTTGTTCAACCATTGTGGAAGACAGTGTGGAGATTCCTCAAGGATCTAGAACTAGAAATACCATTTGACCCAGCCATCCCATTACTGGGTATATACCCAAAGGATTATAAATCATGCTGCTATAAAGACACATGCACATGTATGTTTATTGCAGCACTATTCACAATAGCAAAGACTTGGAACCAACCCAAATGTCCATCAATGATAGACTGGATTAAGAAAATGTGGCACATATACACCATGGAATACTATGCAGCCCTAAAAAAGGATGAGTTCATGTCCTTTGCAGGGACATGGATGAAGCTGGAAACCATAATTCTGGGCAAACTATTGCAAGGATAGAAAACCAAACACCACATGTTCTCACTCATAGGTGGGAATTGAACAATAAGAACACTTGGACACAGGGTGGGGAACATCACATACCGGGGCCTGTCGTGGGGTGGGGAGAAGGGGGAGGGATAGCGTTAGGAGATATACCTAATGTAAATGACGAGTTAATGGGTGCAACACACCAACATGGCACATGTCTACATATGTAACAAACCTGCATGTTGTGCATGTGTACCCTAGAACTTAAAGTATAATACAAAAATAAATTAAAAACAAACAAACAAACAAAAAAAAAACAGTGTAAGAGGATATTGAAAACTCCCCTATCCCTTCCACACAGCAGGCATCTAGTATGTTCCCTCTTAGGGAAGTTCCCACGGGACACGAAGAGATTGGCTTTGTAAATGCTCCTCTTACAGGTACTGAAGTTAGGAATTTCTAGAAGGAAATGAAACCACTCCTAGAAGATCCCCTCAGTTTAGCAGACCAGTTGGACCAAATCCTAGGACCCAGCTTTTACACCTGGGCTAAAATTATTCCATTATAAATACACTGTTTACAGCAGAAGAAAGGGGAATGATTAGGAGAGCAGTCATGACCATCTGGGAGAGGCAGCACCCTCCTGGGCAAGGGGTCTTGCCAGCCAAACAAAAATTTCCAAATGTCAATCCCGAATGGGATAATAATGATCCCAGAGACTGGGCCCAAATGGAGGAACAAATAATTATAAGAAATCAAAGAGTCCACTCCTAGGACATAAAATGTCTCAAAAGCATTCGAGATTCAACAAGAAAAAGAGGAAACTCCCTCTGCATTCCTGCAGACGCTCAGAGATCAGATGAGAAAATACTTCAGATTAAATCTGGAGGAGCCAGCAGAGAAAGGCCTTTTAAAGGTTAACTTTGTAACTAAAAGCTGGCCTTGCAGGCCAGGGAGTGCAGCTGCAGATGTGGGGGTGGCAGGAGCCGCAGAGCCAAAGCAGACAGCAGAGAAAAAGGTGGACAGTGTGAGAGAGCCAGTGTGACTAAACCCCTAATAAGATAAATAATGTCTGTATTATGCAAAAGGAGTCACTGGGGATCCTAGGCTCTGTGTAATGCAATACTTAGGAATTATGGGTGTATAGGGATTTATACCCTCACTAAACAAGTATGTGCAAGTTTTGTAACTTGTCAAAGGCTAAACAAAAAGGTAATGAGAAAACAGGACAAGGGAGGAAGACCTCCCAGACTAAGACCATTTCAAAGCATCCAAGTAGATATCACAGAAATGCCCTAAGTAGGAAGACTAAAGTATTTACTGGTGATTGTAGATCACCTTCCTGGCTGGGTAGAAGTCTTTCCCTTTCCAACAGCCACCACCAGAAATGTGGTCAAAATAATATTAGAACAATTGTACCTAGATTTGGCCTGGTGGAAAATACTGCTTCAGACAATGAGAGCCACTTTACCTCAAGGGTGTTAAGGGGAATTATGGAAGGTTTACAAATTCGATGGGATTATCATACCCTTTGGCATTCCCCTTCCTCTGGAAAGGTAGAAAGAATGAATCAAACACTCAAAAAGTGTATCACCAAGCTAATCTTAGAAACTAAAATGCCTTGGACAAAATGTTTTCCAATAACACTCCTTAGGATTAGGACAGCCCCAAGAAAAGACTTGGGATTGTCTCCCTATTAGTTATTATATGGGCTCTCATATTTGGGCAGAACTACATATCTCCCTACTATGGAAACGAAGGATCAATTCTTAAGGTATTATATACTGGCCATATCCTCTACCCTGTCATCCCTTAGGTTAAAAGGACTTCTGACTCAAACTCCACCTCTTGAGTTTGTGGTTTACCACTTCCAGCCTGGTGACTTGGTGCTGATTAAGACTTGGAAAGAAGACAAGCTGCACCCAAGCTGGGAATGCCCTTATCAAGTGCTCCTGAGCACTGAGGCGGCTGTGCAAACAGCTGAATGGGGGTGAACTCAGTATACTTGAGTCAAGGGACTGGTAAAAGAGACCCCAGAAGGGAGGGAAAAAAAAACCCAGTGAAAAGTGCATGGGTCACCTGAGGAACCCTTAAAGTCAACTCTGAGAAAAATCTTAAAAGAAAACATGGGCTGGCCCCATTTCTGGAAGTTAATATGGCAGGGATGTGCTACCACACAAGGAGCAGAAGGTCAAAATGGAAACTGGCAGGGGACTCCTGCCTACCCAATCAGGTTGGTAATTAATATAACCCAGATGGTAGCACCCCAAACTATAAGATTTAATGCCTGCCAGGTCTTACCTTGTGGGAATTTGGAAAATTAGAGACAGCTCTCACAGTTGAATAAATATCTTCGCCCTGAGCCAAATGCAGGTTACAGTAGGGCATCACCCTGCCCCAGCTGGGATGATGTATGGTGTATTACCCCATTTGAGTGTTGGACAGTAAACCTGGGGTGGGTAACTCTGAGCTGGAGACCCTTGAAGAATAAACTACCTCTGACCAAGGGCTCCCCATCAAATAACTGTCAGAATTTAGAATGCAATCCTATACTCATCACCATTGACAATCCAGCTGTTCTAGACCAAGAACCAAAAGTAGCATCTTATGTGTATAAGTTAGGAGCAGGCATCACAGAGAAAGACCCCCTAGGGTGATTTGCTCTCAAACTAATCAAGAACTCAACCTCCCATTTGCCTGGGACTACTGCAACCCCAGACCCTAATAAACACTTCGGTCCACCAAATAATGACCCTAAAAGGGTAAAAATAATTGAGGTAAAGTATTTAAGGCAAATCATAGAAATTGAGACAGTTTACAGAGATGTGAATGCCTGGGTCGAATGGGTCAAATTTTCAGTATAAGCCCTCAGCAAGAGTAACTATTATGTGTGTGCTGCAGGACGACCTCAGGCACAAGTGGTTCCATCGCCCCTAGGATGGGATACCAATCCTGAAGGAATGCGTTGTATGTTGGTTCTATACCAGGATAAGGATGCGTGGGGAAATGAGACTTGTAGGAGTCTGTCATTACTCTTTCCTGCATTGCGGAGGTCAGATCCCAGAGCAATCCCCTCATTCTTTATAGGGAATATAAACCACTCCTCTTGCTTCTCCAGGCAGGGGCAGAGTACAGTAAGTCCATGAGAACTCTTGACTTGTACCCAATTCCTAAACATCACTGGTGAGGCAAAGGCAATTACTCAGCTCTCCATATACCCCAGGCTGATGTCTGGTGGTATTGTGGGAAAGGAATCTCCATAACTTGTTACTGTCCAGTTGGACCAGGACTTTGCTTTAGTCCAATTGGCCATTCTCTTCACCCTGGCATTCCACAAGATACCTGAAAATACACATGGCCATCAAAACTGGAGAAATTTGACAAATTATTTTGACTCCAATATATATATTGAGTCAACAGGAGTCCCTAGGGAGGTGCCTAATGAATTTAAGGCCCAAAGTCAGCATTCTTCTGGTGGTCAACCTTTTTTTTTTTTGGGATGGAGTCTCACTTGTCACCCCAGCTGGAGTGCAGTGGCATGTTCTTGACTCACTGCAACCTCCTCTGCCTCCCAGGTTCAAGCCATTCTCCTGCCTCAGCCTCCCAAGTAGCCGGGATTACAGGTGCATGTCACCACACCCAGCTAATTTTTGTATTTTTAGTAGAGATGGGGTTTCGCTGTGTTGGCCAGGCTGGTCTGAAGCTCCTGACCTCAAGTGACCTGTCTGCCTCGGCCTCCCAAAGTGTCGGGATTACAGGTGTGAGCCAACACACGTGGCCCAACTATTAATAAGAATGTGGATTGGATTAACTACATCTATTATAATCAACAGAGATTTATCAATTATACTTGGGACACCCTCAAAAGGGTGGCTAGCCAGTTAGATGCCACCAGCCAAATGGCCTGGGAAAACGGGCTTGTGTTAGACATGATACTAGCAGAAAAAGGGGGCGTATATGTTATGCTAGGTGGGAAATGTTGTACTTTCATTCTCAACAATACTGCCCCAGGTGGGACCATTACAGAAGCTTTACAAGGACTGAAAACTCTAGCCAACGAACTGGCAGAAAATGCTGGAATTGATGACCCATTTGTGGGTTGGCTAGGAGTTGGTTTGGAAAGGCATGGTAGCTTCAATCCTTACATCTCTCACAATTGTGGCAGGAATCTTAACTGCAGTGAGATGTTGTATTATCCCTTGTATGAGGGGACTAGCACAGAGATTAACTGAAGCAGCTATTAATAAACAAATGCCCATGAATTACCAGGAAAATAACCTGCTACTATTAGAAACCAAATTAAACTCATTCTCCTATGAGGAAGAAAGTAAAAGAGAAATTCGAGGACCGAAAGGCTTCATAAGAAAATGAGACCAAAGGAAGTAAATAGAAAAGAGGAGGGAGTTTGTAAGAAAACATTTTAAATGGTCCATTTTCAAGGCGTGATAAATCTAAGTACTGGCAGCCAGCCTACAAATGTAACAAACCTCATGGCTCATGCACCTAGAAGGTCACAATTAAGTGAAAAGAGTGTAGAGGAGGGGTCACCCTATAAAACGGAAGAAAGTTTCGCTGTTGAGAATTTGAAACTTAAGTGGGGAAGGGGACCCAGGGTATAACCTTATAAGAGGGATAATGAAACTTAGGCGATATCCAGGAGGATTGTAACACCATAGTACTCCACTGATGAGGAACTGGGGAAGAGATTTGATTGCTAGGAGATAAATTACCTATTGTAACTGCCTTGGGTGTGCCTGCCTAACAGACACCTGATCTTGCAAGACCGCCATTAAAAGTCTCGCTTCCGCTGTTCTTCGTGTCTCCAAGTCCATTCTTTGGGTTTGGACGGGTGAATGTGTGTTTCTCACGATCAAATCAAATTGTCTTATTTTACAGGTCAGGGAACTGACTATGGCCTAGAGAAATGAGACAGCCTGTCTAAGATCGCATGGAAGCTAGGAACAGTGAAGGATCCAGACCTAGACTGCTCTATGCTGTCTATCAGGATGTTTTGACCTTGCCACGACTGACATTTCGGCTGAATAATGATTTATTGTGGGTAGCAGTCCTGTGCTTTGTAGGACGCTGCATCCTTGACTTTTCCTCACCAAATGCCAGTAGCAATCCCCCTCCCTTAGTTGTGGTAACCAAAAATGTCTTCAGGCATTGCCATGCATCCTCCGGAGGGCAAAACCATCTCCTGTGGAAAATCATTGCTATGTAAGCTCATTCTTTAAGGCCGAGTGCAGTGGCTCACGCCTGTAATCCTAGCACTTTGGGAGGCCAACGTGGGCAGATTGATTGAGCTCAGGAGTTTAAGACCAACCTGGGCAACATGGTGAAACTCCATCTCTACTAAGACACCAAAAAAAAAAAAAAGAAAAAAAAAAAAGAAAAAAAGAAAATTAGCCAGGCATGATCCCAGCTACTTGGGAAGCTAAGGTGGGAGGATTCCTAGAACACTGGAGGCAGAGGTTGCAGTGAGCTGAGATTGCTCCAGCCCAGACAATGGAGTGAGACGCTGTCTAAATAGAAAAAAAAAAAAAAAAAGATACTCCTTTGGGCCCATCGAACAGCATGAAACTGGAGCTCAGCTCTTTCCTTGTAGTTTGGGAGAGAAATTGCTTTTGGGTGTGAAGTGGATAATGTCTTTCCTCCTCACTCAACCCTCCAGCACCGTGAAAGAGCTCTGCTGGGGCCCGGGATTTCAGCGAGGAGAGAGGAGCTCCCAGAGAGTAGTAGGGAATGTGTCAGAGGGAAGATAGCATGAACACCAGATCCTTTGAAAGATGCATTTCATTTTCCCCATTTTGCAGAGAAAGGCATAGAAGTTCAGAGGGTTGAACACACCCATAGAGCCGCATGTGGTTTCCCTTCCACACACCATAAGAAGCCCCATAGAATACCCAGGCTTACTGTCTCTCAACTCCACGCCCATGAGCAATAATGTCAGAGGGCTTCTCTTATGCCCTCTCTGTCAATGGCAAGTGTAGTGTGAGTACACAGTTATGTTCTAGAAAGGTAGATCTGGTCCCTGCTCTGGCCCTTACTTCCTGTGAGTCCGGGAGGTCTTCGCTTTCCCCTTGGGGGTCTTTGTCCTCACATTGGACTGCACCAGGGATGAGCATCTTCCTGGTGTTCACTCCGCCTTCCCACACCCGCAACCTTGAGAATCAAATGGGGCAAATAACGGTGTTTACAGGGCTTATTTATTTTAATGCAAAATGACAGTTTTATTGAGCCCAATGAAAGACAATGTATATTTTTAGAATCCAGATTAACCTGTTTTATTCACAGGAAGTATGCTAATGCAAATGACTTTTTAGCCACTAAAATGTTAATAACTGGATCGTTTGTTTTGTTTTTTGAGACAGGGTCTCGCTCTGTTGCCCAGGCTAGAGTATATTGGTGTGATCATAGCCCACTGCAGCCTCAGACTCCTGGGCTTGCGAAATCCTCCCGCCTTAGCCTCCTGCATATCTGGGACTCCAGGTATATGCCATTACACCTGGTTATTTATTTTTATTTTTATTTTTTTGTAGAGACAGTGTCTCTCTACGTTGCCCGGGTTGGTGTTGAACTCCTGGCTTCAAGCAATCCTTCCACCTTGGCCTCTTAAAGTGCTAGGATTACAGGCATGAGCTACTGTGCCTAGCCTTTTCTCATATGTAAGGCAAGTGATGGTCAGGGAGCTTAGGCCATAGGATATATGGTTAGTAAGTGGCAAAATCAGAACGCTAAGCATGTGTCTTTGATTTCCAATTCCAGCTCTGTCTTTTAGATCACACTGCTTCTCAAGATCCAGCGGCAACTACTGCAAGAGTGAGAGGCGGACTGGGTCCAGGGTTGGATGTGTACAGGGCCCTCAGGTTGTACAATCTCTCTGGTTGCTAGGAGTCTCTGATAATCAGAGCCCCCAGGTTGCTAGGCAACCCAAGTTGCTAAGAGTTCCAGTTTTATTATAGGTCTTGGGTTGTTAAAAGCCCCAGGTTATTCAGATTTTCAATTTATTAAAAGCTTCATGTTTCTCAAAGGCCCCAAGTTATTAGAGACATCAGTTTCTAGGGGCCCTAGGCTCTTACAGATCTAGGCTCTTGAAGTTGTTAGGTTGCTAGCCCAGCCTGGTTGCTAGGAATTTCAGGGTTTTAGAGGCTCTGGGTGTCTAGAGGCCTTTAGCTTTTGAAGGTGTCAATCTACTCAAAACCTCACTTTTTAGCACCTGTAGCTTGTCACGGGTTCCAAGTTGCTATGGACACAGACTCAGAGTTTTAGGTTTTTGCAGAGTCGTGGGTCAGCCCAGCAGTTTTCTTCCACCCATTCAGCCTCTATGTGATCAGATCCCATAAGTGCAGCTGTATGTTTCTCTCAGGTGTTTCATCATTGCTCAGCTTGTTCAGCACCCACAGCAGCACTGTCCTAATTCACTCTACTCATGGCCCTAAGCGCTTAGGCACTGGTGGAAAGGTCTTCAGAGCAGAAACTTGTTATTATTCTAAAACAACCACTTTTTTTTTTTTCCTTTTCTTCTTTTTCTTTTTTCTTTTTAAACATCAACTCAACCCAGATTAAAACAGCCACATGTTGAAGCACACTTGGGTTATGTTTCTGTTGTAATCATTCACTTCTAACCAATTTTAAATAATATTAAATTAGACTTTGACAGCCCCTTACTTCCAATTATAGATTAGTCAGAACAGTAAAACTAGCTTTTATGTGTGTTTTTCCTTTCTAAGAAACTTTTTCTTTTCCTTTTTTTTTTTTTTGACAGAGTCTCGCTCCATCGCCCATGCTGGAGTGCATTGGTGGGATCTCTGCTCACTGCAACCTCTGCCTCCTGGGTTCAAGTGATTACTCCCACCTTGGCCTCCCAAGTAGCTGGGACTATAGGTGTGCAGCACCACGCATGGCTAATTTTTATATTTTTAGTAGAGATGGGGTTTCACCATGTTAGCCAGGCTGGTCTTGAACTCCTGACCTCAAGTGATCTGCCCGTCCCAGCCTCCCAAAGTGCTGGGATTAATAGGCATGAGCCACTCTGCCCAGCCTCATGTGTAGATTTGTATACCCACCACTCCAATCCAAATACAGAACTATGCCATTACCACGAAGCTCTTCCTTGTACTACCCCTTTACAGTTACATTCATCTTCTTCCGTCCCCAACCTGTGCATTTTTAAATGTATTTGCTTAACATCTCTTCAGTGCCTTCTGTGTGCCTCACCCATTAATAAGTCAAGGAAATACAGACATAAATATAACGTACTCCTAGCTCTGGAAGAGCTCACAGACAGGGCCATAGTCACGTACATTATAAATTATAGTGTAATGTGGTAATTCTATGATAGGAATAAGCTCAAGGTGTAGCGGCAAGAAAATAGGTGAGAGGGGAAGGTGTTCAAGAGGCAGAGAGCATTGAATTAGCTCCTTCTGCAAAAGTTGTGACACCGGATTGATTTTGAAGGATGAGACAAAGTTATCTGTTGCCAAATGAGGAAGAACTTTCAGACAGATATGTCTTGGGAAGAGCTGGTTGTTTGGAACTGCCAGGGCCCAGGGGTTGGGAGGTGAGGCTGCCGGGTGAAGAAGGCAGACTGTGGAGGTCCATCTGGGCTTCTGACCGAGTGGGCTGGCCCAGTTCTGCACGTGACAGAGCCCCACTGAAAGGTTTAGACATGGGGAATGGTGCATTCAGCCCTGTCCTTTAGAAAGAGTCCTGTGATGTAGAGAGGCCAGTTAAGAAATGACTGCAGTCCCAGGTAAGATACGAAGAAGGCATCAACCAGAGTGGCGGGAACAGGTATGGAAGAACCAGCTCTGAACTCAGAAGGAGATCGGGATGGGAATGAGGGGTATCAAAGGGATGAACAAGCACTTTTTCCAAGACTGATTTTTTTTTTTTAAGGTGATATCAGTTTCCTTGAGAGAAAATCCCTAGGATGTAAGTCCAAGAAGATGAATGCAAGAAGATTAATTCCCTGCTTATCCAGAGATCTTGCTACTACAATGAAAGCCAAGATAGCACAAACTTGTATGAGGAAAAGGCCTCTGATCAGTTAAAACAAGCTCATGCTGTTTTAACTTCGCAATATCCTTTAGGTCCTTACTCAGAGGCTTTTTGACAATTCAAGTGTAGTTCTCAAAAGCATAGTTTCTTTGTTTCCTCACCCCTAAAATAATAATATAAGCAATCTTTTATTGAGTGTCTTCTTGGTATCAGGTACTGTGTGAAATGTTTTGCATGTTATCTCATGAATCCCTTCCACACCTTCCTGGGGTGGCAGTTCTCTTCATTTTACAGGGAGGATACTGAAGGTCAGCAAAGTTAATTAATGCACCAAGCTCACGGAACTGGTAGGTTCTGTGAAATTAGGCCTCCCCCTAGGTCTGCTGCTCTCACAGCTCACTGCCCCAGACTATAGAAGCCACAACTCACAAGAGGGAAAGAAAGAATGTCAGCCTATAGTGGCACCAGGTCCAGGAAGGAAATTCACATGAATTGAGGATCTTGGCAACTGTTAAGTAATTTCTATCAGCTTCACATGAGTGGTATATAAGTTGGGCTTCTCCAGAGAAACAGAATAGGATATCTGTCTGTCTATCTATTCATCTATCTGTCTAACAAATAATTTTCTACCAACTTCACATGAGTGGTATATAAGTTAGAGTTCTCCAGAGAAGCAGAACCAATAGGATATCTATCTATCTATGTATCTATCTATGTATCCATTTTCATGCTACTATGAAGAAATACCTGAGACTGGGTAATTATAAAGAGAAAGAGGTTTAATGGACTCACAGTTCCAGATGGCTGGGGAAGCCTCACAATCATAGTGGAAGGTGAAGGAGGAGCAAAGTCTTGTCTTACACGGCAGCAGGCAAGAGAGCGTGTGCAGGGGAACTGCCCTTTATAAAACCATCAAATCTCATGAGACTTATTCACCATCATGAGAATAGCATGGGAAAAACCTGCCCCCGTGATTCAATTACCTCCCACTTGGTCTTTCCCATGACACATGGGGATTATGGGAGCTAGATTTCAAGATGAGATTTGGGTAGGGACACAGCCAAACCATATCATTCAGCCCCTGGCCCCACCCAAATCTCATGTCCTCACATTCAAAGCCAATCATGACTTCCCAACAGTCCCCCAAAGTCTTAACTCATTCAGCATTAACTCAAAAGTTCACAGTCCAAAGTCTAATCTGAGACAAGGCAAGTCCCTTTTGCCTATGAGCCTGTACAATCAAAAGCAAGTTAGTTACTTCCTACATACAATGGGGGTACAGACTGGGTAAAGACACCCATCCAAATGGGAGAAATTGGCCAAAATATAGGGGCTACAGGCCCCATGCAAGTCCAAAATCCAGTTGGGAAGTCAAACCTTAAAGCTCCAAAATGGTTTCCTTTGACTCCCTGTCTCATATCCAGGACAGGCTGATGCAAGAGGTGGATTCCTATGGTCTTGGGCAGCTCTGCCCCAGTGGCTTTGGAGGGCAGCCCCACAGTCCTGGCTGCTTTCACAGGCTAGTGTTGAGTGTCTGCAACTTTTCCAGGTGCATGTTGCAAGCTGTTGGTGGATTTAACATTCTGGGGTCTGGAGGACAGTGACCCTCTTCTCATAGTTCCAACAGGCATAGTTCCAACAGTGGAGACTCTGTGTGGGGGCTCTAACCCCATATTTCCCTTCTGCAATGCCCTAGTAGAGGTTCTCCATGAAGACTCTGCTCCTGAAGCAAACCTCTGCCTGGACATCCAGGCATTTCCATACATCCTCTGAAATCTAGGTGGAGGTTCCCAAACCTTAGTTCTTGCCTTCTGTGCAACTGCAGGACTGACACCATGTGGAAGCTGCCAAGGCTTGAGGCTTGTACCCACTGAAGCCATGGCCTGAACTGTACTTTGGCCCCTTTTAGCCACAGCAGGAGTTGTTGTGATGCAGGGTACCAGGTCCCGAGGCTGCACACAGCAGGAGGGCCCTGGCCCAGAAAACCATTTTTTCCTCCTAGGCCTGTGATGGAAGGGGCTGCTGTGTAGGTCTCTGATATGCCCTGGAGACATTTTCCCCATTGTCTTGGTGATTCACATTTGGCTCCTCATTACTTATGCAAATTTCTGTAGCTGGCTTGAATTTCTTCCCAGAAAATGGGGTTTTCTTTTCTATTGCATCGTAAGGCTGCAAATTTTCACAACTTTTATGCTCTGCTTCTTTTTGAATGCTTTGCTGCTTAGAATTTTTTTCTGCCAGATACCCTAAATCATCTCTCTCAAGTTCAAAGTTCCACAGATCTCTAGGGTGGGGGCAAAATGCTGCCAGCCTCTTTGCAAAAACATAGCAAAAGTCACCTTTATTCCAGTTCCCAAGAAGTTCTTCATCTCCATCTGACACCACCTCAGCACAGACTTCATTTATTGTCCATATCACTATCTGCATTTTGATCAAAACCATTCAACAAGTCTCTAGGAAGCTCCAAACTTTCCCACATCTTCCTGTCTTCTGAGCCCTCCAAGTCTCTAGGAAGCTCCAAACTTTCCCACATCTTCCTGTCTTCTGAGCCCTCCAAGTCTCTAGGAAGCTCCAAACTTTCCCACATCTTCCTGTCTTCTTCTGAGCCCTCCAAACTGTTTCAACCTCTGCCTGTTAACCAGTTCCAAAGTTGCTTCTACATTTTTGAGTATCTTTATAGTTGTACCCTACTCTAGCAGTAGCAATTTACTGTATTAGTCCCTTTTCTTTTCTTTTCTCTTCTTTTCTGTCTCTTTCTTTCTTTTTCTTTCTTTCTCTTTCTTTCTTTCTTTCTTTCTTTCTTTCTTTCTTTCTTTCTTTCTTTTTCTCTTTCTCTCTTTCTCTCTCTTTCTTTCTTTTTTGAGACAGAGTTTCACTCTTGTTGCCCAGGCTGGAGTACAATGGTGCAATCTCGACTCACCACAACCTCCACTTCCCAGGTTCAAGCGATTCTTCTGCCTCAGCCTCCAGAGTAGGTGGGATTACAGGCATGCACCACCACACCTGGCTAATTTTTGTATTTGTTAGTAGAGATGGGGTTTCTTCATGTTGATCAGGATGGTCTTGAACTCCTGACCTCAGGTGATTCACCCACCTCGACCTCCCAAAGCGCTGGGATTACAGGCGTGAGCCACCATGCCCAGCCATTTTCATACTGCTAGGAAGAAATACCTCAGACTGGGTAATTCATAAAGAAAAACAGGTTTAATGGACTCACGGTTCCACATGGCTGGGGAGGCCTCACAATCATGGCAAAAGGTGAAGGAGGAGCAAAGTCACATCTTGCATGGCAGCAGTCAAGAGAGCAGAGAGCATGTGCAGGGGACCTGCCCTTTATAAAACCATCAGATCTTATGAGACTTATTCACTATCATGAAAACAGCATGGGAAAAGTCCACCCTCATGATTCAATTACCTCCCACTGGGTCCCTCCCACAACAAGTGGGGATTATGGGAACTACAGTTCAAGATGAGATTTGGGTGGGGACACAGCCAAACCATATCATTCTATGTATCTATGTGTCTATGTCTCTCTCTCTCTCTCTCTCTCTATTATCTATGTACCTACTTATCAATCTATATCTATATATATATATTTTTATATATTTTTAATTTTTAATTTTTGTTTTTGAGACAGGATCTTGCTTTGTTACCCAGGCCAGAGTGCAGTGGCACCATCATAGCTTACTGCAGCCTTGAACTCCTAGGCCCAAGAATCCTCCTGCTTCAGCATCCTCAGTAGCTGGGACTACACCATATGCCACTGTGCCCAGCTAATTTTTTATTTTTCATTTTTGTAGAGATGGGGGTCTTGCTTTGTCCCCAGGCTGGTCTCAAACTCCTAACCTCAAGCAATTCTCCTGCCTTGGCCTCCCAAGGTGCTGGGATTACAGGTGGGAGCCACAGCACCTGGCGAAGGGAAATTTATTATAAGGAATTGACTTATGCAATTATGAAGACAAATCCCAGATCTGCAGAGTGAGAGGGCAAACTGGAGACCAAAGAGAGCTGATATTGTAGTTCCAGTCTGAAGGCTGGCAGACTCAAGACCCAGGAAGAGCCAAATGTTCCAGTTTGAGACTGGAGGCAGGAAAAAAAGGTGATGTCTTAGTTGTAAGGCAGGCAGGCAGGCAGGCAGGAGGAATTCTCTCTTAACTTGGGAAAGGTGAGCCTTTTCTTCTATTCAGGACTTCAACAGATTGGATGTGGCCCGCCCACCTTAGGGAGGGCAATCCAGTCTACCAATTAAAATGTTCATCTCATCTAAAGCACCCGGAATAGAAACACCTAGTAAAATGTTTAACCAAATATCCTGTGACCCAGTCAAGTGGTCACATAAAATTAACCATTACACAGGACAAGATAGAATAATAAAGGAGACACAACACTAAAGGAATGCAGTGGTGTGAGACTAGTATAGGAATAAGGGGCATTACACACTGCAGTCCTCCTGCCAACAATGCCACATGACTACCCCCATGTACTGTGCCCACCGATGAAAAGAGCAGGGTGAATCAGGTGAGAATCTTGATCTATGGACTTTAGGCTCTCTCTGCTTAGCCAGAGGAGGACCCATTCTCTCTTTGCCTACAGTGACCCTGGCACATTCCTTGTCGCCAGCCTGAGGACTCTTCTGACCAAGTCTTCTGGGCTAAGTTTCTTCTGAATCAACTAACTAGGTGATTTTCATTCATTTCTTCATTTATTTACTCACCCAGCATCTAAAAATCTTTGTTCTTGATGCTGGGAAAATAGACATGAGAGACACAAATCAGGCATCTGCTAGTCTGGTGGGAATGACAGAGAAAGAAGAACTGAGAGCATGTGGGATGAGCTGAGATTATAAGTTAGCACTGGACACTGTACAAGAATGTGCCACTGGATACTGTCTAAGTCAGCCCAAGGAGTCCAGAGGGAGATGTCAAGCTTTGGCAGTGCTCTAAGAAGGACTAGATTCTAGCCAGGGAGTTGGGTCAGAAGGAGCAATTTTGACATTCATGAATATATGATCCCATACAAGACATGGATGCAAAATGTCATCACACATTTGGGGAACTATAAGAGTTTGGTTGGAAGTGGCTCTGAGCCCTGGCTGCACTTTGGAGTCACTTGGGAACATTACAAACATACAGATGCCTGGGTTCTACCCCCCGAGATTTTGGTGTAAATGGCCTGGGATGGGACCCAGGAGTCAGTAGTTTTTCTAAAGTATTGCCAGGCCTGAGGATAAGGCATGTAAGGGAGACTGATGGAGAACTTAAACTTGGAGAGAGCAGAGGAATATCTCTTCTGGGATGTGGTCAAAAATCTGAGCTCACTTTGGGGGTAGGAAACACTTGTGCAGAGCTCAGCAGGGAAATAAAGACCTGCTGATCTCCAACTGGGGCCTCGTCTGCCCTCATAACTGTTGCTTTTGAGCTTCTGTTTCTTATTCCCCATTTAAAAGTGAACATCGACTGGGAAATAACAAAACATACAATAAAATAAAATAAGCTGAAAGATTACTCAATAAAAAGAAGCAATAAAATAGTAAAAGCAGGCGGATGCCGTAAAACCCCCAAAACTCGACCAGACAGAATCACCACCAAGGGCCAGGCAATAAAAACAATAGCTAAAATGTACTGCTCCAAGTGGTAAGCATCTTCATGCATTGAGGCACTTGAGATTCACCACCAACCTAAGAGGGAGGGATGGTTATTATTTCCATTTTACAGGGAAGGGAAACATGGTTTGGGGAGATGAAGTACAGTGCTCAAGGTTACAGTGGGCGGGGCAGGGTAATGACTCCATTTCAATGATGAGGAAGTGGAGGCTAACTTTCCAAGACTAGTTAGCCAGTTGGTGCAGAGCAAGAAATCGAACCGGGGCTTCTAACTCAAGTACGAAGCTCTCCCCTCCCCCACCCCCACCCCCAATAAAACCTGAAGCCTGGCTGCATGTGAGAGTCATCTGGGAAGCTTTAAAGACATACTGATACCAAATAGACATTTCTTGAAAGAAGACATACAAATGGCCAACGAGTATTTGAAAAAATGCTCAGTATAGCCAATCACCAGGGAAATGCAAAACTCAACCACAATGAAGTATCACCTCATACCTGTCAGGATGGCTATTATTTAAAAAAAAACTAAGACAAGTGCTGGTGGTGAGGGCATGAAAGAATTGGAATTCTTGTGCACTATGGGTGTGAATACAAAATGGTGCTGCTGTTACAAAAAACAGTATGGAGGCCGGGTGCGGTGGCTCACGCCTGTAATCCTAGCATTTTGGGAGTCTGAGGCGGGTGGATCAAAAGGTCAGGAGTTGAAGACCAGCCTGGCCAAGATAGTGAAACCCCGTCTCTACTAAAAATGCAAAAATGAGCCAGGCATGGTGGTGGGTGCCTGCAATCCCAGCTACTCGGGAGGCTAAGGCAGAGAATTGCATGAATCCAGGAGGCGGAGGTTACAGTGAGCCAAGATCACATCACTGCACTCCAGCCTTGGCAACAGAATACGACTCCATCTCAAAAAAAAAAAAAAAAAAAAGAAAGAAAAAAAAAAGAAAAACAGTATGGAGATTCCTCAAAAAATTAAAAATAGAATTACCATATGATCCGGCAATCCTGTTTTTTGGTATTTATCCAAAATAATTGAAATCATGATCTCCAAGAGATATAGGCACTCCCATGTTGATATGGTTTGGCTCTGTGTCCCCACTCAAATCTCATCTAGAATTTTTATCCCCACGTGTTGCGGGAGGGATCTATAATCCCCATGTGTTGAGGGAGGGAGGGAGGTGATTGGATCATGGTCGGGGGGGCAGTTTCCCCCATGCTGTTCTCGTGATAGTGAGTTCTCATGAGATTTTGTTTTGTTTTGTTTTGTTTTGTTTTTTTGAGACCAAGTCAGGCTGGAGTGCAGTGGCATGATCTTAGCTTTCTGCAACCTCTGCCTCCCCAGTTCAAGAGATTCTCCTGCCTCAGCCTACTGAGTAGCTGGGATTAGAGGTGCACGCCACCACACTTAATTTTTTCGTGTTTTTAGTAGAGACGGGGTTTTGCCATGTTGCCCAGGCTGGTCTCAAGCTCCTGGTCCCAAGTGATCCACCTGCCTTGGCCTCCCAAAGTGCTGGGATTACAAGCATAAGCCACCATGCCCAGCCAGAGTTCTGATGAGATCTAATGGTTTTCTAAGCATCTGGCATTTCCCCTGCTTGCACTTCTCTTGCCTGCTGCCATATAAGATTTGCCAACTTCCCAATTCACCATGATGGTAAGTTTCCTGAGGCCTACACAGCCACGCAGAACTGTGAGTTAATTAAACCTTGTTCCTTTATAGATTACCCAGTCTCAGGTATTTCTTTATAGCAGTGTGAAAATGGGCTAAAACAGTAAACACAATGGGGGTACAGGCATTGGGTAAAAGTTTCCATTCCAAATGGGAGAAATTGGCCAAAACAAATGGGCTATAGGCCCTATGCAAGTCCAAAACCTGGCTGGGCAGTCATTAAATCTCAAAGCTCCAAAATCTCCTTTGACTTTATGTGTTACATCAAGGTCATGCTGATGCAAGAGGTGGGTTCCCACGGTCTTGGGCAGCTCTGCCCCTGTGATTTTGCAGGGTACAGTCTCCCTCCCGGCTGCTTTCACCAGCTGGCATTGAGGGTCTGTGGCTTTTCTAGTTGCACAGTGCAAGCTGTCGGTGGATCTACCATTCTGGGGTCTGGAGAACGGTGACCCTCTTCTCACAGCTCCACTAGGTAGTGCCCCAGTGGGGACTCTGTGTGGGGGCTCTAACCCCACATTTCCCTTCTGTACTGCCCTAGTAGAGGTTCTCCATGAGGGCTCTGCCCCTGCCACAGGCTTCTGCTTGCACATCCAGGTGTTTTCATACACCCTCTGAAATGTAGTGGAGGTTCCCAAACCTCAATTCTTGACTTCTGTGCACCTGCAGGCCCAACACCATGTGGAAGCCACCAAGGCTTGGAGTTTGCACCCTCTGAATCCATGGCCCCTTTTAGCTCTGGCTGGAGTTGGAGTGGCTGGGATGCAGGGCACCAAGTGCCAAGGCTGCACAAAGCAGCAGGGCCCTGGGCCTGGCCCATAAAATTATTTTTTCCTCCTAGGACTCCAGGCCTATGATGGGAGGAGCTGGCTTGAAGATCTCTAACATGCCTTGGAGACATTTTTCCCATTGTCTTGGCTACTAACATTTGGTTCCTGGTTACTTATGCAAATTTTTGTAGCCCATTTGAATTCTTCCCCAGAAAGTGGATTTTTCTTTCCTACCCCATGGTCAGGCTGCAAATTTTCCAAACTTTATGCTCTGCTTCCCTTTTAAACATAAGTTCCAATTCTAAACCATCTCTTTATGAATGCGTATAACTAAATGCTTTTAAGAGCACCAAGGTCACATCTTGAATGCTTGGCTGCTTAAAAATTTCTTCTGCCAGACACCCTAAGTCATCTCTCTCAAGTTCAAAGTTCCACAGATCTCCAGGGTAGGTCAAAATGCCACCAGTCTCTTTGCTAAAGCATAGCAAGAGTGACCTTTGCTCCAGTTCCCAATAAGTTCCTCATCTCTATCTGTGACCACCTGAGCCTGGGCTTCATTGTCCATATCACTATCAGCAATGTGGCCAAAACCATTCAACAAATCTTTAGGAAGTTCCAAACTTTCCCACATCTTCCTGTCTTCTTCTGAGCCCTTCAACCTGTTCCAACCTCTGCCTGTTACTCAGTTCCAAAACTGCTTCCACATTTTCAAGTTATCTTTATAGCAGTGCCCCACTACATTGGTACCAATTTACTGTATTAGTCCATTTTCACACTGCTATAAAGAAATACCTGATACTGGGTAATTTATAAAGGAAAGAGGTTTAATTAACTCACAGTTCCACATGGCTGGTGGGGGTGGCACAGGAAACTTACAATCATGGCAGAAGGGGAAGCGGGCACATTTTACATGGTGGCAGGTGAGAGAAGTGCAAGCAGTGGAAATGTCAGATGCTTAGAAAACCATTAGATCTCATGAGAACTCATTCATTATCATGACACCAGCATGGGGGAAAACCTCCCATGATCCAATCTTCCTCCCTCATTTGACATGTGGGAATTACAGCTTCCTCCCTTCACACATGGGGATTGCAATTCAAGTTGAGATTTCGGTGGGGACACAGAGCCAAACAATATCACATGTTCACTGCAGCATTGTTCACAAAAGCCAAGAGGTGGAAACGTGTGTCCATCCACAGTGATACGGTTTGGATATGTGTCTCCTCCAAATCTCATGTTGAGATGTGATCTCCAGTGTTGGAGGTGGGTCCTGTTAGGAGGTGTTTGGGTCATGGTGGTGGATCCCTCATAAATGGCTTGGTGCAGGCCTCGTGGTAATGAGTGAGCTCTCATTCTATTAGTTCATGCAAGAGCTGGTTGTTTAAAATAACCTGGCATCTCCTCCCCTCTCTCTTGCTCCCTCTCCTGCCATGGGACATGCTTGCTCCCCCTTCACCTTCCATCATGAGTAAAACCTTCTTGAGGCCTCCCCAGAAGCCCAGCAGATGCTGGTACCATATTTCCTTTATAGCCTGCAGAACTGTGAGCCAAATAAACTTCTTTTCTTTATAAGTTCCCCAGCCTCAGATGTTCCTTTATAGCAATGCAAAATAAACTAACACACATAGATTAATGGATAAAGAAAATGTGATATACACACAAAGTGGAATAATAATCACGGGTAAAAAAGAAGAAAATTCTGACATATGCAACAATATGGATGGGCTTTGAGGACAATATGCAAAGTGAAATATGCCAGTTCCAGAAAAGGAAATAATTCTCCTTTTATCAGGTACCTAGAATAGTCAAACTCATAGAATCAAAGAGAGGAATGGTGGTCACCAGGGGCTGGCAGGAGGAGAAAACAGGGAGTTACTAATCAATGAGCATAATGATCCAGTCAGGTGGCTGGGTGCAGTGGCTCACACCTGTAATCCCAGCACTTTAGGAGGCTGAGGAGGGTGGATCACCTGAGGTCAGGAGTTCGAGACCAGCCTGGCCAACATGGTGAAACCCTGTCTCTACTAAAAATACAAAAATTAGCCGGTGTGGTGGCATGCATCTGTAATCCCAGCTATTCGAGAGGCTGAGGCAGGAGAATCGCTTGAACTCAGGGGGCAGAGGTTGCAGTGAGCCGAGATCATGCCACTTCACTCCAGCCTTGGCAAAAGAGTGGAACTCCATCTCCAAAAAAAGAAAAAAAAAAAACAAAAACCGGTCAGGCAAGACGAATGAGCTCAAGAGATCTGCTGTACAGCAGTGTCCTGTACAGTCAACAATAATGGATTGCACATTAAATATATGTTAAGAGGGCAGGTCTCCTGCTAAGTGTTCTTACCTCAGTAAAAAAAAAAAAAAAAAAAAGAGGGAAAAAAAAAAGAAAAACACTGGTGCTGATGCTGGGGCAACCCTCAATTTTAACTTGGTTGTCCTGGGGTGGGGCCCAGGCAGATAGGGTGGACATGGTGCAACTAGACACATTCATGGCTGTGCTCTGCACTTAGTAGTAATTACTATTATTTATTGAGCACCTGGGGTACTAAGCATTTTGTTGCTGTTTCATTGAGCCTTCCTAGTACCCTGTGAAGTTGGTATTGTCATCCCCACTTGAGAATCAAGGAAACAGAGAGTGAATCCACTTTCTTTAGGTCATTCAGCTGGAAGTCACTAGCGCCTGTGTTTAGCCCTGGTCAGCCTGACCCCAAAGCCTGTGCTCTAGCTCCTGTGCTGCACGGCCTCCAAGCCTGGGCCCCTGTGAGGCACAGACATAGGCACCTCATGCCCTTTCTTTCCACTTCTCTGCCCTTTAAGTTTTAGGGTCAGTAGTGTAACCTTTGCCCTGCACTTGTCCACACTGAATGGCCATTATCTAGGTGGAGAAGGGAGTGGTTTGTAACTCAGCATTAAGGAAGAAATTTCTGGCACTCAAAGGAGCTCCATGGTGAGATGGGCAGCCTGGAAAAGCAGTGGGCAACCACCAGCATCCCTAGGCACCCACGACCATCCCTGGACATGCACCACCATCCCTCCACATCCACCACGATCCTTGGGCACACACCACCATCTCTGGGAATCTACTACTATCCTTGGGCACTTAACACCGTTCCTGCACACTGGGACCACCATCCTTGCACACTCACCTCTGTCTCTGGGCACCCACTGCCATCCCTGAACATCTACCACCATCCCTGGGCACCCACCAACACCATCCCGGCACATCCATCACCATCCCTGCACATTCACCACCATCCCTACACATCCACCACTGTCTTTGAACACCCACCATCCCTGCACATCCATCACCATCCCTGGGCACCCACCATTGCCCATGTGCACCCACTACTATCCCTACACACCCCACGATCTCTTGGCACCTACTACTGTCCTTGCACACCCACCACTGTCCTTGCACACCCACCACTGTCCTTGCACACCTGCTACCATCCCTGGGCACCTACCACTGTCCCTGGTCACCCACCACCATCCCTGCATGTTCACCACTATCTCCGGACACCCACCACCATCCCTGCACATGCATCACCATCCCTGGTGTCCCCCACTGTCCCTGGGAAATCATCTGAAAGATCTGTTGGGAGAGGAAGTGTCATCCTTCAATGTAGTGTGTGTGTGTGTGTGTGTGTGTGTGTGTGTGTTTGGGGGGGATGGGGTAGAGAGGTGCAAGGGGGCTGGGATTAGATACCCCTGCTCTGCCTCTGGGCCCTGAGTTGAAGGGCTCAGGTGGGCTAGTCAAAGCTCCAGGCGGAGCTGTTTGTGGAAGATGAGCTCACAGAGCTGGAGTTCTAGAAGGCCCTTGGTTGACCTGGAGCCTGCCTTCCCCATCGTTCTCTTAACACTGGGTGCCTGGGGCCCTGGCGAGGTTGTGGGGGGCATCCCGAGCTGCAGCAGGGTTTTGGGCCACTGCTGCTGCTGCCATTGTCACCATGATCTCAGCTCTGTGGGGAGCACTCCTGATCAGTGAGCCCCCTTTCCCTTCTTCCTGGGGCTGTTAACAGGGCCCTGAGTTGGTCTGGCCAGAGAGAGGTGGAGTAAAACAAGGTGGTGGTTAGGATGGGAGTGTCCTGGCCTGGAAGACTGATCAGCTGAGAGAGAGAGAGACAGAGAGAGAGAAGAGAGAGAGAGAGAGAGAGAGAAAAAGAGAGAGAGAGAGAGAAACTCTGGAGCTGCTGTGAAATGGTCAGGATGGAATTGCTTTTAAGTCACTTTTCTACAAAAACAGTCCCTGTGTAGCAGACAATTTGGTTTCCTCCTTTACAACTTAGGGATATTAATCCCACTCCTTTCAATTGTTGAGAGGATTGGATGAGATTAAGTTAGAAAAGCTCTGGGAAAGGCTTGGCACGGAGCTCAAAGACTTGACAAACTCCACCAGGTTGGTCACTCCCCTCGCGGTGAGGAGAAGGACTTATGTCCCTGTGGCCACGCCTTTTGTGGACTTGAATTTCAGAAGCAGCCCCTGAGTGGCTACTCCATGCCAGCAACTCTGCAGATAAATAAAACCGGCTGCCGTTCTTCAGAAGTTAACTTTGTGGTGGGAAAGACTGACATCTATTCCAGCCTGGTGTGACAGAGGAGGTGGAAGATGGGGCGTGTGAGAGTGTGGGGGGCGGTGGCCTGCCAGGAGACTCTCACTGGGGATCCCCCCTCTGATGATGAACCCCCCTTCATGTATGAGTCAGAGTTAACCGTGTAGAGGAAAGGAGAGGGTGAATGTTCTAGACAGCAAGGTCATTGTGAGAGAACAATTGCTGGAACATAATGTATGAGTGAGGGAGTGGGCCGCAGGGCTGGGCCGTGAAGGGTTGTGAAGGGCCGCGTGGACCTCGAAGGGGCAGTAACAGTGGGAGCCAACCAAGGTGTCACAGGGTTGGGCTTTTCATGTAACAAATTTGTTCTAATGGACGTGTATACAATAGCTTGGAAGAGTCGTCAAGACATGGTACAAGAAGACCATGAAGGAACCCAGTGTGACCTTAGGAAAGGACGGTGCTCTGACAGGGAAGGTGGAATCCACAGGACATTGGGACTGGTTGGTTGGGACTGGGTGAAAGATGGCATGGGGCAGGAGTGAAGAATGACACCCATATTTCTGGTTTGGGTAAGTGGGTGGCCCGTCATGTTTTAAAGCACATAAGGGAAGTTGTAAGGCAGAAGCAGGCAGTGATGGGAACAGTGGTTCTGTTCAGATGTGCTGAGTTTGAGGTGCCTGCAGGAATTCAAGTGGACGTGTCCAGCCAGTAGTTGCCTGTGAGGTCTTGGGGAAGATGCCACAGGGGTCGCCAGCCTGCAGGCGGTGGCTGACAGCAGGGCTGCCCAGAGGGTTTCCTCAAAGTGGAAGAGAAGAGGGCTCAAGGCAGGAAGGCCTGGAACGCATATCAGCGGTTATGGCCTGGGCAGAAGTGGATTCCACAGAGGAGAAAGAGGAGAGTCAGCCAGAGAGGGAGGAGGAAACCTGGGAGAGGGGAGCATCGTGGAAACCAGGAGAGGCAAGCCTTTCAACAGGGGGTGGTGGACAGCATGAGTGCGGCTGAGAGCTCCCATTAAGACAGAACCGACGGGGCCTCCTAGGACCTGCAGAGGAGTTTCAGCGTGTGGTGGTGGCGGGGAGGGCAATTCACCAGGTTGGAAAACAAATGCGAGGGGAGAAAGTGGTAATTTTCCCCAGGAGTTTGGGTGAGAGGAGGGGGAAAGACAGGGGAGGACCAGTCAGCATGAGACTTGAGGGAAAGCATTTAGAAGCTGGAGACTGAGCAAGTCTCTAGGAGCAGGGGAAGGAGGAGCAGGAGGGGAACGGTGCTGGCGCACTGGGAGAGGAGGGACAATGAATGGAGCAAGACTTGGAGACGGGAAGGACAAATCTAGAGCTTGGAGGGAAGGAAGGTGGGCTTGCATGGGGGTGGAAGCCCCACACCCAAACAATAATGGGGTGCAGATGAGGGCGAGGAGGCTACTGATGAGTTTGCAAGTAAGTGAGGCTAAGGCAGAAAGAGGAAGAAATTCCACAAGTGAGCACCTTGCTTTTCTTAGTGCATCGGGAGACAAGATCATGTTCTGGGAGCCAAGGGGTGGGACAGTATGGTGTGCTCAAGGACTATACCGAGGATTTTCATTTCCTGTGAGGGAAACGGGAGAGAGAAATCTGAGCAGAGACAAGCGCGTGTACCAGTGCTAGTTGTAGTTCATAACAGAAACAACAATTCACTTATTTTTAGTGCCAAGAGCTAAGCTGTGCCCACGCCTTTTCTCATTTATTCTTCCAACAATCGTATGAGGCAGGTGTTACTCACGTCCTCATTTTATAGAGGAGGAAACAAGGCCCAGGGAGGGCCCAAAGTCAGAGATGGAGCAAGAAGCAGAGGGGGGCTTCCAACCCCAGCCTTGCTGCAAAGCCACGCCCTCAACCACTGTCATCCTCGGTGGCATTCAAGGTCCCGTGGAGGTTGGAGACCAGGGACACCCATTGGCACAAACAAGAGTTTGTGCAACTCTTTCGCTTTTTGACTCTGTGAAGGCGGAGAGCAGGTGTGGAGGTGCAGAGCTCAAGAGAGGCATGGATAGGCTTGTCAGAGGTGGTGGGCAGTGGGATAGGAGCTCACAGAGGTGGGAAATGCGGGTGAGGACGAGAAGCAGGGATGACAGGGCAGGGGAGGGACTGGTTGAGACACAGTGGAGCCAGAGGGGACTAGGTCTGGGGAGATGAAGGAGGCCTGAGGCTGTGACACCCGGATGCTAATGTCCTCCATGATTTGGGGGACTGGCCACACACCGCCAGCGATGAGAGGGCACGGAGGTCAAACCAGACAGGCGGGCTGGCCTTCCAGGGAGAAGGGCTTTTTGCAGGGTGTGGTTTAGAAGGGGTGGTGGGGGTGGTGGGGGTGGAGGAGACTCTCGGGACATCTTGGGGCCTTGTGTGTGGAGAAAGAACAGCTTCCCCTTGCGCGGGCTATAGGGGAGCAGTGTTCTGGGGGAGACCTTGTTTCAGTTAAGATCTGGAGATGGAGGGTCAGTGCCAGAAGGGCTGTCCCTTGACAACTGGGCTGAGGGGCCCGTGAACACGGTATGACAGCGCCTGGCTATCCTCTCCGGGAGCATCTGCTCAGCGGGGCTTTGGATTTATAGAACTTTGTCTCCATCCAAACTTTTCCCCTTCCTAGTTGTAAACTCTTGTGCCTCAGGACTAAATAATGTGTAACGTGTAATATGGAGCTCACAATAGGTCAGTTTTCTTCCCGGTTCGGACTGGGGTGGTGTGAAGCAGGATGGGGAAGGAGAGGGGCTGGCCTCGGGGGCAGGGCTGATGCTGATCAGGGATGCAAGGGGGCTGATTCCTGCTGCCGGAGCCTGGCCTTCTGCCCACACCTTCTCTCCTCTCCCCTTTCCCAGGGGTACACTCAAGCCCCGTTTCTTCTCCTTCTGTGAGTGGACCGCCGAGGCTGGTGAGCTGTGGGTCATCCCAAAGCTCAGCTCTGAGCCAGAGTGGTGGCTCCACCTCTACCACCGGCACAGAAGCCAGGAGCAGGGCTCTCGGAAGGCGGTGGTGCCCAGCTGCGATCATGTTGTTGGCCCTGGTCTCTCTGCTCAGCTGCCTGCTACCCTCCAGTGAGGCCAAGGTCTACAGTCGCTGTGAACTGGCCAGAGTGCTACAGGACTTCGGGCTGGACGGATACCGGGGATACAGCCTGGCTGACTGTGAGAACCCCTCTTCCTGGCTGGCCCTGGCTTCCCCACACCTCTCTCCCTCCTTCCCTCCCTCTTTCCTTCTCATTCAAGGGCTGTGGCTTCGGGAGCTTTTAGAGCCCTTCTGTAAACCGAAGAAGATTTGAGATGGCAGGTAGAGAACAGCCGGCACTGAGTTAAACATGCAGTAGGCAGGCAGCAGGCAACCAAATTGGACTCACTCCTTCATTTTCCCCTGCTGCTAAAGTCAGGGTCAAAGGAAACAAGCAGCTCAGTCCCCTAAACTTAACCGTGGCCACTAGCATTAGACATTCCTTCTGAAATTAGAAAAGACAAACAACAGAGCAGTCATGCCAAACTTTTCCAGCTGGTGGCAGTTTTAGATGGCCACGTGGGAAGGGAAGTCACACCGGGGCTCATCTTTCCGACAGGTCCAGCGCCCTCTATAGATTCCACCTGGGTCTTCCTAATCTTGTCACTAAAGATTTAGCACTTGTAGGCTGGGCGCGGTGGCTCAGGCCTGTAATCCCAGCACTTTGGGAGGCTGAGGCAGGTGGATTACCTGAGGTCAGGAGTTCGAGATCAGCCAGGCCGACATGGCGAAACCCCGCCTCTACTAAGAATACAAAAATTAGCTGGGCATGGTCGCAGGTATCTATAATCCCAGCTACTTGGGACACTGAGACAGGAGAATTGCTTGAACTCAGGAGGCAGAAGTTGCAGTGAGCTGAGATCATGCCACTACACTGCAGCCTGGGCAACAGAGTGAGACTCCGTCTCAAAAAAAAAAAAAAAAAAAAGAGTTAGCACTTGTAGATTAATTCAACAAATTTACTGGGCCCTACTACATGCTGAACAATGAGAAAGTGGGAAGATTGCTGGGCTAAAAGTCAAGAGGCCTGAGGTCAGCCCCGACCGCTGCTATTTGGTAGCTGATGGGAGCCTGTGTGAGTCACTGTGCACCTCTAAGCCTCGATTGATTAATTCATTTGCAAAGCAGGTGGGAAGGCACCTTCCCCAATCACCTTGATCAGGCAGGCGAGGCTGGGTGGAACCAGCGTGGGACCTGTGCAGTGAGTACCCTGGCCTGGGGTAGCCGTAACTGTCTGACCTCCAGGCCTGTGCTCTGCCCTATGCAGGGGTCTGCCTTGCTTATTTCACAAGCGGTTTCAACACAGCTGCTGTGGACCACGAGGCTGACGGGAGCACCAACAACGGAATCTTCCAGATCAGCAGCCGGAGGTGGTGCAGAAACCTCACTCCCAACGCCCCCAACATGTGCGGGATGTACTGCTCAGGTAGCTGGGCCTGGGCCCAGGGCTGGCAGGAGTCAGGCCCTGCATTAGCTTTTGTTTCCTTCCCAGTTTAGTTTGCTACCTGCATCTCTGAGTGAGGGTTCCCCCACATCTGGCTGGGCCCACGGAGGAGAGGGAGATGGGACAAGGGATGAGGGTAGGTCTTCCATCAGTCTGAACTGGGGTCCCAGACAGGAGACTGCCTTAGAGCTATAGGAATGGAGGGAGGATTGTTTCTGATGGAGCGGGAGAAGGATAGGGTGGAACCTGTGCTTCCAGAGTGGTTGAGACAGGCCTGGATTTAGGGGAGTGGAGTGTGTGTGTGTGTGTATGTATATACATATAGAGAGAGACAGATACACACACACATACACACACACACACACACACACACTCTGGAAGTCTCCTGCTCCCTCATTGTGTTTCTCTGCCTATCACCCAGATTTGTTGAATCCTAATCTCAAGGATACCGTTATCTGTGCCATGAAGATCACCCAAGAGCCTCAGGGTCTGGGTTACTGGTAAGTAACTTGGGCGGCAGCCCTGCCGCAGTGGTTTGGTTAGAACTGGTGGGCGGCAGCAGGGAACAAACCCCTTTCCTTCCTCACTTCTGGTTTAGAGCCCACACTCTCCTTCCTGTTTTTCTCTGGGCAGTGACTGGCAACTGCAGCTGATGTGATCTCTCCTCTTCCTTGTTCTCCATCCTCAGGGAGGCCTGGAGGCATCACTGCCAGGGCAAAGACCTCACTGACTGGGTGGATGGCTGTGACTTC
This sequence comes from Theropithecus gelada, assembly GCF_003255815.1. NCBI lineage: Eukaryota > Metazoa > Chordata > Mammalia > Primates > Cercopithecidae > Theropithecus > Theropithecus gelada. The sequence goes on from NC_037684.1 coordinate 7,014,393, forward strand.
TAGGATGGACGGAACCACACACAGCAGGTTGGGAATGTGGTTTGGTTCCTGACCCAGGCTTGGGAAGACAAGCCAGCAAATAAAGGATGGTTGAACGTGAATGTGGCTCTCAGCTCTCAGTGTGTCTGCAGGTGCCGTGTCAGAGCCAGAGCACCTCCATGTTCCCTCACCTCACCTGTCCACCTGGGCTGTGCTTCAAGTGGACTCCAGAAAGTCCAGCACCAGAGGCTTACCTCCATTTCTGGTGGCCTCAGGGCAGGTATTGGGGGGGGGGCACCAGTGCATTTTTTGTCCACCACACCTGGCAGAGTTTGGGTCTAGGGTGGCCAGATTTAACAAAACAAATACATAACAAACAACGAAAACAGGATGCCCCGGTTTAATTTGAACTTTGGATATACAACAAATAATTTTAAGCATGTCCAAAATATTGCATGGGAATATATTTATATTAAAACTATTTGACGTGTATCCAAAATTTAAACTTAACTGGGTGTCCTGTGTTTTACGTGGCAACCCTAGCTGGATCTAGGGCTGTGCACCTCTGGCTTGATTGGGAAGGTCCTTGGGATACTTGTTTTCTGCAGCTTTGGTTGCAGATGGTGGTCACCGTGCTTTGGCCCTGCAGCTGTGACTACTAACACACACCCCTGTCGCCCCAGGGGTGCTGCTTGGTCGCAGGAGAGGAATGACCACCCGGAGCTTCAGCTCTCACCTTGCTCTCTAGTGCCCTCTCGTGGCGGAAGGTTCAAGTGCCGCTGATAGAGACGGTGCACTCACTTTGCCCACCACTGCTAGGAGGTTGGAGGATGGGGTGGGGGTGACCATGGCTTTCAATCCGCACAGTGCAGCCCTCTGCCTTAGTCAGCACACGGGAAGCCCAGAAAAAGCGCGGTCCCCTGCTAATCTGGAACGACTGCCTCTAAAGGAGGAAGGTGGGTGGGGTCTCAGGATCACGGTGGATGTGGTGGCAAAAGCAGCAGTTGCAGGGACAGGGTGATGTGTGAGAAGCCTGAACCCTGAATTCAGATTGTAGATTCTTATGAAAAGGCTCCAAAGAAACCTGCAAGTACTGAACTGTTGGTTGAGGCATGGCTGGTGACTGTTAAGGAGAGGAGGGGACGACAATGTTGTCCCCCACCATCCTCCTCCACCTAATTCAGGCACCCTGAATGCCCCAGGGTCAGCAAACACCAGAAGGGTGTGGAATGTCCACAATTATCAAGGCAGGCCACTTTCCTTCCCCTGTTGGTCTGGTCAAGGTGATGATGAAACTTGAGAGCGACTCATGCAAGGGGACAGAGTGGTGAAGAACCCTGCTGGAAGTAGGGGCGTCAGTGACTAATGGAGCTATTAAATCATAAATAGGGAGAAACTGCTGTCTTTTTAACATTAAGGCAAACACAATGTGCCTACCATGTGCCATGCATCATCTAATCTAGACCCTAGAACAATAGCTATGATGCAGGTACTATTATGACCACCATTCCATAGACAAGGGGAAACAGAGGCTCAGAGAAGATAAATTTGCACCCGGCTCAGTGTGACTCCACATGTTATGCTCACTCACTGTGCTTTGCTGAGGGATTGTTGTTATGATCATCTGGCCAGGGACCCACAACCCATCCATTTTTCTTTTTTTAAAATTTATTTTTATTTTTTGCAAGACAAATTAAAAATTTTATTTATTTTTATTCGTACAACTTACAGGGTACCTATGCGATTCTGTTACACATATAGATTGCATAGTGGTCAAAACAGGGCTTTTAAAGTATCCTTCATCTGAATAATGTACACTGTCCCCATTAAGTAATTTTTCATTGTCCACCCCCCTCATACCCTGCATTGTTCTGAATCTCCATTGTCTATTATTCCAGTCCTTTTTTTTGAGATGGAGTCTCACTCTGTCGCCCAAGCTGGAGTGCAGTGGTGTGATCTCAGCTCACTGCAACCTCTGCCTCCCGGGCTCAAGTGATTCTCATGCCTCAGCCTCCTGAGTACAGGCGCCTGCCACCGCACCTGGCTAATTTTTGTATTTTTAGTAGAGATGGGATTTCACCATGTTGACCAGGCTGGTCTTGAACTCCTGACCTCATGTAATCTGCCCACCTTGGCCTCCCAAAGTGCTGAGATTATAGGCATGAGCTACTGTGCCTAGCCTCTATTATTCCACTCTTTATGTCCATGTGTACACATTTTTTCACACCCACTTAGGAGTGAGAACATGTGACATTTGACTTTCTATGCCTGGCATTTTTCACTTAAGATAATGACCTGCAATTCCAACCATGTTGCTGCAAAAGACATGATTTCATTCTTTTTTTAGGACTGAATAGTATTCCATTGTGTATATGTAGCGAATTCTCTTTTTCCATTCGTCCATTACACTTAGGTTGGTTCCATATCTTTGCTGTTGTGAATAGTGCTTTGATAAACATATGAATGCAGGTGTCTTTTTGACGTAATGGCTTCTTTTTCTCTGGGTAGATAGATACCCATTAGAAGGATTGCTAAACTGAATGGTAGTTCTACTTTTAGTTCTGTGAGAAATCGTCATACTATTTTCCACAGATGTTGTGCTAATTTACACCCCCACTAACAGTGTATAAAAGTTCCCTTTTTTCTGCATCATCACCAACATTTGTTGTTTATCACCTTTTTAATAAAAGACATTCTGATTGGGGTGAGATGATATTTCATTGTGGTTTTAATTTGCATTTCTCTATGATCAGTGATGTTGAACATTTTTTCGTATAACTGTTGACTATTTATATGTCTTCTTTAAAAAAGTCTGTTTATGGTCCTTTGCCCATTTTTTTGGGGAAAGGGTCTTGCTCTGTTGCCCAGGCTGGAGTACAGTGGTTTGATCATGGCTTATGGCAGCCTTGACTTCCTGGGCTCGAGCCATCCTCCACCTCAGCCTCCCGAGTAGCTGAGACTACAGGCATGCACCACCACACCTAGCTAATTTTTGATTTTTTATAGAGACAAGGTCTCACTATTTTGCCAAGGCTGGTCTCGAACTCTGGGACTCAAGCAATCCTCCCACCTTGACCTCTCAAAGTGCTGGGATTTTAGGCGTGAGCCACCATGCCTGGCTTGCCCACTTTTTAATAGGATTGTTTCTGTTTTTGTTTTTTGTTTTTGAGTTGTTCGAGTTCTTTGTATATGCTAGGTATTAGTCCCTTGTTGAATGAATAGTTTGCAAATATTTTCTGCCATTCTACAAGTTGTTTATTCTGTTGATTATTTCTTTTCCTGTGCAGAAGCTTTTTAGTTCAAGTCCCATTTGTCTATTTTTTGTTTTGTTGCCTGTGTTTTTGAGGTCTTAGTCATAAATTCTTTACCTAGACAATGTTCAGAATGTTCAGGAGAGTTCTCTCTAGGTTTCCTTCTAGTGTTTTTATAGTTTTGGGTCTTACGTTTAAGTCTTTAATCCATCTTGAATCGATTTTTGTATATGATGAGAGGCAGGGGTCATTTCATTCTTCTGCATATGGCAACCCAGTTTTCCTAGCACCATTTATTGAAATAAGTGTCCTTTCCCCAATGTATGTTCTTGTCAGCTTTGTCAAAAATCATTGGCTGTAAATATGTGGCTATATTTCTGAGTTCTCTACCCTGTTCCACTGATCTACGAGTCTGTTTTTATACCGGTACCATGCTGTTTCGGCTACTATAGCCTTGTAATATAATTTGAAATCAGATAATGTGATGCCTCCAGCTTTGTTCTTTTTGCTTAGGATTGCTTTGGCTATTTGGGCCTTTTTTGGTTTCATACAAATTTTAGGATTTTTTTTCTAAAAATTTTTTTCTAAAAATTCTCTGGAAAATGATATTGATATTTTGATAGGGATTGCATTGAACCTGTAGATTGCTTTGGGAAGTATGGTTGTTTTCATGGTGTGAATTCTTCCAATCCATGGTCCGACCCATCCATCTTTGAAGGATTCATGCCTCTACTTCCACTTCAGACTTCTGTTGCCTGCCTGGCCTGGTTGCTTCACTGGGTCCCATTCAGCTTGTCTGGGAGAGGAGCCCAAGAGTAGGTATACTGAAGCTCTTGGAACCAAAGAGAACATTTAACAATGTTAAAGGATTTGGGGGCTGTGAGCAGCAATGATGGCCATAGTCTCTTCAAGATGGGAGTGGACTGGGATCGGGCCCGGACAAGGGACCCTGAAGGCCTGGGCTGGGTGGTTGACCAGGAGCAGGTAAAGGCGGAGATGGAGGAGTATTTAGGGAAAAGGGCCCTGATCAAAGCCAGGGAGGCCTCCCCTGTGGTGAGGGCTACAGAGTGTGCAGGCCCATCTGAATGTAGAGGCCAGGCAACCTCTATGTTCAGAGCTCAGCTCCTGAGGGACATGCTCAGGTTGGTGAGAGTAACCAGGCCGTGTCCTGGTGTCTCTCTCCTTCCACGTCACTCACCCCACTTACCATGGGCCATTAAGTCCTGCCTCTTTTACTTTCTTTATATCTCTAGAAACTCTCCCTCCTTTCTATCCACATGCAGCTGCTTTAAATCAAGTCTTCATCACCTCTTCCCAAGGACAATTGCAATGGCTTCCTAAGAGTGTTCATGTCTCTAACCTTGGTCCTTGTCACTCTACCTCCTCCCTCAGAGTGAGCTTTCTATCTTGTTTCTGCCTTGCATCCTAGGCCCAATAGCTTTTCTTATCTTTGGGTTAAAGTTCAAGTTCCTTGGCTTGGTATACAAGGTCTTTCATGACCAAGACTCAGCTGATCGGTACAGATTCAACTCTCACCTGTTTGGAAACTTTTGCTGTAGCTGGTTTGTGTCCTTGGCGGTTAGTCTCCTGAGAGTAGCATGCTGCTTCACGCCTTTCATCATCACCGACCACTCTTCTCCCATTCACTACACTCTGTCCCTTGAATGCAACAAGTTGTTTGCACCACAGGGTCTCTGTACCTGCTCTTTTGTCTTCCTGGAATTTTATTTCCTCATATCTTTGTTTTGATTTTTTGAGACAGGGTCTCGCTCTGTTGCCCAGGCTGGAGTACAGTGGTGCGATCATAGCTCACGGCAGCCTCCTGAGTAGCTGGGACTACAGGTGGCCACCACCACGCCCAACTAATATTTTGAGATTTTTGTGGAGATGCATTTCCTCTCCTTTGGGTGACACTCTCTTTTTCTTCCATCAGGTCTTGTATCAGTTTCACCTCCTCGGAGTGACTTCTCTGACTGCGGTAGCTGAAGGAGTGTTTTCTCTCTTTGTCACTGTCTTAGCACTACAGCATGCTCCACTATCTGAAATTATTCCATGTACCTCTGAATTTATGTATATCCCCTTTTCACTTGCCTATGCTAGACTGTAAGCACCATGGGGGCAGAAAATTTGTTTGTTCCTTATATGTCTAGCACCTAGAATAGTGCCTGGCACATTATACTCAACAAAACAAATGAACCTGTTGAATGCATGATTGATGCATGAATGAATGAATGGTAGGCACTCAGCTAGTGTTTGCAGAATCAGTGAGTGAATGGGGCTTGATACCCTCTAATATGCAACAATGGATTCAATGATATTACTTAAGCACTACCTATGTGCCAGACCCTAGGCATCCCTTCAGATGGACCCACTGCCACCCCCTGCCCTGTGCCCCTGGGGATCCCTCTCTTGGGGAGACTCTCTATCCCTCAGCCAGGTAACTACCCTGGCTGCTTCTCCTTGTCCATATTTGATGTAGAGGGAGCTCAGCATGGTTTGGGCAGTTTGGGCAGAGGTGGAGCAATGGGGTTTTTTCCTTTTTCCTAGCCACCTGGCCTTGGAAAAGTCACTCCACCTCTCAGAGCTCAGTGTTCCTCATGGGCAAGAAGAGCAAATGAAGGCCACCTTGGAATATTGTATCAGTTGCACCTACAATCTCTCATTGTAATCTATAATATAGAGCAGTGAAGTGCCCAGCATAGTGCCTGGCACAAAGTGGGGCTTCAGAAATGCTGACTCTTCTGGTTTTCCTAAGCTCTGGGGGTAGCAAGTTTCCAACCTACCTGGGGAGGAATGGGTGGGAACAGGACATGCCTGCCCCAGTGACCAGGCTTCCTTAGGAGACCTGTACTGTGTCCTTCTCACTGTTTGCTAAGAAGAGAAAGAGAAAGGGGAAGGTGTGAGAAGGAGGAGGAGGAGAAGGGGAATGGTTTGGGAAAAGTGGTAGAGAGTCTTATGGAAAGTAGGGGAGAGTTCCATGAATTTTTGTTGCTTTTGGTAAGTCGCCCCCTTCTTGGATTAGTTTGGCTCCAGGAGACAGATTTAAAATGGGCTTTTCTATATCTTTCATGCTAAGGATGGACTGAATGTTCCTGGGGATGATTGGTTTGCCAAGGTGCTGTCCCTTCTCTACCTGTAGGTACAGGTGAGGGCGGCAGAGGCCCTGGCAGCTGAAGGAGGCTTTGCAGGGTACTCTTTATTGTGTGGTCCATGCCCTCACTGGGTATGACTGTTTTTCTGTTTTTCTGCATTCTGAGCACTGACCTGAAGCTTCTAGGGTAGGGGGACTGTGGGAGGTGGGCCAGTCGGAGGGCGCCCAGAATTTCCTGGACCCCATCACCTCTGTGCCTATGGCAGACGTTGCAAACTGAGTACAAGCCTTTATCTTTACTGAGCTGGTGTGTGCCCAGGAATCTTTCTTTTCTTTCTTTCTTTTTTTTTTTTTTTTGAGACGGAGTCTCACTCTGTCGACCAGGCTGGAGTGCAGTGGCATGATCCCGGCTCACTACAACCTCTGTCTCCCGGGTTCAAGTGATTCTCCCACATCAGCCTCCCAAGTAGCTGGGACTACAGGTGTGCACCACCATGCCTGGCTAATTTTTGTATTTTTTAGTAGAGACAGGGTTTCATCATGTTGGCCAAGCTGGTCTTGAACTCAAGTGATCTGCCTACCTTGGCCTCCCAAAGTGCTGGAATTACAGGTGTGAGCCACCACGCCCAGCCAAGGAATCTTTCTTGACAGTTCAATGGCAGTCACTCTCTAAGGAATTGGCATGTAGAATGGGACCTCTTTATCATCTCTGACCTACCCTATGTTGGCCATCACAGCAGCATGGCATCCAGAGGAGATTGACGTGGTCATCCCCATTTTTAGGAGGAAACTGAGCCTCAGAGACGTTCTAGAGCTTGCCCAAGGTAGCACAGTTGGTGGAGCTGCAACTTGGATGGGGCTGCCAGATTGCCAAGGCCATGCTCCATCCTCAGCCATTCCAGCTGCCATGGCTGGACTAGCACTTGGACTCTCAGCAGGCTGCCCCCTGGAGTGGGAAGGCACAGTTGAGGGGTGGGGGGCAGTGGAGAGATAGCCCACCTATCCACAGCAGATCCATCATTCTCCAAGCCCTCCAAGCTTCTCTTCTGCCTCCAAGCCTCTGCCCAGGTATCTACTCTGCAAACTAGCCTGCCTGGCAACTTCTACCCATCTCCCAAGGTTTCAGTCAAAACCTGCTCTGACTCAGCCAGCCAGACCCAGGTGCTTCTGCTGCAATGAGCACACTGTGCCCTGGGTACCTTTGTAGCTCTTCCTGCTCAAGACTTTCTCTCTCTTTCTCTTTCTTTCTTTCTTTCTTTCTTTCTTTCTTTCTTTCTTTCTTTCTTTCTTTCTTTCTTTCTTTCTTTTCTTTCTTTCTTCTTTCTTTTCTTTCTTTTTCTTTCTTTTTTCTTTCTCATTCTTTTCTCTTTCTTTCTTTTCTTTCTTTTATCTTTCTCATTCTTTTCTCTTTCTTCTTTTCTTTCTTTTCCTTTCTTTTTTCTTTCTCATTCTTTCTTTTCTTTCCCCCTCCCCTCCCCTCCCCTCCCCTCCCCTTCCCTTCCCTTTCCTTTCCTTTCCTTCTTTTTGACAGAGTCTCTCTCTGTCACCAGGCTGGAGTGCAGTGATGTGATCTTGGCTCACTGCAAGCTTTTCCTCCCAGGTTCAAGCAATTCTCCTACCTCAGCCTTCCGAGTACCTGGGACTACAGGCATGCGCCACCACGCCCAGCTAATTTTTGTATTTTTAGTAGAGACGGGGTTTCACCATATTGGCCAGGATGGTCTCGATCTCTTGACCTTGTGATCTGCCCACCTTGGCCTCCCAAAGTGCTGGGATTACAGGCATGGGCCACTGTACTGCTCAGGTGTTACTGTACATGCCTATTGCCCACCTCTGCCCACCTAGACTGTGTCTTCTTGATACATGAATTACCAGTACTCCTAGCCCAGTGCCTGGCACATAGTGAGCACACAGAAAACGCTCGTGGAGTGATGGGGTCAGGACAGAGACTCCAGCGTAGTGCTGGGAAGTTTCCTTCCGGGAGGCTGGTTGAGCTGGGTGTGCTTTGGTGCCCACCAATCACTTTGTATTGGGCCTATTTTAACTCAGATAGAACTGCTTTTGTAAAGAAGTCACAAAAGGCGGAATTACCCTAAAGACAAATGGCCTATAATGGTGATAAGTTTGCCACTTCCTTTAGCGGCATGGGGGACAGAACAGCTTCAAGGAGGCAAAAAATCTGAATTCTCCATCCCAAAGCATCACTCAGTCATTATCAGGGGGCGGATTTTCTTTTGAACAAAAAGCAAAACACCGTCGCCGCCTTGCTCAGAAACACATGAGATGTCAGCAGTGGGGCGTGTTTGGAGGCTCAGTGGCAGCCAGCGAACATTATGCCTGCGCTCCCCGGTGCAGGGCATGCAGGGGGCATGTTCTTGAAGAACCAGGCCATGGGGGTGTCTGCAAAGTGGACGCTATGGTTGCTTTTTATGTATACAGGTCTCTTCCTTCAGCCCTCAAAATCTCCACGTGCATAAAATAATTTTATGAAATCACGTTTCCAAGTTTTTCTGTTCATATTCATTTTCTGCTTGTTCATTCATTTTGCCATCTGTGAGAACGCACAAGCTGCAGCAGGTGCCAAAGGTTTAAAAAAATTATGGGAGAAAGCACTTAACACTGATCAAATGCTAGCTATCCTTTTATTTTTTCTTCTTTCTGTAAATTGAAAAATGACAGTCATTATGTGATTTTAGGAGAAGAAATGTTGGTTGCATTTTGTGGTACTGTGGTGTTCTTTTGGAGGATTGTTTAGCACTTTCTCTATCAGGGTGACTTTGCCTAGCATCAGTGGATCCCTAGAGGCTCACAGATGGGCTCTGGGGGTCCATAACCTTCCTGAAATTGTACAGAAACGTTTTGTTTTGTCAAGCAGCTGGGACTACAGGCATGCACCGCCACATCTGGCTAGTTTTTTGTTTTTTTCATAGAGATGGGGTTTTGCCATGTTGCCCAGGCTGGTCTCGAACTCCCGAAGTCAAGTGATCCTCCCACTGTAGCCTCCCAAAGTGCTGGGATTACAGGTGTGAGCCATTGCACCCAGCCCATAGGCAAAATTTAACGTATATCTATATGACTATGTGCATTTTTTGGGGGAGAGAGTTTACAGCTTTCATCTTATTTTTCAGAGAGTCAGTGATCCAAATAAGATTAAAAATCAATGTTCTTCAGGAAGAAAAGAGAAAAGAAGAAAAGATAGAAAGTGTTTTATACATTGAAACTTACTTAATCCTCATAATAAACCTGAAAACTAAGCATCAGCATTTCTGTTTTATAGATGGAGAAATGGGGGTTCTGAGCAGTAAAGTAATATTTGCTTAGATGCCTGACATTCACTTACAACTTCAACTCACAGACTGTTAGAGTCGGGAATCACCAAAGGGATTATCTGCCCATTTTCATCTCCTTCCCTGTTATAAAGGAGGAAACTGAGGCCCACAGAAGTGAAGTGAACTGGGCCCAAAGTCATGTGGTCAGTTTGCAGCTGAAACAGGTTAGAAACTCAGTCTTCTGGCTGGGCATGGTGGCTCACGCCTGTAATCCCAGCACTTTGGGAGGGCAAGGTGGGCGAATCACCTGAGGTCAGGAGTTTGAGACCAGCCTGACCAACATGGTGAAACCCCGTCTCTACTAAAAATACAAAAAATTAGCCTCAGGAGGCTGAGGCAGGAGAATCGCTCGAACCTAGGAGGCAGAGGTTGCAGTGAGCTGAGGTCACGCCACTGCACTCCAGCCTGGGTGTGACAGAGTGAGACTCCATCTCCAAAAAACAAAAACAAAAACAAAAAAAAACCCAAAGCCTTTGTCAACCCACTGCTTTATTCTTGAAAACAAGTGAGTACTGGTTTCATCAGATGTTAAATTGAATTAGTAAGAGATTTTCCTCCTTCCACCTGTCCTCAAGCAGGGTTGGGTCCTACAGTCCTGTTTCATAGTCCCCATGGACCTCATTCTCCCTAGAATAACCTGTTAGCCTTAGGAATACATAAACACCTGCACAAAAAGATCCCATGTGCTAAGAAGCTGAGAATCTCCAATGAGTGGGGAGAAAGGTATTAGTTCAAGAAATCAACCCTTGGCTTGGGAAATGTCTTCATTGCCTCTTGGGGAGCAAAGGAAAGAGCTTGAAGGACTTTAGCTGTGACACCCTTCTCAGCATAGTGGCCAGGTCCTTCATCCTTCGGCACCTGCCTACCTCTCAGTGGTCGTTCAGAACATTTGTCCCTTCATGTCTTTGCTTGGGTTCTCCTGGACCTGTGTGCAATCCCCTGAGCTGTGCCTCCTGCAGCCTCCTGGGCTTCGCATATGCTGCTGTCTTGCTTCCCTTCAACTGAAAAACCCAGATTCATCTTTTGCAGTCTTCTGTTTACTTGTCGGTATTCCTTGCTCAGATTAGAAATTGCTTGCCTCACCGCAAGTGCCCGGCAAGGTAGCAGTCAATCCATAGAATGGCATGGCACTTGCACCTGTGCCCTTCCTGCATTTGCCCCTTCTTTCTTCCCCTGTCCCCTTCCCTGTTATGCCAGAGAGCTTGTTCTGTGCAGCGGAGGGTCTGCTCTGGCTGTGTGCCAGTCACGGCTGGCTGCATTCTCTCCCCCTGCTTTAGCAATTCCTTGCCCTCTCTGAGCTCGCTTTTCTTTGTCACATGGGAGCTGATTCGTTGGGATCTCATGGAGGCCCTCAGCCCCATGCAGTTTGGTTCCAAAATTGAATCAAAATCTCTGAGCTTGTGGAGGAAGAGGTTTCCTTTGGGCCTGTGGGCTCAGGTGGGCTGTGCTGAGCTTTACCCGAGGGAACACATTACCCACCAGGCTCACACCTGTAGGCAGGGCCTGCCTGCGACGCCCTCCTTCCCAGCTCAGCAAGAGCCGTTCTCCAGAGACCCTCTGTGGACTCTGGTCTCCCCCTCATCAGTGCTTGTGGCTCTGCAAGCTTCTCACTAGGAGCGTTCGTGGTGAAAACTCTCACAAAAATAGCTTCAAGCTGGAACGAGGAAAATAAAATAACTCCAGCCTGTCCCTGCCAAAAACAACAAAGCAACAGTGTGCGAGCAACTAGCCCAGCCCTCTGGCAATGGATGCTCACAGCGAGGCTCAATTACTCTCTCTTCAGCTGCGGCACATCCCCCAGATCCTGTGTCTGGGGTCATGTGCCATTAATTAATTAATCAATCGATTAATTGATTGATCCAATCCTCTGAAGTCACTGAGAATTCAACCTTGTGGCTTGGACTTGTGATTGCTCCAAATTCCTAGCCTTGGTGTCATCTTTTGGGTCACTCCTGAAAATGGGCCAACTCCCTGAGTCTCCCCTGTCCACTGGACCTCCCCAGGTCCACACTAAGTAAATGATTGCATGAACAGCTACTTGTTTGATGGGAGGATCATAAAAACACGCCCCCGCACTCGAATTTAGACTGTGTCTTTTGTTAACAGCCGATTAATAATAATCAGTAGCTGGCTATTGATTTGCTCTCTTGAATTTCCTTTTTTTTTTTTCTTTAAACAGGTAAATAATATAGACCTGGTTTAAGCTGAACAAAGCCAGAATCCTCAAATCCATACGAGCGCAGACATATGTAAGCCCTGAAGCAATCCAAATGCATCTAAATATTCTTTGCTGTATCACAAATGGATCTAATTTTTTTTTTTTTCTGAAAAGGAAGCCAGAAATCCAATGAAGCAGTTCAAATTGTAATTTAAGCTATAGATTTTTAAAAAATGTATGAAGCTGCTAAACCGGAACGAGGCAGAAGCATCAGAGAGACTCCCGACTAATTGAACAGTCATTTCATTTGGTTCCTGTCCCTGGTAGGAGCGGTCCAAGGCCAGCCTCTGGATCCCTGTTCTTCTGCATCTGACAGTGTAGATACCAGCAGGGCGTTTTCCAGCCTGATGTAGTCATGGGTGAGTTTGTCTCAGGAGAGGGACTTTGACACTCTGGCCCAGTATGGAAAACTGGTCACTGTCAGTCCTTCTTGTTTAACGTGAGTCACCTTGGTGGGTCTGCAAATGGAATTGTGAACCTCGGAGGTTAGCGGTATAGCTTTGGCACTGCCACTAACTCACTATGTGACCCTAGGCCAGGCCCTCCTCTCCCCGTGAGAGTCTGCTCAATTGGAAAATGAGGACATTAAGCTACCTGATCCAGCAGGCCTGTGGGCCTGTGGTAGGCAGAGTAATGTCCCCCAAAGATGTCCCTATTCTAATCCCTGGAACCTGTGAATATGTGACCTTACATCGTAAAAGAGACCTTGAAGAGGTGGTTAATTTAATAATCCCAAAATGGGAAGGTTATCCTGGATTATGCAGTAGGTCCAGTGTCATCAAAAGGGTTCTTTAAAGGCTGGGCATGGGGGCTCACACCTGTAATCCCAGCACTTTGGGAGGCTGAGGTGGGCAGATCACTTGAGATCAGGAGTTTGAGACCAGCCTGGCCAACATGGAGAAATCCCATCTCTGCTAAAAATACAAAAGCTAGATGGGCATGGTGGTGGATGACTGTAATCCCAGCTACTCGGGAAGCTGAGGCAGGAGAATCGCTTGAATATGGGAGGTAGAGGTTGCAGTGAGCTGAGATCGTGCCACTGCACTCCAGCCTGGGTGACAGAGCGAGACTCTGTCTAAAAAAAGAAAAAGTGTTCTTTACAAACGGAAGAGGGAAGCAGGAGAGAAGTCACGGTTAGAGGGAGATGTGCCTGTGTGGGTTTATGACAGGAGAAGGACTTAACCCGTCATGGCTGGCTTTGAAGATGGAGGAAGGGGTTGCAAGCCAAGGAATGTGGGCAGCCTCTAGAAGCTGGAAAAAGCAAGGAAACAGCGTCTCCTGTAGAACTTCCAGAAAGAAACACAGCCTTGCTGGCACTGGGTTTTAGCCCAGTGAGACCTGTGTCAGACTTTTGACCTATAGAACTGTAAGATAATACATTTGTGTTGTTTTAAACCACGAAAGTAGTAGTTATTTGCAATGGCAGTGATAGAAAACCACACAAGACCCTTTCTGGCAACTTTATACTCTTTAAGAATAAAACCTAGCTTGGCTGACAGCTGGCAACCCCATCTAGGAGAATGCTTGGGAGGAGCTATCACAGGGGTGCTCTGTCCCAGCTGCCTTCTGCAGCCCCCAGGACTGCCAGCTCCTGGCCATGCTTGGGCGTGAGCATCCCACTGGGCAGGTAGGCAGGTGCTGTTATGGCACTTTGAGTCTCAGGAGATCATCTGGTCCTGCATCTTCCCTTCACACAGGTAAGGTACTATCTTCATCCAAAAATTAATGAGCTGTGCCCGGAGAGGTGCATGGTCTCACCCACTGTCACACAGCTACCGAGAGAAGAAGGCCGTGGGGCCAGGGCTCGTAACTCCTGGTGGGAGACTCTTCCATTTGTCACATTGGGCAAGTAACTTTTCCTGTGTTAGTGGGTTACGAAGGAGAGACAGACAGGGAGGTTGGATGGCAGAACGGGATCAGAACCCTGAACCTCTGGTCTAGCCAGTGCTTTCTGAGCACCTGTGCGTGAGGGGAAAGGCACAGCCACATTAGGCCTTTCTTCACTGCTTGAGGAGAGACTTTGAGTTGGGAGTGGTGAGGGCCGGGAGGGAAAGTAAAAGATTAGGTTAAAGGAACTGCTGCTATGGAACCAGCATGGTGCTAAGGATGAGGATTCTGCCTGAACAGGAAGCTCTCTTTCACACCTGGAGGCTGAAAAGGGCGTGCCTTGCACCCATAACACCAAAGGCACCTCCCAACCTCCCATTCCACCTCTAAGAAGTCATGGGGAGCAAGGCAGAGTGCCAGCGTGACTCTGGGGGGCAAGGCAGAGTGCCAGCGTGACTCTGGGGGGCAAGGCAGAGTGCCAGTGTGACTCTGGGGGGCAAGGCAGAGTGCCAGTGTGACCTCTGGGGAGCAAGGCAGAGTGCCAGCGTGACCTCTGGGGAGCAAGGCAGAGTGCCAGTGTGACCCTGGGGGGCAAGGCAGAGTGCCAGCGTGACCTCTGGGGGGCAAGGCAGGTCGGTTTCCTGTGGGTGGGGAGGCCAGGAAGGCTTGTGTGTGGGAGGGAGGCCATGCTGGGGCCTGAGTCCAGCCCAAATTCACCGACGGGGTCAGAAGGGGTCAGGGTAGCAGACAGATCACAGGGGGACACAAAGTCCTCCTTGATGGTTTCCATGTCTGGGCAGCGTTCTCCAGGTCACGTGATTATGGTCCAGGGCAGCCTCCTTCAGAACGCGGGCTGTGGCCCATCAGTGGGACTCGAAGACATTTACAAGGTTGTGAGCAATCATTAACAACATTTAGAGTAAACATATAGAGTATGCACAGTTTGTAAAGGTAAGTGTCGTTGCATAAAACTTTCCAGATACACAGTCTGCAGTTTTGACCTGGCAGGCCTTTCCTAGGCCCTGGAGGGAGAGAGACTTGGATGTGGAGAAAAGGTGGAAATAACTCAGCCATTTCCACAAGACCAGCTTTTAATATGACTGTGATTTGAAGCACAAATAAATAAACGCCAAAGAAAATGGAGAAACCAAACCAAACCTCAGAACATCAAAACTAAAAAAAAAAAAAGCATAAAACGAAGCAAAACAAAACGAATCTCCATCGGACAAACATAAAAGTCCCCCTATCCCAGATAAAAAGAATCAGACTGTACAAGCTGTGTCACAGGGAGAGAAGAATGACATGGCCACCATGGGTGAACACATGAGCCCCCCGCCCGCTGGCTGCTGTGCTGCCGTCACAGGCTCTGGGGCGGGAGGGAGGTTGGCACAGGTCACCTTAGGCGCCAAAGCCCCATGGGCCAGCTTGGGGAAAGGGGGGTTTGTGGGGAGGTTAAGAACCTTCACAAACGACACAAGAACTGAATGTAGCAGAGAGTCCCACGGGTTCCCTCTTGATTGTGCAGTTCTGATTCCAGGGTGGCCTCATGGTGACTTTAGACCTGGAATCTGGTCCCACTGCATGGGCAGTGGTGTGGACACTGGAAACCACGTGGAGGAATGTCATGTACAAGACAGACGTGGAGGTGGCGCCATAAGAAGTCTGAGCATGCAGGTGCTTTATACATCTGGCAGTGAGATGTGATGGCAGGTTCGCTCTTGGACAGTTCCAGAGTGTGACTCATCTCTCCTAAGAGGGATGCACGGCGGGGCCCAAGGACACGTCGTGTTGGACGTGGCCGGAGCGAGGTCTAGGCAGCTAGTCTGCAATGTGTGCATAGGGGGCTCTTGCTTCTTTCCAGCATCAGGGGCCATTCCACCTGAGCTTGCTCTTCCTTGTCCTGGTCTTGGGCCTCAAGGTCTGTTTGGAGGGGGTGCTGGGTGGCTCGAGGGGTGTCAGCAGGCAATCTCCTCCAAGGTCCCCAGGGCCGTCTGCAGGGGCACGTTCACAGTGTGGCTGATGGTTTCAGAGTGGTTTGGCATTGTGTCACAAGTACTCTGGAAGGGAAAGGTTGGTGGGAGTTTATTATTCGCTCAGCAAAACTTCACTGTGATGCCACCAGCTGCCCAGCCTAGGCCCTGGGGAAGGTGCTCCCCACTTCTGGGCTGCTCCTGCTCCAGACATCTGATAGGCTGGTTTACCATCTTGGGGGCATGAGGCTGAATGGAATCCTTACCATTGCACATTTGGGCGCCCGCTACGGCAGTGAGAAGGCTCCTTGGTTTGATCGGCAGTTGGTTTGACCCCTCCTAAAGGTGCCCCTCATGTAACTGGACCTATATCTGAGTGGTCTCTAGCTTTGGGGCTGGATGGTTCTGAGTCCTGACCTCTCCCCTGGGGGCCTCCCTTGGGGCTATGGTGCAGGAAGTACAGCCCGTGGCTAGGCCTGGGGCAGGAAGGACCCATGGCTGCGGCCAAGCAGGAAGGGTAGAAGGCCTTAGAGCTTAGAACCAGAGCTGGTCAGTCCCCAAGGACTTTTAGGGTTAGGCTGGACCCAGAGAAACATAGCTGTGGGTCCCTAAGCAGGGAGGGGCTGAGCTGGCCACACATGAATCTCCAGGGTGGTTCCCAGGCTGCAGTGGGTGGGAGGCCGAGAGGGATTGGAGCAGGGACGGCTAGCCAGGAGGCTGTGCCAGGAATTTGGAGAAGATTTGATGGGGCCACAACTAGGGGAGGAGGAACAGGATGGAGAAGAGGCTGTGATACTGAGACCTTCTGAAGCAAGGGGGGCTCTGAGGGTGCAAAGGGAACCACTGTCTAAGCACCTACTATAAACTAAGTGCTGTGCTGACTGCTTTGCCGGCAGGATCTCACTTAACTCAGGTGACAGCCCCCTGTGGTCTGATCTGATGCAGATGCTTAGAGAGGTTAAATATGTAACTTGCCCCCAGGCACACAGCCAGGAAGCCGGAGCCTTGGGATCCAGCCAGGCCAGCTGAGGCCAGACCTTCCACACTGCCCTTCCTCTCCCCACTTTCTGTTCCACAGAGGTTGCAGGGGACCAGAGAATCAAAGCAAGATTTGTAGACAGTGTGTGAAACAGAAATGGAATCCATATAGGGCGAAGGGGCTGGGGTCCATTTTGGATTTGTTGATATTAAGTGGGTGGTGGTCACTCATGGGCACCGTTTTCCAGGGCTGGAGGTGCTGATTTGGGGCACAAGGCTGGATGGGGAAAGCCGGCAACATCTGCACCCATCAGCCAAGGCCTGAACCCAGGAGTAGACTGAGTTTGGGAAGGAGAATGACAAACAGCCATAGAGGGGCTGCCCCTCGGGCTATAGGAAAGAGGCAGAGTAGGGCAGTGGTTAGAAGTGCTTGGAGGGCAGCTCTGACACTCAGCAGCTGTGGGACTTTGGTCTCTGGGCCTCGACTGCCTCAAATACAAAGTGCCTGACACGTACCAGGCATACGATAGTCAGTAGCTATAATGGGCACTATTGCTACTTCCAACTTCATGGGGCTCCATACTCTGTCCGTTTTGAATGGGATGGAGAGCCAGTGATGCTCTGCTTGTACTTTGCCACCACTGGGGAATAAAGGAATAGACGTACAGAGCCTGTCCACTTCTCCCCTTGCTGTGAGATGAGGGGAACAGCTGTCTGCCTGAGAGAAGCTGGATTGGGCCAGGCAGGTCCTACACTTGGAAGCACCTCCAGGTGTCTGCTGCATCCATACTGGCTTCTGGGATGAGTCTCAGAGAGAGGCTCGAGGCTCAGCTGGAGTGTCCTTGGATTTGGGAAGTGACAGCATGTCCCAAGCCATGGAAAGGTGTGCAGTGAGTCACATCTTTCCTGCCCGGCCCCAGTATCTGGTTTCCTACTGCTGGTACAAGCCAGAGCAGCAGAGCAACTTCCAATCAGTGAGCTGCTCTTACCACATTCTCATCGTGGCTCCCTTCGTCCTCCTCTTTGCCAAGCAGGTCTAATAGCTTCTCTTTGATCAGCTGCAAGAAAAGCAGGAAGGGGTTGGTCAGGCTGCGAGGAGGGTGTGGAGATAGAAGGGACCTCCCTCCACTGGGCCCTGCTGGGGCTGGCAGCTGCCTGGGCTGTGGCTGGACATACTGTAGCACAAGCCCAGCCTGGCAGCCAGGTCCAGGTGCCTGTCTGTCTCAACCCAGCCTTTTGGCTGAAATGGGATTTTGTTGCAGGAGATGGAGCTTGGAAGAGGTAATGGCGGGCCCTGCTTCACAGCGTGGACTGCTGTCTTTGTGGCTGGTGAGTGTTAGTAAGTGGTGTGCGCTGGTACGCTGGCTCCCTGTCTGTCCTCAGGAGCAGCCTGGGACCCCCTTTCTGTGGCTGGGGCTGGGGGACAAGATTATTATTCACTTTCTAGGGCTGACACTGCACACAATTCAGAAGACCAAGACATGCCTGAGTTCATAACATTTTACTCCTAGCAATAAAGGGTAGTTCTTAAATCTGTTACCTGGTGTGATTCAATTGCCATAACTGTGTACAGTTTTTCACGAAGGTCAATAAACAAAGCAGAATAAAATCTGGCCATGGGAACTGATGTGGTTTTGGAGTCACTGTGCTGAGAGGCACGAGATTCTCCAGAGGAGCCTGGTCACTGGGGCACGACAGGTCCCCACTGTGGTTCCGAGCAGCCTTTGGTCACGAACAGCCCCCTGTGAGGGGCAGAACATGGTTCTGCAGGCTCCTGTCTACTGCTCCGGTCTGGGGGACTTCATAGGTCCAGGCATTCCTTGGAAGTTCTGGAGCCATTGCCTTTTTCAGGGGCGCATGTTGGAGGTGAAGTGCATTGCCCATCTCACAGCCAGGGGGATGGAGGCCTCCAAGGGAACACCCATCAAAACAGAGCCTGGGATAGTGGCATCCACAGACGCGCTCTCAGAGAGATGCAGGTGAGAAGGCTGACCAGCTCCAGGAACCCTCAGTGCCGGAGAAGCTTTCAGAGGCCTCGTTCCAGGCATTTCTTGAGGAAGACATCTCCCCAGACTGTTAGCAGCCGGGGCGGCTGGCGTGCCCTGCTGTCTTCTTGCTCAGGATTGGTGAGGACTGCTGGGAAGTGCCCCTTCCCTAAGACTGGCTGGGCCATGGAGAACATGACTCAGGCGATGGGCCACCTACAGGGCAGGTGTGTGTGTGTGGGGGGAGTATGTGTGCAGGTGTGGACATGCCCATGGATGAAGCCACCACCTCCAGCCCAGCTTCAGGAGCGGCTCGGAGCTGGCCTCAGCATAGTCTGGCCTAACTTCCGCTCATCCCTCCCTATCCTTCCCTGCCAGTGTAGATGGCCCAGTGCTGTTCCAGCTCCCAGAGGATAGGCCTGTGTTTCTCTTATATCCACCGCCCCCCAAAAAACTCCCATCCCCTTGCCCCATGGTGCCTGGGCTTCAGTGATCGACTCTATCAGTGGACAGGAGGGGAAGCAGACTCTGCATGGAGAGAGGCACCACCTTCCTTCTACCATGTTTCTGAATCTGGGGCACAATGAGGGCACCAGCAAGCGGTCATTTCCCTGCAGGGAATCCCGACTCTTACCTCATAAATATAATCAAAGAGCTCTAGTATTGTAAGGATACTAGCACCAATGAACAATCCCATCTGACCACCAATATCACCTGGAGAGAGAGGGAAAAGACCAAAGCTTTGCTTTTATGCAGCTTCCAGGAAGGGTGAACAGACTGAGATGCAACCCAGACCTTCTGAATGGCGCCCCCTCCACGGGGAGCCTGGGCCTTGTTGTGGGAGGTCCAGGCCTTTGGCAGCTCCTTCCCTCACTGCACATCTCTGAGAGCTACTGTTTTTCAGCGTTCAGTGGGGTCAGGGACTAAGCTGACGGCTTATTGGAAGGGCTTAGACTAGATCTCATGATCCACAGTGCTAATGGAGTTGTTCAGGTACACTCAGAACCACACCGATGGGGTCCTGCTTTGACTCTGGGCTGGGAATAGGGAGAATAGAGAGCTAGGATGTGTGTGGACTGGTGGCAGGCGCCCTGGGTGGGAGTCTTGGGAGGAGATGCCCCCCCACCAATCCAATCACGGCATGGGCTTCAGGGCCACCTTGGGGCACCTCCCACCCTTGGGATAAGGTCATAGGTGTCTCCTTTCTCCCCCATCCAAAAGTTAGTGTGCAATTTTGACTCTTTCTAGAGCTGAGGTTCTTACTCTGGGGTTTATAGGCCCCCGTTGTTCAAAGTTTTTCTGGATTTGTCTTCAGATCCCCCTGCATCCAGCTGTCCTGGAAGAACTGTAATCAATGTTGCTGCCTGGATACACCTAGGCCAATAGAATCAGAGCCTCTGGGGTTGAGGTCTGGATGTCAGGATTTTTAAGTTTCTGCTGGAGGTGAGGTGCGTTCTCAGGCCCACCAGAGTTTGAGAACCACTGTCCTGGGAGTACTTCAGATGGCTGGAGACTCTCCTGAAATTGAATGTGAAATGTGTGTGCTTGGGCATTTGTAGCAGGAGAGTCCATAGCTATTATCAGTTTCTAACAGGGGTCCTGAGTCCCCAAAAGCTTAAGATGCTTTGCTGCAGAGGCAGTGTGGCAGAGCCGAGGGCTCTGAGGCTCTTAGTCCAGAGAGTGGCCACCAACTGGTTGTGTAGCTTTCATAAGCCCTGACCTTCTGAGGAGCTTTGCCTCCAAAGGACATTTGGTGGTGGTGGCAGGATGGAGGGGATTGGATGAGATGAACTATGAAGTTCTTTCTAGCCCTAATCTCTTAGACTCTCGGTCTCTGGAAAGAGGGGCAGGAATTGGGGTTGGGGGGCAGAGTTCGGGGTGGCTGGTCAGTTCTCTTGGAGATGCCAGGTTGACCTCTTGGCCTGAGAACTCTCTGGTGGGCAGATCTGCCCCACTCCTTCTCAGCTTATGGCTGGGTGGGGTCCCACGTCCATGTGCTCAGGTGAACCACAGAGATGGTGGGGAGAGGGCTCTTCCCAGTGGAACTTGGTGCTGGGCTCAAAATGGCTCAAAAAGGCTCTCCCTCATTCCTTTCCCATCACCGCTCCCTCTCATGTCTTTAATGGAGGTTTCTTGGGGACTGTGTTCTAATGGATATGTATGTCAGGTGGGAGGCGTGTGATGTGCATGTGCAGTGTGAGTCTGTAGTGGTAGAGTGCGGGGTATGTGCCAGGGTCCAGGGTGTGTGCACGTATTTGTATAAAAGCAGGCAGGAGGTCTGGCTGTCCATGGTTTTATGTAGGTGGCTCTCCCTATCTATTTTAGGCACTCTGAGTGTGTCTAAGTGTGTGTGAGTGTGGGTCTGTGGAGGTGAGCAGAGTGTGTCTGAGTGTGTAGAGCATGTGTAGTGTGGGTGTGCTTGTGTGTGTATATGGGGCCGTGTGGGGGCTGTGTGCATGGGTGTGTCTCTGGAGCTGTGGGATTGGCACTTGGGGCTGTAGAGGTATGCATTTGTGTGTGTGGTCCTGGACCACCGTGGGTGCATGAACCTGTAGGTTTGGTGTGTGTGTGTGCAGACCGGGGTGGGGTACACTGTGGGTAGTGTGAACGCTGTGTAGCGTGCATGTGCATGGACACCAGGAGGTGAGAAAGGGCCATGCGGTGTTGAGAGAAGGGCCTGATGACTGAGGGTTTGCAAGCGGCACACGCTCTCATCACAGGAGGTCCAGATGGCAGCATGAGCTCCTCAGCCGGCTATTCTGGGTGGGAACACGTTCGATGCTGGGAACAAGCTCATATCTGATGCAGACACGACAGATTCAGAGCTCAGGCCCTTCTTGCTCTCTATGTCTCTCTCTCTCTCTCTCTCTCTCTGTGTGTGTGTGTGTGTGAGAGAGAGAGAGAGAGAGAGAGAAAGAAAGAAAGAGACACACATAGAGAGAGCAGAGAGACAGAGGAAGACTGTGAGCCTATGCTGGGGGAGGGCAGGGGGTAGGAAGAGGCCTGTCCTGGGTCCTCTTTATGGAAATAAAGGGCAAGGCCAGCACAGGGGTGAGTGAGCGGTCTATGCTTCTGGTGGGGCCAAGGGCATGAGTCTCTTGGCTCAGTACCTTTGGTCACAATGACTTCTGAGGCTGAGTGACAGCCACTTTAACCCAGCTGGGACTGAGCTATGATGGGGAGTCCCCAGCCTCCTGGAGAAAGTGTAGAAATGCTTAGCCAGCCCTTGGACACAGCAGCTGAGCCCTGGGTCCCTGGCATAGTGACTGTCCAGGCGCCAGGAACTACTATTTATGGACCTTTTCTGGGCTAGGGGTTTATCACATTTAACCATCACAACAAGCTCATAAAGTGGGTTTTATTAAACCCATCTTGCGGATGAGGAACCTAAGGTTCAGCAAGGTAAAGTTACTTGTCCATATTCTCATAGCTGGTGTGAGAAGCCAGGTAGTAGGTATCTGCCCCTTCCAAAATGCTAACGTCACCTGGTTCAGCTCATGGAGACAATAGCTATTTCTCTTTCTGGGGCACAGGCATCAGATCCTTTCTTGAGAGTGAGTGAGAGCTGAGAGAAGCGCTCGAGAGTCAAGTCCTTTAACTGTGCACTCTTAGGGGTCTTGTGAGTTTTGGGTTGGGCTGGGGTAGGATGGAAATTAGCTCCCTGTATCCATCATATGCCATTGGGGCCGGGGAGCTCATGCGAACTTGTATGGGGTGGCAGCAGGTTTGTAGATACCTGTGGAGAGTGACCCTTCATTTGTGTTTGACAAATGACTCTCAGTCCAGGGGACAACACCTGGCCTTCTGGATGCAGCAACGTTGCTTTTGGGGTGAAGCTCCATCAGGGCCCTTACCTCCCAGGTCCCACCTGGGACCACCCACAGTTCGGCCTTCCCTCCTTCTCTCCTTCTGATATCCCTTTCCCCTCTCCATGGCCCCAGGATCCTGACTGCAACCTGGGGCAGAAGACCATGAATTCTAAGAGTGCAGGGCTGGAGAGGCCCAGAGGCCTTTAGGCTGACCCTCCTCATTGCATAGATGGGGAAACTGAAGCCAAGATTGGGGAATAAATTGGGCCTGAAATTCCACCCCACTGGGGTTCTTTCCATTCTGGGAGAGGAGCAGTGCAAAGAAAGAGGGAGCAATTGTTAGTAAATTAAAAGGTTAGACTCCTCCAAGGCTATGTGTCTGTCTGCTTGCCTCCCATCCACCTGTGCATCCTCCCTCCCTCCCACCCTCTATGAGATGTGGAAATTTGTGCAATAGACACCAACTTACCAAGTAAGGCAGCAACTTCATACGCCTTCTTCTGTTCAATTGTCTCATAATTGAGAGCTTCAAAAAATATATCCAGAACCAGGATGTTCTCTCTGCAGAGAGAATAGTCAGTACCATACACGGTTAGAGCTATCAGCATTCACAGGGAGCATCTAATACAGCTTTCCCATGGAAAGATGGAGAAATAGAGACCCAGGAAGTGAGGCAGCTTGCCCGAAGTTAGAGCTGGTTAGTGGCAGAGCTGCGGCTTCAAGTCAAGAAGCCTGACTCCCAGCCCAGTTCCGGAGGCCTACATCAGCTACCTCCTTTTGTTCCTTATTTCTGTCTCCCTGCTTTCTGTTTGCACCCTTTGCAGGAGTCCTGCCTGGCTTCCAGGCCTCTGCACCGCCAAAGGGCCTGCCTGGTCCTCAGCATGAAGGTGAGTTTCAGTAATCTCTTGACATGGCTTGCCTTGGCTAGGGTGCCTGCTCCAGCTGACCTCATGGGTAGCCCCTGCCCACTCCTGAGACCCCCTAAATTCCCCCTGGGATTTATAACAAGCTCCTCCTGGTGGGAGGCCCTGCTCTGGCATTGCCGAGTCAATTGCTGAAGTCAGGGAAGGTTTGTAGGGAGCAAACTTGTATCTGCCTGGGGCGTGTACTGGCAGAAGTACGGCGGCTTGCTTTGCTCCTTTGGGCAGGTGTGTGAGTGAGACACATCTTGGCAGTAAAAGTTGTTACTGCCTGCAGACTGTGCCAAGCAGCAGGGCCTGGCATCTCCTACAATTCCCATCTCCTCCAATGTGCTCACAATGCCTTCAGTGCCCCTTGTTCTCAACCCACTGAGCAAAAGCTGGCTGAGGATGGGGGTCTGGGGACAGTGTTGGCAAGAGGGAGGGGCTGGCGAAGAGAGGAACAGATTCTTCTTTCCGTGAGCAGAGCTCGCAGGGCAGCTGTTCAAAGTATCACCCTCTCTTGCTTGGCTTGCCACAGCTGCTTCCTAACAGTTCCCTTCTTCCCATCTGCCTTTCCCCCGTCTTCTCTATCGCCGCCTGAAGGATCTTTCTAAAACTGCTAAATTGATTCAAATTAAATAAAATTACAGTTCCACTCCCCAGTCACAGGCTGCATTTCAAATGCTCGTCGGCCACATGTGGCTAGCAGCAACCCCACTGGGCACTGCAGACACAGAACATTTCCATCATTGCACAGTATTTGACCTATTGGGGAGCAGTGGTCAAAAATGCAAATTTGAGTCTGTCACTCACCTCTGAAAGCTCTTCAGTGGATCCCTATTCTGTTAGGATAAAGCCTACCCCCTGCGCCCACTCGGCTCAGCCTACAAGACCCTCTTGCTCTGACACATCCATGCTCCCCTTTGAAGTTTTCTTTTCTGCCCTGTGCTGATGGTCTCTGCTGAGCCTCTGCCTAGGACACCCACTTCTCCCATGCTTCCATTCATTTATTCTGTTAAAACACATTGTTTTGAGTGCCAACTCTGTGCCGTACGCTCCACTAGTATTTGGCAGACAACAGAGAACAAAAAAGATAGTTTCCTGCCCTCAGGGGGCTTTCAATCTAGTGGGGCAGACAGGTAATAAACAAGGAAACACAACATGACTATGTAATTACATGCTGTAGTGTTATAAAGGAAAACACCAGAGGACTTTGAGAGAAAAATAACAGGAGTGCACCTCATCTAGATGCCTGAGATAACTTCAATTTTATTTTTATTTTTGTTTTATATTTGTTTTAGAGACAGGGTCTAACTATGTTGCCCAGGCTGAGCTTGAACTCCCGGCCTGAAGCAATCCTCCTGCCTTGGCCTCCCAAAACATTGGGATTACAGGCATGGGCCACCATGGCTGGCTGGAGATGACATTTAATTGGAGACCTGCTTAAGGAGGAACCGGTTAGGTGGAGGGTGGGAGGAAAATAATTCTAGGCAGAGGGAATAGAATGTGCAAGTTCTGCCTGGAAAACTATACATCCTTTAAAAAAATCTCTGGGCCGGGCGAGGTGGCTCACGCCTGTAATCCCAGCACTTTAGGAGGCCAAGGTGGGCGGATCACAAGGTCAGGAGATCGAGACCATCCTGGCTAATACACAGTGAAATCCCGTGTCTACTAAAAATACAAAAAAATTAGCTGGGCATGGTGGCGGAGGCCTGTAGTTCCAGTTACTCATGAGGCTGAGGCAGGAGAACGGTGTGAAGCTGGGAGGTGGACTTTACAGTGAGCCGAGATCGCGCCATGGCACTCCAGCCTGGGCGACAGAGCGAGACTCCGTCTCAAAAAAAAAAAAAAAAAAAAAAAAAAAAAATTCTCTGAAGCTTTCCCTGATGTCACCTCATTGCAAGCTGTAGCTAACCCATCATTCTCTCCTTCTATATGCATCCCCCTATGACAGCCAAAGTCACCCTATATGTTATTCAGTGTGTACTTGTCTCTCCACAAGACTGCAAGCTCCTTAAGGGCAGGGGCTGTGTCTTACTCATCTTTGTCTTTGCATTCTGAGCGTGAAGCAGAGCTTGACACACAGAGGGTGCTCAGTGAATGTTTGCTGACTTGAATCAAATGCTTATCTCTGCTTTCCTCCTTGATTGCCTCCAATCTCCTCCTTATCCATTTCCCCCTTCCTCCTGCCTACCATGCCCACTAAACTTACGAGATATATTTTTCTGATTTGTTAAATTTCTTCTCAAGGTACTTGGCTGATGTCTTGCTGGGGATCTTCACCATGGAGAGCTCTTTGTTGTAGCGGGTCAGGTTGCAGGGTGTCCTGCAGAGACAGTAATTGCTGTCCTTTTCCGCCAGCAGACCTGGAGGGGAGAGCAAGGTGGGGCTTAGTCAGGTGTGGGGACTGGGATTTCTAAGGATCCAGCTGGATCC
This sequence comes from Theropithecus gelada, assembly GCF_003255815.1. Classification (NCBI taxonomy): domain Eukaryota; kingdom Metazoa; phylum Chordata; class Mammalia; order Primates; family Cercopithecidae; genus Theropithecus; species Theropithecus gelada. Next base: position 7,040,168 of record NC_037684.1, read on the forward strand.
TAGCAGCTGGATTCTAGCAGCTGAAAAGTGAGCTGGAAAGGGGTGCTGGTTCGGGGAAAGTGCGGGGCAGGGATTGTGGAGAGAGGGGAACTGGGCTTTTGCTGTAGGTTGATCTTGTTTTCCTTCTGCTTCCTTTAACTGTCATGTCACTCTTTAAAAATTATTGAAATGTGACCACTTTTGCAGAGGTCTCCAAGACCGTCCCGGTGCCCTCAGCTTCCCATGGCTTTCTTCCCTGCTTCTAGCCTCAGTATTCTCATCCACAGAGTGGGCCACCATCAAAGCAAATGTGGGAGACCATTTTACCTGAAACCCAGGGCTCTGTGCTAATCCTGGCGGGGCTCCCTCATAGCCAGTGCTCACCTCCTCTGCCTGGTGGGTTAGGATGCAGGCAAAGATCCTTCATTCCTTTCCCTGGAGGCAACTCCCTGCATCTGGAACCCTTCCTGCCCTCTCCTCTCTTCTTCCAATTAGACATAACGTTTAAGGCATCATTTCCCTCTGACAAAGACTCTCCCTGATCAAACTTAGCCAGGCTCTTCAGAGCCCTGTTCTCGACTAGGCATTGACCTTGGACCCCATCCGTGCTGGGCCTGCCTAGCCCAGTTTTAGCAAGAATCCTGCTAAAGTCAGTTTAGACAGAATCCCCCACCCTTGATATCTGATCAGCCTGGCCTGCTGTCAGCAGATTTCCCCCTACCTTTGAGGTTTTCTCTGGGTAATTTTATACCTACTGAGCCCTCGCTCTGCTTGATGGCTATGAATCTCCAGCTGTCTTGGCTGTATTCTGAGTTGAGTCCCATCTCTTTCCCCTATTGTGATACTCTTGACACCTGTTGCAATTCCCCTGAATAAAGACTTCCTTACCATTTTAACTAGTGTCAGAGTGATTTTTTCTTTAACACCTCCTTCCCTTTTTCCTCTAGCCACCTCAGTGTTTCAGGCTACCCTGGGTTTTGCTGAGTCTTTGCACACATCAGAAGTCACTCCCTCCCCTCTCAGCCCGGCCTCCCTCTCTAGTCCTCCTGGAGGTATCCGGACCTGAGGCCAACACTGCCTCACTTAGCTCCAGCAAGTGCAGATGCTGAACGAACTTGAGTGCACATTGTTTAAAAAGTCTGCTTGTCTTGATTGTAAGCCATTTCCCGGGTCCAGAGAGAGGCGAGCATGCAGAGTGGGCCTAGCTTTGGGATGGCAGCTTGTTTGCGTGCTCTCTCTCCCTCCTAGTTTTCCAGCTGGGGAACCAGCAGAGTTCTTCCAACTGGCAGACCCCCAGCAGGCCACTTGGGGAGGAGGAAGGAGTGTGCTCTGTGTTTTCCATTTGCGCACATGCAATGCAAACCTGACCTTACCCCTCCAGTCCTCCTCCACCTCCCCCAGGCTCAATGGAGCAGAAGAAAGATGTGACTTCAGAATCACCTTGGCCTCCCCATGTAGACACCATCAGATTGTGTGAGGGGAGGTATTGCCAAGCTTCTCTGGTGCCCACCTGGCTGCCCACTGTCTATCCTCTCTCCACCCCTGTCCTCTCCCCTGCTTTCCTTAGCACCCTCCGTTTCCCTTGAAACCTACTCCTCCATCTCCACCTTCCATACCTCCTTTCTCTCCCCAGTTCCATTTCCAGCCCTCATCCTCTTGCACCAATTCCCTCCCCAACCTTCTCTTCTTCTTCCTCTCCATCTGCCTCTCCCATCCCTGCAGCAACTCCACTCGGCCAGCCCCTTTCTTCTCATCCTCTCTCCATTCCTTCTTCCGCTTGATCTCTCCCCACACCCAGATGATCTCCTGGATCTCAATCTCAGGCCCCCTACCCCCATGATTCCATCTGTCTCCTGAGTACTGACCTAGGGCAGGCTCTGCACACTCCTTGTGCTGCTCAGGGGTGCAGAAAGGGGCATCCCCTGCAAAGAAGAAACACCAGACAGAGTTACTCAGGCAGGAACATTCATGTCGGCAACACCTCCTCTGCTTTGGGCTTAGGGAAGGGAGTGCCTCCTGGCAGTTGAAGGGGCAGTGGCCTGCCAGTGGGCAGTTCGAAGAGAGCCTTGGATCAGAGTGCACCCCAAAGCTGGAAGGCTGGCTTCTGATCTGCTATGTAAGCTTGGGCAGGCTATTCACCTTGTTGAGCAGGAGACAGTAGGATCTGTATGGCTAACTTCTCCCATGTTTCTCTGTAGGTCCAGCCAGCTCCTGTCGGTGGCAGGTGAGCTCGCCTTGAGGATTGAGACTAGGGAGGTGGTGATAAGCACCTTGTAAGCTTGGCTATACATCGTCTTCTTTAACCCATACAGGCACCCTTTGAAGTCAGAAGTACTATATCTGTTTTACCCATGAGAATTTTGAGGCTTAAGCATCTTATCTTCCCAGGACACCAAGCCTAGTAGTGATGGAGGTGGGCTTTGAACAGAGGTCAGTCTGATCCAGAGCCTAGAGCTCTTCTCAGCACAACCACACTGCTGTATGGGAACAAGGGTTGCCTTGTGTTTCTCTATTGCTTTGCTCGTAATTCCACATTAGTCACTGAGATGTCAGTATTAGTGTCCTGGGTGTGATTGACACCTCTACTGCTTGCCTTTGGCTAAGGGTTGGTGGGGAAAACCTCACTGGCTGGCGGCTTAGTCTGAGCATCAGGTGAATAATATTCCCCATTGCTGGATTCTCCTTGCTGGGCTCTCTTTGTAGAAACCCAGGATCTTTTTTCTTTCTTTTACCAAGTGCTAAAGTCCACCATAATGTTTTTTTCCTTATCACTTCCCCAAAATCCTTTTTCAGAGCTGAAGAGTTAATAAGCTTTCTCCTTTCCAAAAACAATAGCTTGACATGTTTCCCTGTTTGCTCTGCCTTCTAGGAAGCTCAGAGGACATTTTATTTTATTATTATTTAAAACATACAAATTTATTATTATGTTACAGCTTAGTAGGTCAGAAGTTAGGTATCGGTCTCATTGGTCCAGAATCAAGGTGATGGATGGGAGGTCGATATTCTTTTTGGAGGCTGTAGGGGAGAATTCATTTCCTCGTCTTTCTCAGCTTCCAAAGACCATCCCCACATTCATTGGCCACCCACATGCATCGACTACCCACATTCTTCTGTCTTCAAAGTGAACAAGTTTGCATCTCTCTGACCCGTCTTTCATAGTCACTTCTCCCTCTGACCCTAGCTGGAAAAGGGGGATTGATTTTGAGGATTCTGATGAGATTTGGGCCCACCTAGATAATCTCCCCCACTTAAAGTTGGTAACCTTAATCATTTTGGCAAAGTCCCTTTTGACAGAGGCAATTTTAAAGATCAGTAATTTAAATCTTAGATTACTAAGGAAATTGCTGATAACTAATGAAATAATTCAGAATGTAGCAATGAGGATGTCCATTTCGGCATGGATTATAACAGAAAACAATTGATAATGAACCAAATGTCCAGTATAAGGATTTAGTTAAGTAAAATTGAATAAAGTATGATATAACCATGAAATAACAGCTACTAAATACAATAACAACATTCCCGGCACATAGTAGGTCTTCAGTCAACATGACTTTTGGTGCCCTCTTCCAATATGCTAAATAATAACCACTGACTTTTATAGTTTACAAAACATTTTATATCCTAGCCTAATTTTCACATTGTAACAGCTAATGATTGTGTTTTAAAGACCATAAACGTGAGAACAGAGAGGTTCAGTAACCAGGTCACACAGTAAATGAGTGGAAGAGCCTAAATTAGAAACCAAGGCCCCATTCATGCGTCCTGGCTGCAACACCACGCTCTTTTTCCCCAGATCAGCTTTCCACTTTGCACTTCAGCTTCTGGTATGCCAACTGCATGAGATGGCCACATGCATTGTTAGTGTGACAAGAGAGGTGTCACTACATGCACATTTATTTGCTGGCTAATAGACTATTGCCTCATTTGAAGGAGTGCTAGACATTTGGACACAAAAAGGGAAACATCTGGATGAAGGAAAGAAACATCTGGATGCTCAAACATGTACTACACGAGCTGTAAGAACTGCAAGCATCCAGTTATCTGGACACTAAACTCTCAGAGGTAAGAGCAGCAGACAATTGGCAAACATTGAACACTGGGATGGACATTCCCCCAACACTGGGTGCTTCTGGATAGCAGGATGCTGTCTTGGTTGCTGGACTAGAAGTTTCCACCTGCCCTCTAAATAGGCACCAAATAACAGAGTCTTCCCAGAACATCATCCTTTTGGATCCTAGCAAAGTGGGTGAAGTGTTTCCCATTAGGATGAGAAATGCAAGGTGGGTCCCAGGCAGATCCCAGGGGACCTGTGGCCACCCTGCCCTGGCACTGACCTGGCATGTGAACCATGCGGCAGTTGCAATTTTCCACGATGTAGCGGGTCTCACAGTCAATCCTACAGGCGGTGATACTGTAAACAGGAAAAAAGTCGAGGCCCATCTCTGAGGATCGGCACTCACCCCACGGTGGGGGCAGGTATGTGAGCTGCAAGACAGGAAGGAGTGGGAGGTAGTCAGCCTCAACAGACTGGGTAACTCATTTATTTACTTACTCAATCAAAAAACAATTATTAAGCATTTAAATACCATTAACTTTATAGATCTTCAACATCTGGCTCCAACATTAGTTTTCTTGCCTTATCTTAATTTTTTATTTTTTTTCTTAGAGACAAAGTTTCATCATGTAGCCCAGGTTGGCTTTGAACTCCTGGCTCAAGCGATCCTCCTGTCTCAGCCTCTCTAGTAGCTGAGACTACAGGGGCACACCATCAGGCCCCACCCAACTTAGCTTCTATAACCTTCTTTAAATGTGGTTCTCCTGAGAGTCTCTTAACCCCACCACGTCTTCCCACTCCCACATTTTGTCATCTCGCATCTCTTGGAAAGACCCAACTAAATTCCACCCTCTTGGTTTGAAACATTGGAATCCCAGACCTAGACCTGGAGGACAAAACCCAGAGGAAGATTCAGAATGAAATGGCTCTAGGCACTATCCTTGTTATTTATAGTCCTGGGCCTGGACTAGAGAGACTCCCCAGGTCATGCTGTAGATGGCATCTTTTCCTTTTGAAGAAAATTACACGTCTATTCTCAGAGGTCCAGTGATCATAAATGTTCTCCTAGCATCTATGGTACTTGCCTAGTGGGAATGGGGAGGATGAAGGATGAGGGAAATAATGGTTGTTGAGCATTTTCTAGGTGTTAAGTCCTTTATATCCATTTTTTAAGATTAAAGAATAAAAACACAATAAAATGTACAAATATTAAGTGCACTATTCAATATATTCTAAAAATGTGTTCACCCATGTAACCAGCACACTAACCAAGATAGAGGACATTTTAAATCACCCTAGAAAGTTCGTTTCTGTCCCTGTCCAATCAGTCCCCAACCTACCTGGGTAATCATGGTTATGAATTCTCTCACCATAGGTTGGCTTTGCCTGTTCTCAAACTTCATATAAATGAAAGCTTACACTATGTGCTCTTTTGTGTCTAGCTTCTTTCACTCAGCATGATGTCGTTGAGGTTCATCTATATGGTTGTTTGCCCCATGAGTTCTTTACTTTTTATTGCTGAATAGTTTTCCAGCATTATGTATGACTACACTTCAATTTGCTTATCCTTTCACTTGATCATGGGCGTTTGGATTGTTTCCAGTTTTTGGTAATCATGAAAAAACTCCTATGAATATTTATACATAAGTCATTTTGTGGGCATATGTTTTAATTTCTCTTGAGTATAAATGGCTAGCAGTGAAATAGCTGGTTTGTAAGATAGGTATAGGCACAACCTTATAAGAAACTGCCCAATTGTTATCCAAAGTGGTTCTTCTATTTTGTATTTCCACCAGTAGTGTCTGAGAATTCTCATTACTCTATGTCCATGCCAAATCTTGACTTCATCCACCTTTTTGATTTTAGCCATTTTTGTAGGTATATAGTTGTGTCTCACTTGTATCTGCGGTTCCCTGATGGATGATTTTGAGCACAATTTTATGTGTTTATTGGCCATTCATATATAATATTTTGTGAAATGTCTGAGTTTTCTTGTCCACTAAAAATTATTATTTTTTTACTTTTACTTTTGGGTTGTAAGAGTTGTTCGTATATTCTGAATTCAAGTCCTTTGTCAGATACATGTATTGTAAATATTTTGTCTATACCACCTATAGTCTGTGGCTTACCTTTTCATTCTCTTAATAGTATCTATTTTTTAAAATCAACTTCAGAAGATACATTATATACAATAAAATGCATCAATTTTAATGTGCAATTTAATAAATTTTTACAAGTGTATACACTCTTGTAACAACTACGCTAATCAGGTATAGAACATTTCCATGAACCCCCAGAATTTCCTATTTGCAGTCACTTCCTCCCTGCCAACTCTCAGGCAACCCCCAATATGCTTTCTGTTATTATAAAGTAGGTTTGCCTGTGTTAGTATTGTATATAAATAGAATCAAACAGTATGCATTCTTTTGTGTCTGGCTTCTTTCTCTCAGCATAATGTTTTTGAGATTCATTCATGCTTTTCCACGTTTTAGTAGTTCATTATTTTTTTGTTGCTGAGTTTTACTTCTTCCTTTCTAGTCTTTATTATTATTTTTAATTTATTTTTCTTACCCTGCTGTATTAGCTAGAAAGTATCATGTTGGAATAAAACTGGAGAGAGAGGGTATCTTCCCTTGTTCCTGATCTTAGGAAGGAGGGTTCATTATTTCACCATAATATATTAGGTATATGTTTTTCTTAGATGTGCTTGTCACATTGAGAAAGTTCTGTCTTATTTCTCATTTGCTGAGAGTTTTTATCATCAATGATATATATTTTGGCAAATATATTTTCTACTTCTATTGAGATGATCACACGGCTTTTCTTCTTCATTCTATTAACACAGTGAATGGTATTGATTGATCTGAAGACGTTGAAACCAACTTACATTCCTGGGATAAACTCCACTTAGTCATAATTTATTATCCTCCTTATATATTGCTCTATTCAATTTGCTAGTATCTTGTGGAGGTTTTTTGCATGTATGTTTATGAGGCATGTTGTATTTAATTTACTTTTCTTGTAATCTCCTGGTCAAGTTTTGGTATTGGGAGTATGCTGACCTCATGAAAGCAGTTATGAAGTGTTTCCTCTTTCTCTATTTTCTGAATTTGTATGGACTTGGTGCCATTTCTAACTTAAATGTTTGATAGAATTTGCCAGTGAAGCCATCTGGACCTGGTGATTGTGTGTATGCGTGTGAAGACTTTTAATTATGAATTCAATTCCTTTAATAGATATGGAGACATTCAGATTTTCTATTTCTGTTCTTGTGCTAGTTTTGGTAAGCTGTTTTTTTTTTCCCCAAGGAATTTGTTCATTTCATCTAGATTTTTGAATTTGTAGGCATAAAGTTGTATGTAATAGTCTCTCACCATTTTTTAATGTCTGTAGGATCTATGGTTATGTCTTTTCATGCCTGATTGTTGGTAATTTGTATTCTATTTTTCCTTATAGTTAATAATTTCTAATTTCATTATGCTTTGGTCAGAAAACATCCTCCCAATGGTTTCATTTCTTTAACATTTATTGAGATGTTTTTATGATACTGGACCAGAAAAATAAATCAGTGTTTGATCTTGTTGAATGTTCTATATGCACTTGAAAAGTATATGCATTCTGTAGCTGTTGGCATACTGTTTTATAAAAGGCAATTAGGTTTAGTTGTTTAATAGTGTTGCTCGGATCTTCTATATCTTTACTAACTTTTTAGTCTGCTTATTCATCAATTATGAGAGAGGAGTATCAAAACATCTAATTATGACTATGGATTTGTCTGTTTCTCCCTTTAGTTTTCTCAATTTTTGCTTTGGGTATTTCTGAAACTTATTAGGCATATACATATTTAGGATTGCTACGTCTTCCGGATGACTTGATCCTGTCATCATTGTGAATAATCATCTCATGCAATGTCCTTGTTTTGAAGTTTACTTTGCATGATAACAGACGTGGCAGCTTTATTCTCCAACTATTTATCTTTTTCTATCTATTATTTTGTTTTCATCCTTTTACTGTTAAGTGTCAGAATCTTTATATATTTAAGGTACATCTCCTTTTGAATGTGTTTTTAAGGTACATCTATTTGAGTGTCGTATTTTATCCTGTCTGACAATCTCTGCCTTTTAATTGGAGGGTTTGATCTATTTACACTTAATGCAATTTTTGATATAGTTGGGTTGAAGTTATCATGTTGTTCTTTGTTTACTATTTGTCCCCATTTCTATTTCTTCTTTTGTTCTCTCTCTTCTGACTCTTTTTGGGTTAATTGAATATTAGTTTAATAGTTCATTCTGTTTTCTCCTTTGAGTTTCAATTTATACCTCTTTGTATTATTATTTTTAGTTGTTGCTCTAGGATTTACAGTATTCATCCTTAACATCACAATATACCTTGAATTAATATTATGCCAGTTTACATATAATTCTATTAATTCTATTTATATTGCTTCTGTGTCATACATTTTACTTCTGCCTCTGTTATAAACACTATAATGCACTGTTTGTTTGTTTGTTTTTGTTTTGAGACCAAGTCTCACTCTCTTAGGCTGGAGTGCAGTGGCGTGATCTCTGCTCTCTGCAATCTCCGTCTCCTGGGTTTAAGCAATTCTCCTACCTCAGTCTCCCAAGTAGCTGGGACTATAGGCATGCACCACCATGCCCAGCTAATTTTTGTACTTTTATAGAGACAGACTTTCACCATGTTGGCCAAGCTGGTCTCAAACTCCTGACCTCAAATGATCCACCTGCCTCAGCCTCCCAAGTGCTGGGATTACAGGCGTGAACCACTGTGCCTGGTCACACTGTTAATATTATTTTTGCTTTAAGCAGCCCATTGACTTTTAAAGAAGAAAGAAAGCTTATGTTTTATATTTATCCACATATACACCATTTTTATTGTTCATCATGCTTCTTATAGATCTGAATTTTCCATTTGATATCATTTCCCATCAGGCTGAAGAATCTCTTTTAACTTTTTTTTTTTTTTGAGAATGGGTTTACTTGTGGCAAAATTTCTCAGTTTTCATTCCTTCAGTTTCATTCCTTCAGTTTCATTCCTTAAGGCGAGGAGTTCAAGACCAGCCTAGGCAACATAGTGATACTGATGGCAGTGGCTGCTACCATCATGCCAGCTGCAGCTGTGCAGCTGGGGCGCACACTCCATGGAGCCAGTGGGAGCCCTGACCCTTCTGAGTTAAGACTGGAGCTCCCCGTGCCACTGCACCCACAGCTGCAGACCCAGGCCTCCTGTAACTCCTGGGCAGGGCTACAGCCACCCAAACTGCAGCTGTGGATCCGAGCCTCCCTGTGCTCTTCTGGGAGCTGGCAACAGGCAGGATCTGCCTTCCTGGGGTTGCAGCTGCAGCTGCGGCACCCACGGCTGCAGACCTGGGCCTCCCACTCCAGGAAGCAGGGAGGAGCAGGGGACAAGTGGGAGCCCTGCCCCTTCCAAGTTGGTGGGTGGGAGCTCCCAGGTACAGCTGCAGCTGCCCTCCCAGTGCAGGACCTGGGCATCTGCACCCTGAGTGGCCCCAGAAGGGACCACCCCAACCCGTCCCTGCAGACTGGTGGGTGTCTGCTCCCACTGCCTGGCCCCTTTCGGCTCTTGGAGCCTCCTCTGAACTTGGAGCAGGGTTGGGGGCCAAGACCCAGGGCCATGAATTACCACAGGAGGCAGACTGATTCCTGGCAGGAAGGGGGTGGGTCCCCAGTAACGACCCACCTTCAGACCAGGGAAGACCTGAAGGCTGTGGGATGGACTGCCAGTCTTGCCCACTGGAGTTGGGACTCAGGGTGCCCCTTCCAGGCCCACCCATGGCTGCTCATGCATGAATCGGCACACACTTCCTCCCCTCTGAGGTCCATAAAAGCCCTGGGCTCGGCCAAAGCGGAACAGAGGATGGCCAGAGGACCAAGAGGTCACAGAGATGAGGAGATTGGACGACCAGCTGCAGAGAGGAGTACCCTCTCCACTGAGAGCTGCAGAGATGACCTGCCAGCAGAGGGGAGCTACCCTCCAGGGCCTTCTCGCTGCTGAGAGCTGAACACTCGATGGGGTGAGCTGCCTGCAGAGAGGAGCTACCCACTTCTCTGAGCTGTTCTAACACTAAATAAAACTCATCTCCTTCTCCTTCCCTTCTCTTTCTCCTTCTCCTTCTTCTTCTTCTTCTTTTTCTTCTTCTCCTTTCACTTGTCTGCATCCTTCATTCTTCCTGGATGCAGGACAAGAACTCAGGCAAAGGCACCATGGCCACAGAGGTTTCCAGCCAGAAAAATCGACACCCTAGAGATCCTGTAACAATACCCTGTCTCTAGCAAGTAAAAATAGTCAGGTGTGGTAGTGCACCCCTGCAGTCTCAGCTACTCAGGAGGCTGAGGTGGGAGGATCGCTTGACCCCAGGAGTTCAAGGCTACAGTGAGCTATGATTGTGCCACTGCACTCCAGCCTGGGTGACAGAGCATGAGGCTCCTCTAAAACAAACAAATAAATAAACACCCAAAACCAGCTAAAAAAAAACCTACAACGTCTTAGTTTTTTCATTATTTTTGAAAGATTTTGGCTGTAGATAGAATTCTAGGTTGATAAGTGTCTTCTTCCAGAATTTCAAAGGTGTTATTCCTCTGTCTCGGCCTCCATTGTTTCTGATGAGAATCAGCCATATTCTTTTTATTGTTCCCTGCAGGTATTATGCCCCCTTTTCTCCCTCTGGTTGCCTTTGTGCTTTTCCCTCCATCTTTGCTTCTCAGGATTTAAACTACATTACGCTTAAGTGTGGTTTTCTTTGTAGTTATCCTGCTTGGGGATTCTTGAGAATCCTGGATCTGTGAAATGATGCTTTTGAACAAATTTGAAAAAATATTAGCCAGTATTTCTTCAACTGTTTTTCTGCCTGATTCCGTCTCTCCTCTCAGGGATACCGCTTATATGCATGTTGGAGTACTCGACACTGCTCACAAGTTATTGGCACTCTATTCCCTTCCATTAGTCTTTTTTCTCTTTATGTATTATTTTAATAATTTTTATTAACCTGTGCTCAAGTTTGGCATTCATTTATTGTTTTGTATCCAATCTTCCATTGATTCCATAAAACAATTTGTAAATTTCAGATGGTATGTTTCTCAGTTCTAGGGCTTTCATTTTTTTTTAAAGGTTTCCATATCTTGACTAAAATTTTCTCATTATTTACATCTTTTTCTGCAATTATTTAACACATTTATCATTGTTATTATAAAGTTGCTGTTCTCTAATTCCAACATTGGGATTATATGTAGATCTATTTCTACTGGTGGTTTATTTTTCTTTTCATGTTTCCCCTCTTTCCTCATGTGTCTAGGAATTTTTGATTGTATAGTGGGAGACAGTCATTTTTATTATATACTGAACATTTCAGATAACTCTTTTTGGTGACTGGGTAGATTTTCATTCTCTGAATGCTGTTGAGTTTTGTTTTAGTAGGTGGTTAAATTAATGGTGTACTACTTTGATTTCATGGAGACATTGTTTAAGGCTTAGTTTAGAGATAGGTATATTTTAGTTTTGTCCTTAGTCCTGGGGTTTAGCTCCTGGTCTTGGGATGTGATCTTAACTCCTAAGGAATAACACTTCTGGGCTTAATGGACAGCCTGAGTTGTTCATCAAGATTTTCTAATTTGGTGAGATTTATATGTAGCCTATCTCCCCATGCAATGGCAGCAGCTGAAATTACTACTCAGCTCTTTCAACTGTTGTCATCCCCCTGGGCTTTTTAGACTCTCTCCCTATCCACATACAGTTCAAAGTTCAACCTAGATTTTAGGGATGTTTGTGTAAAAATTTGAGGGATCTCCCTCTGTGGGTCCTTCTTTTCTAGAATTTACCCTTCCAATTTTCAGCCTTTCTGGCAACCCTGAATACTGATTTCTGGTTCTTTAACTTAATGCTTGCTGATTTCTGGTTGAGCTCCATCCCCAGTATTCCCTTAGAACTTTGAAATGCCCTCAAGGGAGAAGCCATAGCTCACCTCTGGTTTATGCCTGGTTTTGGTCTCTCTCCAGTGCTGTCAAATAGTAGTTTGAAAATATTTTGTCCACAGTTTATGATTGCTATTTCCAGGAGAGTTAGTCTGATATTAGCTTCTTCACCATTACTGAAAAACCAAAACGCTTTATACTTACTTACTTTAATATTTGCAGGGCTTTTTTTTTTTTTTTTTTTGAGGTAGATGTTCCTATTATCATGTTATTGATGAGGAAACTGAGTTTCAGGAAGGTTAAGTAGTCTGTGCAAGATCACATACCTTGTGAGGGGCAGAGTCAGCAGATTTCTGATCCTAAACATGTGCTTGCTAGTGACATAGTGCTACAATGCCCCATATGTCATGGAAATCGATGGGAGGGATGGAGAAACCCTCCACGGAGCACTTTTCAGATCTTATTTATTTATTTAGTTAGTTTTAGAGACAGAGTCTTGCTTTATTGCCCAGGCTGGAGTGCAGTGCCATGATCATAGCTCACCACAGCCTTGAACTCCTGGACTCAAGCGATCTTCCCGCCTCAGCCTCCCAAGGAGTTAGGACTACAGGGATGTACCACCACAGCCAGCTAATATTTTGAACATTTTTTTTTTTTTTTTGTAGAGATGGAGTCTTGTTAGGGTCTCAATCCTTCTGCCTCCACCTCCTAAAGCACTGGGATTACAAGTGTGAGGCATCATGCCCAGCCTTTCTTTGGTTTTATCTAACTGCCCTGTTCTTCCTTTCCCATGAAGCCTTGCTCTACTTTGTCATATTACTCTTTCTTTTCAGTTTGTGAGCTAAACAGGCTTTCACAGAGATTTCCTGTATGACCTTGAATAAGTCACTGCTCCCCTCTGGACCTTAGTTTCTCATCTGTAAATAGGAAGGAATTGGAAGGTAGACACCACCAAGTCCCATTCAAGTGTTGATATTCTATGATTTAGAATTGGTTGGATCCCCTACATTGCTCAATATTGGATCCATGAACACATAATCTGGATTTTGGAGGGACTAATCATGCCTTTTGGGCAGGGACTGGGGGTCTAAAACGATGTAGATTAACTTTGAGGGAAACTCGTTTCTTTCTCTTCTACTAAAATGGGTTCTTACAATGGGTAGACAATGAATGTAGCTGGTGAAGCTCTGGAGATGGGCCAAGGTTTGTTCAGGGTCAGCCACTTCCCCCTCTTTTTTTTGCAGAGGTCATGATTCAGATACTCCGCCTACCCTGCTGTGGCTGTTTCATCATTTGCTCCATCAGCGCCTCTGAAGCCTCATACACAACAGCAGCTGGAAAATTACTGTGTGCACAGCACCGACTCTTGCTTACCAATGAGTGTCTGAAAGTGGGTTGGAGTATTTGTTTATCCTGGGTAAGCAAAGCCTCAGGGGGAACCTGAAGCACCATCTTCAAATATCTGAAGAACTGTCTCTGGGAAGAATTAGATTTGTTTTCTGGCATCCCAAGGGAAAGATAGACACAAGAATAGTTGTAATAAGGAACGTGGGATGATGATAACGTTTATTTTTGTTGCCGGCACTGTGGTAGGCACATTATAAGCATTGGATACATTCTGGCTCAACATAAGGAAGAACTTTCTAATCCACTGGTATAATTCAATAATAAAATCACTGTCTTGGGAGTGAGTTCTCCATCACAAGGGCTGTTCAAGCAGAAACTTTACAACAAGTTGGCTGGGATGGGAAGAGAGAGAGATTTAAGCATTGGGTGTACAGTTAGGTGAGATGACTTCCATGATCTCTTAAGCCCCTGTGTCTAATCATAGACCTTAAATCTCTTATTCAAATTTGAGAATGAGCTAGCAGAATGACCCATGCGGAACCTTTCTCTTTCAAGAGACAGCTGTGTGACTTTGGGTAAGCTACACAGCCCCATCCCTCAGCCCCAGCTTTTAGTTTCCTTATCTGATTAAATAAGTTCAGTGCTCATATGCTAGTAGGTGCTTGCCAAGACTTAGTTCTCATCCTCTTCTCTTAATAAACTCCTTCATGTTTTTCTATCCTTTCATTTATTCAACAAATATCCCAGCTCCGCCTTGGCTCTCTTTACAATTTGGCTAAACAGTCCAGCAAATCTCTGCCCTTTTTGGCTTAAGTTATTTTGAGTTGATTTTCTTGTGATAATGACTCCTGCCTGGTTCAGACATCCAAGTCAAGGTGTCATCAGGAAGATGGATCTATGGGAGTGGAGCTGGGAGAGAGATCTGGGCTACAGACATGAATGTGGGAGTCATTAGTGTATAATGAAGATGTAGGGTGGATGAGCTAGCCCAGAGATCGAGGAGAGACACCCAGGATTGAGATGCTCCTGCATGTACTTGACAACTCATCCCCCCCACTCTTTCTCCACTGTGCCATGGAGCTGGAGGCTTTGATAATTGCTTAAATTTACCACCAGAGCAAGGAATGCAGAACTTTTGTGATTAAATACCCTGGTGCATGTCTTTCATCGCTCCACTGTCTGGAGCTTCCCTCAACAGTCGCTTTCATTTTGTGGAGAGAAGCTGATGTTTGCCCTTAACCTGCCTGGGGACATCCTTATGTTGTTCTTCAATCATTGACTTTTCCAGCCTCTCCCAGACCAAAGATCCCAAGGCACACCAGCAGGTGGCGCTGCAGCAAGCACAGCTGCCCAAGGCCCTGTCGGCAGCCTTCGCGGCCCTAAGGGGAGTCCAGCCAATCTCCTAGGACCTTGCCAAGCTCCCTGGGCCCTTCCCTCCTTTGTATCTGCAGCCACACTCTGAGGCTTTGACTTAGATGCTGCTGTGAGCAGATGCTGAGGAGATGATGAAACTGCTTAAGAGTATGTTGTTTCTGCTCCTGGAAAGGGCAGGAAAGCATACATGAGGAGAGAGGAAAAAGGAGGGATACAGGGAGAGATACACACCTCGCTCACCTGATACCCACCTGACTCTTCTGTTATGTCAGCCTCTAGGCCTTCTGCAGCAGGGATTGGACGTGGTACTCACACGGCTGTTCCGTGGTGCTACAGGGATTGGACATTTGCTTACATGGACCAAAGTCCATTAGGCTTGGGGGTATCCCTGAGGGTTCCTGCCCAGGCAGAGGTCAGGATCTTCAGCCTTGCCTGGCCTGGCCTGGCCTCCTCCTTTTCCTCACTGACCCGTGTGTCTGAGATCCTGGCTCGTCTTCTGCTGGGAATGCCCATTTAAGAGCCTGTGCTCCGTGGTCAAGACTAAGCTGGGTTTGAATCCTGGCCCTGACACCACCTTAGCTGGGGGACCTTGGACAAATGGTTGAGAGCCTCTCTGACCTCCCCTTCTGCATAAGAATCAATCCTGAGATACTGGCTACTTCAAAGGATGCTGTGAGTTTTGAACATGTTAAAGTATGTGTAACCCAGCTATTACCCTTGGCTGACATCTGCTCTCTGTTCTGCATAATAGGACCTGACATAAAACGCAGCCCTTTGTTAAGTTGTACAGAATGCCCACTCACCCTGGGCATTAGAACATACAGAAGATGTCAGAGGGAGTTGGAGGAGGGGGCTACCTCAGAGCAAAGCAAAACCTTCGACTGGAAGAGACGATTCTACTCCTCCTTCACCTGCCTGATCCTGCTCCCTCCCCATCTTTTTCTCTCTTTCTTCGCCCTCCTCCTTTCTCTCTCACTCATGTGCTCTTACCCTTTTCCAGGAGCAGAATCAACATGTTCCTAAGCAGTTTCATCCTATTCTGAAGTCTTGGCACATGGCAACATCCTTTCCCACGGAGTCTCACTCTATCGTAGTATTTTCCCAAGGAAAGGAAGTTCCCTCCCTAAGAGGAATTCCAAGGCTAGATGTTAAGATATTTTTCTGCCTTGTTGTATAACAAGATGGAACATCTCCAAGAGTGCCTGATGTATATAGATGGTGAATAAACGGCAGCCACGGTCTCACCGTGAGTCAGAATTGCCGTTCTATCTCCCCAGTTAGGAGGTTGGCTCAGGGAGTGCAGTGAGTGATGGCTGGAGCCCACCTAGCCATGCCTTTGCATCAGTCATGAAGAGACACACTCCAGTGACCCATGGTTCCAATGAAGTCTCCTCTCCGGGATCTCTGTCTGTGTATTATTAGCTGGGAAGCTAGCATCCAACAGTGTTGACCACTTCTTCACAACGGTGTCAGCAATGCAATGTAGTGGGTGGTGGTGTGAGAAGAGCACTATTGGGGCATGAATTGTAACCTCTCAGCCTAACTTATCTGCTCCATTGAATCAGGGGTCTGGACCAGAAGGTTGCTAAGCTCCAGGGTCTTCAAAGTCTTTGAGTCTACACATCTCAGTTACTGCCATCCAGGATGGAGGGTGGCAGGCGGATGGGCTACTCTCAGATGACTAGGACTGGGGTGGTCTAAATATTTAGGTCAGAAATGTTTTCTTCCTTTTTTTCTTTGTCTGGAGAAACTGATCAAGATGAGGCCAGCATGACCCTAGCTTAGAGCCAACCTGAACGCCTTCTCGCTGGGAAAAACTGCCTTGGGAGTGGAGGCAAAAAGTCTCCTTTGTTATCTGTTTTTCAGAGAGCATAGTCAAAAGGAGTGTTTGGCTTGCTCAGCAAGGCTCTATCATTGACAAGGTAGTGCTCAACCTGGCGGATGTGTCCTTTGAGATTGTGAGAGACAGGAGTGGGGGTGCACCCTGGGCTGGTATCTTGTTGGGGGCCTCAGAAAGACTTTTGTTAGCCGAACTAGCCCAGTGGTCCAACCTAGTTGTATAAAGACTTCATTAATTCCTAGAATGTGTCAGGCACAGGGCCAGACACTGGGGCTATAGAGATGCATAAAACAGGGTACTTGCTCTCAAGGGACCCCTGTTTGCCTTAGCCCCTCCTGCTACCATCTTGAGGCACATCTCCAGACCCTGGAGCCTGTTCTCTCCCTCCTCCTCCTGCCCACACAGCTGAGGGGTGGCGGGAAGAACTGGTGAGCTCTGTGGTCTTCGTCAAGTTACCTAACTACTCTGGGCCTCAGTTTCCTTATCTGCAAAACAGAGATAATAATTTGCAACTCTGAGGACTTCCTGAGAGTTAAATGAGACAATACACATGGATGCACCTTACACAGTGTTGACATGCGTCTGTTGAGTCTAAGTCTTTAGGTTAGGAAAGCACTTATGAAAGTCCTTCATTCCGGGTGGCAGTATGGTGGCTGGTCCATTTGCCTGTCCTAATTGCCATCCTCCTCTTAGAACATCCCCATGTCTCTCCTTGCTCACTGGATCTCAGGGTTTGACATATAGTGGGTGCTTGATGCTTGTTTGTTGAATGAAGGAATGAGCAAATGAATGCATTTCCCTATCCTGCTTTCTCCCAGCCCCAGACCAGAGGATAAGGACAAGAGACTGCCTCCTCTAAGCCAGAACTCAGGTTCTAACCACTGGAATTGACAATTCCCCTTTGGCTAGGGCTGGCCTAAATGCTTCTTCTGTGGGTGTCAGCTGAGTTCTGCCCTCTGCTGAACCAGGCTGAAGCCAGGCAGGAGCAGAATGTCCATGCTGGTCCTCATGGACTTTGCAATGAGGTAGGCTTAGCACCAAATCACAGCTGAGTCCAGGATTTCCAGTGTGATCTTGGGCATGACACTCAACCTCTCTGGGCCTCTGTGCCCCATCTGTAAGGGGCACTATTCTCCGAGAGGCCGCAGGTTCTAGGATCAGGTGGCCCTGCGAGGTCCCCCTGTTTCTAGCCTTGTGCCTGATGAGCTCCCCTCTTTGTCCTGCCTCCCACTATAAGTGCAAATTTCTGTCTTGCCCACCCAGATGGAGGGCAAATCAGAGCCTGCTTTTTGAGCCATAATGTTCAGTTTGATGTTTTTATTGCATCCTGCTGCATGATTTAAGTGTGTTTGTATATGATTATTATTGTGCTCCTTTAAAACAATCTGGAAATCAAATCCAATACTAAAATCAAATCCACCAATCAGCAGGTAACAGAGGCAGCAAAGGGGTCTCAGGGGAGACATGTCCTTGTAGGCAGCACAGAAGCAGTGAGACACCCTCCTCCTGCCTCTGCCTGGCTTCAGTAAGGGTTCAACCCAGAAGGTCAAAGCAGAAAGGATGAGATCAAGAATAAGCAAAAGTCACTGTTAAGAGATGGAGCAATAACACCCGCCAGTTGGTGCCTGTGGATTAAAAGGGATTTAAGAATATCATCTCTTTTAATCCCCACAATAACCCTGTGAGACTTGGTACTACTTGCCCAAAAGACTGACTGTAGATTAACTGATGGTATAAATATAGCTGATATTTGTTGAACCTTTACTATGTGCCAGGCACTGTTCTAAGAATTTCACTAGAACCGACTCGTTGCATCCTCATAACAGCCTTATGGAATTGAAACTTTGATTGTCTCTGTTGGATATCTGGTGATCCTGGAGCCCAGAGAGGTTAAATGACTCTGGTCACACTGGACAGTAGGTGGCCTAGCTGGGATTGGAACCCAGCAGATCATACTTTTTCAACCACCTGAGACTGCTTTGCCTAAAGAAAGAATATACCACAGCAGGGTGGGGTCCACAGGAAGCAGAAGTAATTACTGAGTGAGTGGCTGGAGGCCATTGCAGAGATTTTTGAGAGAGGAATATGCTACGGGTTCTTCAAACCCCAGTATGGGAAATGTTGCATAGACGCATCAAACACTTAGCTCTCACAACAACCTTGCCAATTAAATCTTATCCTCGTTTTACTGATGAGCAAACTTCAGTCACTTGCCACAGTGCTAAGAAGTGGCAGAGCCAGGATTCAAACGCAAGTTGGTCTGACCACAAGGCTACTGATTGGGTGTCAGGGGACATCCTAATCTTGGCTCTGCTATTAACCCACTCTCGTCTCTAGGAGACTTAGCATTTTCATCTGCAGCATGTAGGTTCAGAATAGATAACCTGTTGTGTAGTATAGGTGGTGGGTGCTCTATAAGCCAAACCAGGTGACTGCTCCCCATTCCTTCCAATATTGGGCATATGGCAGACATCACCATCAATCACAGACATGGTCTTAGAACTTATCTAAACACTGCCATTTGATTGAAATTGGAACTGAGAGGAAATGTTCCATTTTGGGAGGCTTCATATGTAGAAACCATCAAACCACACATTGCTAAATATTCACAGAGAACAGACAAAACTTATTATGTATTATATAAACTACAGAATGTGCTCAGCATGACTTTCCCACGAGAACAGTAACCACAACCTGCCCGCTTGTGAAGGAGCATCCCTGACTGGCGTTTGGACAATCAGACCACACAGGGAATCACCCCATCACAATCTGGGGATGCCCTGTTCTTGCCCTGGAATCACACACAGCTGATTGTTGTGCTGGCTGGAAGTGAAGTTGCAGTAGTAGCTGATATAGCACTTTGATGAGCAACAAAAATCAATTAAAAAAGTGAACTACCCATGGTTTGTGATGAATAAAATAATAAGCTCATATCCATTGCAAAAATGTCTATGAGTGGGAGAGAATGTGATAAGAGCAAAAAATGTGAATTGGTTATGCAAAAAAGCAAGAGGATTTTTTTTTTGAAAGACTATAACTTGACTCATTCTAACACGACTTTTATCTTGGGCCTTGCTGGCTCTAGATATGCCTCTAGAGCTCTGCAGGAATCCTTTAAGCTTTGATGTCATAAGAGCAGAGACAGCCTCTGCAGTTTTTTTCCATCTGTCCATCGATCCACCCACCCACCCATTATCTGTCCATCTGTCCATCCATCCATCTGTCCACCCATCCATCCATCCATCTATTTATCCATCCATCCATCTTCCCATGCCCCCACCTTCTATATGTCCAATAAACGTTTTATATTTTTTATTTTTTTGAGAGTGTCTTGCTCTGTCGCCCAGGCTGAAATGCAATGGCAAGATCTTGGCTCACTGCAACCTCCGCCTCCTGGCTTCAAGCAATTCTTCTGCCTCAGCCTCCCAAGTAGCTGAGATTACAGACACCTGAAACCATGCCCAGCTAATTTTTGTATTTTTGTAGAGATGGAGTTTCACCATGTTGGTCAGGCTGGTCTCAAACTCCTGACCTCAAATGATCTGTCTGCCTTGGCCTCCCAAAGGCTGGGATTACAGACATGAGCCACCGTGCCTGGCCCCAATAAACGTTTATTAAGCACCTAATCTGTTCCAGAAACACTGCTAGGAATTGAGGCTATGAAGATGAATAAGGTATGATTCCTACACCCGTGGGGTTTAGTCTAAAAGAACAGACATGCCCATAACCAAGCAAATGCTACAGTGGGGTCATAATGTCCAGGCATAGTGGGGGCACTGAGGAGGGTGTGGTCTAATTGGGGGTGCCATTCCGAAAAGACTTTTTGGAGGGGGTGGTCACCTTTGAGCTGAGTCTAGAAAGACTGTATGGTTTTTTAGGCAGATCAGGAGTGGGAAGGGTGTTCTGGGTGGAGGGTACTGCATGTGCAAAGACACAGAGGTATAAAGAGGCCCAGCCTGGTGGGGCAGCCTCAGGCAATACAGCAAGGCTGGCGGGTGGGTGAGTGTCCGGCTGGGGTGCAATGCCTGGTGCCTATGGAGCAGCCCCAACACTGTACCAGCTGAGGGCCTGAACAGTTCTCCATAGCTGTTAATGTGAATCCTACACATGCACCCCTGTTAAATGATACTGTGAATCCTACATATCACTAGTAGGTATCGCTCCTGTTAAATCCACGCCCTCCCTTCCTCTCCCCAGCGTAAGAGCCGCCTCGGCGAGAAGAGCGTTTTCAGTGTGCCTGTGCATGCCGACGCACCATTATAATCACATCTTCACTGGGACACAATTTCTTGGGTGACTGCTGTTGGTGCTGCCGGAAGCATGTTCCCAGCAAATTGCCTCCGTGTGTGATTTGTTGATTGAAACAGGGAGAGGAGAAGTGTTCTAGGGATGTGGGTGGGGAGGTGGCCTTGCCCACAGGAAGGAGCCTGGGTTTTGGAGTCATGCAGGCGTGGCTTGGCTAATGGGGGGCCGGCCAGGCGCTTTACCTCTCAGAGCTCAGCTTTTCTTCAGCCCCTCCAGCCACAGGCAAGGTTATCAGCCTTGTCTTTTCTGGGCCAGGGTCATGGGGAGGGCCACCATCTGACCTGCCAGTGCTGTTGGGGTCCTCAAGACATAGTACTGAGCGGGAGAGTCCTGACTCCTCTGTAAGCTGGAAATGGGCAATTTTCATTCCAGATTGCATCTCTGTCCTGCATTTTCTCTCCACACTGCCTTCTCCTCCTCCTTTTCTTTTTCTGGTTGCATTTCCATCTTTCTAAGAAAATTCCTAAGTCCAACTTCCACCCTCAGCTGAAGAATCTGAAGAGGTCAGGAGAAGTGACCTTTCTCCATGTGAATTGGACAGTCTCAGAGCTGCCGGGTACAGCTGTGCAGAGTATGCACTGCGCAACTGCAAGAGGTTCTACTCACATTGACTAAGGTGTGAATGAAGCCTCCAGAGAGCGCACAGGCGCAGCCCTGAACTGTTTGTTTCTCTGTACTGTGGCCCCATCTGGGGCTTGACTCTGCTCCTTAGCTAGTCATCCATTTTCACTTCCCATCATCCCACTCTTCCCCTTAACATAGATTACACATATTACGTTTACATGGCAATGGAGACTTTCCTGGATGAGTGAGCCGGGCAGGGGATTGGGGTGGGGTCAGGAGTCTGTTTGTCGGAGTATAAATTGGCTTCCATTCACTATCTCTTTTGGAATAGTGGCCTTTTATTTCTCTGCTTTTTTCAATGGATGTATTTGAAATGGAAGTTGGGTCCAGGTTGGAATATTTGCTTCATGGGTTTTCTTAAAGTAGAGCACACCTCAATGCATTTGCTGCAATTTTGGCTTTTGCTCTATTCAAAATCTACTTTCTCCCATCTGAGTGGGGAATGAAGGAGTGTCTCTTGTCCTAGGGTGGCTTTTGCCCAGGCTGGGAGTGTGAGTGAGTGGGTGCTGGGTGTGTGTGCGTGGGGAGCTGAATTCAGGGGAAGCCTGCCCAGCTCTGGCCTCTGCAGCCTGCCTGTCCTCCCCTCCAGCCATGCTCCCCCACCCCAGCATTAGCCCTCCATAGCCTCAGAACAGATTTGTTTTCAGCTGACCCAGCACCAAGCTTCAGGGCTTAGCCCTGAATAAAAAAGGAAGGGGATGTCTGTTGAGCCCCTGCATGTATGGCAACTTGTCAGGGTCTCTGTGTGTGCAGCCTCAGTTAATCTGCACACTAATTCTCCCTTGAGGGGCAGCTGCAGCAGATTGACAATTCCACGCCCGACACTCCACCAGGGAGGCTGCTGGAGGCTGGGCAGAAGCGTCAGAATGAGCCCCAGTCGCCTTCTCCCTTTGGGACACTACTGCAGGGGCAGGGGGCCCATAGGGCAGAACCAACCCCAGAGCCCAGGTTCAAGAGCTGGATGAGTTTCTTCCCTGCGCTTGTGACGCCGCATGATTAAGGTTCTGCATCCCTTGGCCCCTGAGATGGCCTCGCAGGAAGCTCTGTGTGCACCAAGCAGTTGCCATAAAATTCATCTTTTATTGTCCTCTTCCTGGATCTTTTCAACTGGGGAATAGTGGATGCTTACAGGCATAAAACATGTGTGGCTTTTATTGGATTCTGCCAGCATGAAACGTGGGATCCAAACTTTATGTTCTTGACCCCCTTCCCTCTCAGAGGTGAGGGTGAGTGAGTTCCCTGTCTTCATGCCTAGAAATGCTATAATCCTTGGCATACTAGGGCACATGTCTCACATGGGGCGGAGCTTCTTTACAGATCCTTCCCCCCACTTTTTGTTTTTCTTAGAGACAGGGTCTGCCACCCAGGCTGTAGTGCAGCAGCACCATCATAGTTCACTGTGCCCTCTGTCTCCTGGGCTCAAGCAATTCTCCCACCTCAAAAAGCAATTCTCCCTGCCTCCCAAAGTGCAGGGATTACAGGCATGAACCACTATGCCTGGCCTTACTTTACAGTAAGTAAAGTACTTTCTTTTCCACTAAATGGTTTCAGTTGTATATAGCTGAGCCTTTCTTTTCCACTAAAGGATTTCAGTTGTATATGGCTGAGCTAGTTGTCTGGCGTGGCTGGCGGCATTGGTTTTAATGTCTCTGGGGTGCGTCATGAAAACTCTGAATGGGAATTGGGCAGATGCTGCCCTTCATAGATGTAATCTTGAATGCTTTGACCATTAGGAAGGACTGTGATGGAAAGATAAATACACCACCTACCTCAGAGGTTCGAAGTCATTTGTATCTGTGATGGACTGAATTGTCTGTCTCCTCTCCCCAAAATTCATATATTGAAGCCCTAACCCCCAGTGTGACAATTTTTGGAGACAGATCCTTTAAGGAGATAATTAAGGTTAAGTGAGATGATAAGGTTGTAGTCCCTGATGTCTGTTGAAGAGGAAGAGACAGCAGAGCTCTTTCTCTGTCTACGTGAGCACTAAGGAAAGGCCATGTGAGGACACAGCAAGAAGGTGGCTGTTTGCAAGCCTGGAAGAGAGTCCTCACCAGAAACCAACTCTGACACCCTGATCTCAGACTTTCAGTCTCTAGAAATAAGACAAGGTAAGTGTCTGTTGTTTAAGGCACTCAATATGTGGCATTTTGCTATGGCACCCTGAGCTGACTAAGACAGAATCTCTCATCTCTCTCATGGACAGGCACACTTCAGTTTGTGAACCAGTAAAGCCCCATAGCTTCTTAATCACTGCTCACTAGGGCCTCTTGTCCCTGAAGATCATGCCGTAGGAAACTGGGGATGGCCAGTGAGCTCACGCTTGAATGTATCTCTCGGGACCAACCTACAGCTAGGAAGAATTTTGATAGTAAAATCCAGGTAAGGGACTCAATTTCTGGATGGGCCTTGTATGTCCTAATGCATGTTATGGTTATTACTCTCATTTTCCAGAAAAGGAAATTCAGTCAGGAGAGACCATGTCACCTGCTACAGATTACACTGGTGGTGGTGCAGTCTAGTCCTTGAAATCTGCTCCAGGTCTACAGCCCTGAGTCTTAAACACCTGACTAGTTTCCCCAGCACCCTCTGGATGAGAGTTCTCCCTGGGTCCTGTGGGCCCATCCCAGGGCCTAGAGTTCCAGGTTGGGTTTGGATCTTTGTCCCTGGTACAGGGGTCTGCCTGTCTGCCTGGACTGTGCGGTGTGGCTGCAGAGAGTGAATTCTCTGTCAATTTCACCTGATAGAGAGGGTCTGGTCCTAGGTATTATTTTCTTCCAGGTTTCTCTGCCCTCCTGGCTGGACCCCAAGAAGGACATGCACTCTCACCTTTCCAGCAGGGGCTCAACCCAGTGACATCAGTGTCCACACAGGATGCCATGTGGGCTTCCAGATGAGATCGTTTGGGGATCATAGAGGCAGGAAGGGGCAGGTGGTGTACCATGCAACGTTGTGAAAAGAGCGTGGACTTTGGTATTGGGCAGGTCTGGATTCTAATTCTCAGCTGCCCTTTCGTCTGTAGAAGGGGGACAGCAGTACCGCCTCACAGACTGAATGGAATGTCCTAGGAGAGTGTTGGCACAATGCAACACAGTGGGTTCTTTGTCAATACTTGGGAGTAGCATGGTGTGATTAAAAGACTAGGCTGTGTGCCTCAGGTAGACCTAGGTTTGGGGCTGGCTGTCTCATTTATTGGCCCAGTTTCCCTGTCTATAAACTGAGAATAACAGCATGTATCTCACTGTTTGAGAATTTCTATGTTTCATCATTTTAAGATGCATATTTTTCTGTATCCTAACATGTCTATAACCCCTTACCATTAATGGCCTCTTAGCATTGTGTTTAGTTTAATTAGCAGTGTTTTTCTTTCCTACTGTCACTTAAAATAATATTGGTCTTACAGTTGTAGTTGTTGCCTTAGATTTGATGAGATACAGCAAATGGACTCATGATTGCAAACAGCTCAGTACAGTGCCTGGAACACAGCTGGTGCTCAGTCAGTGGCAGCTGCTGTTATTATTGCCTGTGTACCATGGGTAAGTTTTAAAAATGTTGTTGAGTCTCAGTTTCCTCATCTGTACAATGGGAATACTTAGCTTTACTTTATAGGGTTACAGAGAGTGTTAAATGAGATTAACATATTGACTGAGGCATCCACTGCAGCATTTCGCATAAAATAGGCGCTCCAAAATGTCCTCCTCTTCCCCAGGACTGCACCAAGAGAAATCCCTCATGCCGTTCACCATTTGGGAATTATGGCTAGATGGGTGGGACAGGGAAGGGATGAAGGGGAAAGAGACTCCTCATGCCTGTGCTCTTTTGTGACATTGGGCAATCTGTCTCCTGCTCACTGTTGCCCCCTAGTGGTTCCAAGGATCAGGGCAAGGCTTTTCGAACCAGATGGGAATGTTAGGAAAGAAAATGGTGTCGGGTAAGCCTGCTCACCCTGAGGAAGACCTCAACGGAAGACCTGAAGCCCAACCTCAGGAGCTTCAACTGAGATGATGTAACCTGCTGAGCCTTCTGCTGAGGTTTTCTTTATACCTGAATGTGGCCGCTGGGAAAATTTCCCAGATCATAGATCTAAACTGAGAGGCCATTCCTCAGTTCCCACCCGCCTCTGAAAACACACCTCTATGCTGGAGTCATAGTAAGAGAGGGCAAGTTCGGTTGACAAAATGTATTGGCGGCATCTCTTCTCTTGTATGCCCAAGAGACCACGGTCTGGATTGGGATCAACCAGAGTCAAATCCTGGCTCTGGATGACCATGGCCCATGACATCCCCTCTATAGGCCTCAGTGTCTTTATTGCATGTAGAGGGTCTCTCATATAGTCTGTGCTCAAAAATGTTATGTTGCCTACCCCACTTCCCTCTTCCCTAACTCAGGGGTGTTGGAAAGAGCACTGGAAGAAATCGTAAGCAATATTGACTTTAACTACAAAATGCTCAGATGTCTTTCCTGCTGCTCTGATGAAGTGGTCTTTGAAGTGAAACATCCCCTGCAAATCTGTAACATCATAGATGAGCAGATGCATGCTGTTAGACCATGAGGAAATCCTGGGTGCTCGCTTTTCAAAGAGGAACAAATAACCCTCATTCAAGTCTGGCTCCTTGAGATTGTTCCATGGCCCTTGGCCCTCCTGCTTGGTGGTGGGGAGACTGGCATATGGAAACACCATGAGAAAGTGTGGGAGGGTAAGGGTGCAGGGAAGGTTGGACGGACACCCTCTGGTCCTGGTGCTTTGCACAGATTAGGTATGAGGTAGGTACGGTTGTTACCTGCTATGCAGATGAAGAAATTAAGATGGAGACTTGAAGAAACTTGCCCATGGTCTTACTGTTGGTTAGTCACGGAGTCAGGATTTAGATTTCAACAGTCTAATGTTGAAGCCCTGCACCACTATCCTACAGTCCCCATACCAAGGTACCTCTCCTTGTCTAATACCAGGTGATGTCCATTGCCCCTGGATAGATCTTCTTTTCAGAGACCCATTGAGAGATTTCTGTATGTCTCAGAATGCTCTGCCGAGGGTCTCTTTCCCTTTCAATGGAGGACAGGCATATCATCACCATTTTACAGATTGAAGACAGACTTGCAAAGGCAAAGTGATTTTCTAGAAATACTTTAGCAGGTCAGAGGCACAGTTTGAATGAGAACCCAAGTCTTTTGAATCCTGGTCCTACTGCACACTGAACCAGCTGTCTCCCCATCCTGTGCCCTGCCCAGCTCTCTTTCTGGGTTACTGTGTGAGGAAGAAGATGATCCCATACACTGCAAGCTAGACCCCTGAAGTGACTATCACACCAACCACAGCCCTGTGAATCCAAGTTTTGTCATCTCCTAGAAGCTTTACAAAATATTAATAAGCTGATTTACTCCCTGGCGTCTTCCTGAGACTCCTGTAGGCAGGCACCTCATTTGGGGACTGGGTTGAGGTTGGAGTCAGACTTTCTAAGCTTGAAATTCATCCTTGCCACCTGCTAGCTTGGTGACCTTGGGCAAGTTAGTGAACCTCTTTGAGTATCAGTTACCTCTGTGTGAAATAGGAATACCATTATTCATCGGAGGGGTTTTATGAGACATAAGAACAGAATCTAGCACACTGCCTATATGACATATGGCAGGTGGTCAATATAGCAGAGACCCTTATTGGCAAAAGAGGACAGAAAAAATTTGTCTGCCTTAAGAAAATCTAGTCTGCCGGGCGCGGTGGCTCAAGCCTGTAATCCCAGCACTTTGGGAGGCCGAGATGGGCGGATCATGAGGTCAGGAGATCGAGACCATCCTGGCTAACACGTTGAAACCCCGTCTCTACTAAAAAAAAATACAAAAAACTAGCCGGGCGACGTGGCGGGCGCCTGTAGTCCTAGCTACTCCGGAGGCTGAGGTAGGAGAATGGTGTAAGCTTGGGAGGCGGAGCTTGTAGTGAGCTGAGATCCGGCCATTGCACTCCAGCCTGGGCGACAGAGCCAGACTCTGTCTCAAAAAAAAAGAAAATCTAGTCTGTAAAATTCACCCAACCTTGGGTCAGGGCAGACATTATTTCAATTATTCAGGGATCCATGATTTTCACAAAGGGTTTATCCAGGGCCCTTTACGTGGCAGCTACATGTGCGTGCTGTCACGCCTGTTTACGAATCATTAGCTACTTGACGGTGACGGTAGCGGGAAGAGAAAAAGAGCAAAGCCCACATTATGGAAAGCCAGTGCTAGGAGCCACTGACTGCTAGAAATCAAATGGGACTGCAGAAAAAAATGGGTCTGAAAAGAGGAACCCAAGGAAAAGATTTCATTTATAAATACCTATCTCACGCTCTTTCTCAGAAACCCATCCTTCAGTTGTTGAAAACAAGATATAAACACACAGAGTCAGGCAGCCCCAGATGCTTCCCCCTAAATTTTAAAAGCTTGGTGACAGGTGACTGGAATGAGCCTTCACAATGCAAGATGCCAAGGTTGTAATTGTTAATTCTTCTGGCTGTAATTTATCCTGGTATCCCTTTGGGTAGCTAAACAGCTTTGATCATGAGTTGCCCAATCGGCTTATAAGTCTTCTTGATGAATCACTCTCATTCTCCCAGTCCTTTCTCTGGGCTGCGGTAATTCTTGACAACTGCCTTAGAGCCTCTGTCTCCTGTGGATTCGAGAGGGAAGAGCCATCTATTAGGAGGAGCATGTGCAGAACAGGAAGCTCCTGGCATTGAGGAACT
Source organism: Theropithecus gelada (assembly GCF_003255815.1). Classification (NCBI taxonomy): domain Eukaryota; kingdom Metazoa; phylum Chordata; class Mammalia; order Primates; family Cercopithecidae; genus Theropithecus; species Theropithecus gelada. Next base: position 7,068,353 of record NC_037684.1, read on the forward strand.
TGGCAGGTGGAGGGCAAAATTCTCTCTTCAGGTTGGATAGGGCAGAGGACAGGATGATGGACACAGCCTCTACCCAGTGACCAGTGACCTCCAGGGTATGAGGTCCCTGCTTGTTTGGGGTCTTTGGGTGGGTGGTGGCTAGACAAATCTTGCCCACTGAGCTCTAGTGGGCATCCAGAGCATCTTCATTAAGAAAATGCCACATGCTAACTTGTGAGTTCACTGCACAGATGAACTAGGGCAGTACTCCAGTATTGGAGTTCTCACCTTCTTCCTGGGCTGACTGCTTTTCCCAGCTCCCCTTGCATCTAGGAGGGTCATGTGACTAGTTCTCACCATTGAGATGTGGTATAGTAGAAGTGATGTGGGATCACTTGACTGAGGCAGTTGAATAGATGTGCTCTCTCTTTCACCAGTTGATAGCTAAAGAGAGATGAGCCTGAAAACCTAGAGGAGGACAGAGACACCAGTTGAGAGAAGGCTGGGTCCCTGAATGGCAGCATGGAGAACAGCCCCAATGCCAACTGCACTGGACTGCAACACGAGTGAGAAACACATTCTTATTGTGTTAGTGTTAAACCACTCAGATTTAAGGGTTGTTACAACAGTTAGCCTCCCCTGCCTAATACAGGCAAGTTTAAAAAATAGTTTTCTTAGTAAACAATACTTTATTTAACAGAACTCAAATTATCCAACTCAAGAAAATCCCAGGTGGCAGTCTGTTCTGAGTTAGTAGGATGGCTTCTATTAACTAGATAGCACATTGCAATTCACCTCTGAGATCTGTTGTATGGAAATTTAGCTTATAACTTGAAGAACACTAACTACATGGATTCTTAATTTTTAGACTTGATAAATTATTCTTGTTGGGGGTTGGAAGGAAGAACACGGTCTCTTTTAAAAAGGACCTTGGCCCCTTTTCCTTCTCCCTTAGCCTCCACTGGAGGTGTGAGAAGGACCTACAGATTCCATTTTCCCAAGTCAATGCAAGCCTCCCTTCTTCTCTAAGTTGAGGCTCATCATTTCTCTCCAGGACTATTGCAAGAGCTTCTTAACTGGCCTCTGTCTCCCATATACCCTCCTCCAATCTGACCCCCACCCGATCTTATCAAAATGGAGACTCAATTATATCATCATCCTCCCTGGTAAAATCCCAAATCCTTTTCTTCAGAAGACCCTCTCTGATGGGCCTTCCTACCTCCAGTCTCATCTTCCCATAAACCAACCATCAGGCTCTTGTAGACGCTCTGCCTTTACTCTTTTTTTTTTTTTTTTTTGCCTTTATAAGAGGAAGCTTTATTGTTAATTATTTACCTTAATAGTTTCAGAAGAAGGGACATATTAATTCAGTTCAACATGATTGGCAGTTAGCAAAATCTAGTGAAGCAAGCGTTTCTGATTGCTAAGTATTTAATTTGGATGCTTTTAATACTTAGCCATCTAACACTTCAGACATAATCCGGAATAAATGCGTCATCTTCTTCCCTTTCACCATAATGCCACACCTACCTTTGCTCTCCTGTATCCCTGCTGGGATTGTTGTTTCTGTTTGTCAGCCTGCAACCATCCACCCAGCTTTCAAGGCTCAGTTTGTGCCCTTCTGCCAAGATGCCTTCTGCACCCATTCCCTCTGCTTTTGGATCTTGGTGTTCAGCCTGAGTTTTATCCCCACACTTGCAACACCACATTGTATTTATTGCCTGACATGCCCACCTCCTGCCAGCCTTTAAGCTTTTTGGAGAGGTAGGTAGGTGACTGATTACTGTTCCCCAGGGCTGGCCCAAATCTGGGGCCCAAATGACTAAACTTCTGGACTCTGTCATTGCCAAACCAGTTACCAAGGTAACTTTCCCTCCCTGGGCCTCAGTTTCCTCATAAATAAAATTGGGAGCTTGCTTAGCAAGGGATAGTCCTTGAGGGCCTCTAAGGGCTTTTCCAGTTTCGGCATCCCAGGACTCTATGATTTTACCACTAACATAGTGCAGTCATGTGAGGGAAATCAATACTCAGAGTTTTTCCTGTGTGCGAGCCACAATTCTTCAGAAGACTGTCCTTGGGGGTGCATGTGGCTCTCAGCTTTGCCTGACACCAGAGAGAATTTATCATTACAGAAAAGCTTATGGTGCAGGTTTAGCAAATGTGGCGACTCGGGAGTTCCAGCACTTCATTTATCAAGTAAACATGGCTTCGTTATTTAGACTTCAGTCACTTGGCTCATAAACCATCACTCAGATATAAAAACTGGGGTAAGATGTCCTCTTTTATTGACCCTGATGAGAAATGGGCATGATCAATTATGCCACAGCCTGGGAAGAAAAGTCTTTTGCAGGCTTGCAACTTGTTACATGGTTGCTTTTATTTCAGGGCGTGATGTAGGGCGGGCAGGAGGAATTCTCAACACTTTTCATGCCACGCCATTAGCAGGTTCAAGGAGCTTCCATCACCATTGGCCACATGGCTTTGGGTCAGTTCCCTCCCCTCCACTCAGCCCATGTCAGCTCCTGGGTCACAGCTCTCCTATATGCATTTCCCAGGGGTGATGTTGGGGTGGCTTACCCCTTTCCCAGCACTCCGGGAATACAATGCAGGCCAGTCTGTTGTATCTAATGGAGTTACATTCATAGGTTTCACAAGCTCAAAACATCGAGAATTCATGGTTGTTATGCCTCGGGCAACCCCTCCTTGCCAAATGCCTGGCCTAGGGTATGTCCGATTTGCCCTGATGGCTGCATGTACAGGGATTCCTTAGGTGTCCCTAACTCAGGGTTGGCCACCCAACTCACTCGGACTCCAGGGAAGCCCTTCACCTCTTAGCTCAGTTGCCACCTTTTCCTCTCCTGCTCCAAGACTCCTCGTTCCTCAACTGTCACTTCTGGTTACCAAGGGCCTCTGGGGTCAGCCAGCCTTCCGAGAACTTCCTGCTCCCCATCTGTTTCACATTCCTGTGTCATGGCTGAATTTTCAGATGAGGCTGTCACGCCCTGCCTCTTCCCGGAAGCTTTCCTGACTTGTCCTTCCACTTGTCCTGCTCTGTCAGTCAGGCTGGAGTGTGGTGGCATGATCAGAGCTCACTGTAAGCTCAAACTCCAGGGCTTAAGTGATCGTTCTTTGGCAGTGTATTTCTACTAAGAAACCTCAAGTCCAGGGCTTGGCGTCTGATTTTTATATTCAGGACATCCTTTCTTTTTTATTCAGGAAATTCGTAAGTTAAATTGAATCCCAGATGGCACCGTTTGAGCCTTTCTGCCCTTGGCCTCTCTTCACGGGAATCATAAGAAAAGCAACTGCGCCATGTTCTCTCGGTCTTGTCTCCTCCGTGATAAATGGTGGAATTAATTGAATAGCAGAGCTGGATCACCCAGGGCAGTGGTTGTCAACCGCACTCTGCATCAGAATCACCTGGGAATACTTTTATAAATCACAGAAGCCCTGGACTCAGCACTAAGATTAGAATTCAGTTGTTCTGGCATGGGCTGCAAGTACTAGTATTTTTCAAAAACTCCCTAGAGGATTATCATGCTGGAGCTAGGTTGAGAACCATTCATCTAGTCCAACCTATTTGACAGATGGGAAAACCGAGGTCCAGAAAGGCCAAGTGATTTGCCTCTGGTCATGCAGTTGGCTGCAGAGGTGGGGCTAGGCTTCAGTTTTCTGGGTTATCTCTGAATTCCTCATTCAAAGACCCAACCAGCCCACTCCACTGAGATTTTGCTGCAGCCACAGGTGGACACACCAACACACCCAAAGACACACAGCTGAGTGTGTGTGTATGAAATTCACCCTGTATTGGAAAATCCAGGCAGAAATTAACAATAGAACTTAGAAACGAATTGAAGTGATAGTGTCCAAGTTAAAAATGGACATGCGTAATGCTGTTTGCCTGATCATAACTCCTGATGGTTTGGGGTGGGGGAAAGATAACCACTTCCCAGCCACCCCCGTCCCTGGCCCAAGAGGATTCAGCCTTCTTTAGGGAATGGGCACAGGTTGAGCCATGCTGGGGCTCTCTGTGAACCTTCTCCAAGCTCCTTATGCCCTGATGTTAGAGAGCCTGACATCCCCTTTGTCATGTGCTGGGTGTTCAGGGCTGGTGGCCTAGGATGCTCTATAAAGTTTACTGGCCAAAGAATGAATGACTCGCCAGGAATCGATACAGTTCCCATCTGGGATTGCTCTTGGAAAGAAATTAATGAGCGGAATAGGCTATTAAATTATGTAGGAATGTAATACCCCATTGAACTGGTGTCTACAAGCAGGTGAGCTGCTGTCATCAGAAGGAGCTGAGCACGTTTTCAGCTCTTCTCCAGTCACCCAGGGTTTCCTTCTGAAGCCAGAGAGGGGCTCACAGATGCTGTCACTTGCATTATCTCCCAGAGCTACCCACCATCTGTTGAGAGGCCCAGGCCACATTGTACTTTGGTCTCTTTAGATTTTGAACTTGCCTGTTTATTTACTTCTACAGCATCAACAGGCCCAGTGTGAATGGTGTGTGTATGTATGTGTGTGTGTGTATGTGAGTGTGTGTGTGTTTAAGGAGGTGGGAAGGGAGTGGAAGCCGCAGCAGAGACGAGCTAAATGAGGGCTGTCTGCTATAAAATTAGGGCTCTGGGCACTGAATGGCAAGAGGATCTGCATTACGGGGAGGCTTGTTAGAAATGCAAATTCCGGGGCCTCACCTTGAGAGAGTCCCATGCAGTTGGTGTGGGGTGAGGTCCAGGAATGCATTTGACATGCTTCCTGGCTGCCTCTAACACACACTGAAGTTGGAGTACAACTAGCTTAGGAAAACTTCATTCTATACTTCGAATATTAGTGTGGTAAGGAGCAGTGTGAAATCACTCCCTCTGAACCTCCATACCTGAACTATAAGTCAAGGGGAAGGACTTGATGATCTTTAGGTCTCTTCTACCTCTATGTGCTTGTCATTTTCCTAACTGTCCAGGGAGGTGGACATGAACATGATGGCTGGAAGCCGATGGAAGAGTTTTAAGATGCTGGATAACATCTTAGCACGGCTGGCTTTGTTGTGATGACTGACTGACAAACCCCAGAGTCTTCCAAGGTTTTTCTGGGCAGAGGAACTGCCCTTTCTGGAACAACCGTCCAGAGAATGGAGAAAAGAACATTTCCAAGCAGAAGCCCAGTGGTTGTCAGTTGAACCGCATGGAATGGTTCTGGTTGAGGCTTTGCCTCCGGGGCTGACCTCCAGGGTAGGAAGTTCTGCGGAGCAGCTATGGCTGAGATCCTCAGTGGTTAAGTAACCCAGTCACATAGCCCAGTCATATAGTCATAGGCCAGCCCAACTCCAGAGGCCATCAGAGTCAGCCCACTTCTACTGGCATTAGAGGTGGGACATTTGGAAGGGCACAGAGGACTGTGAACCTGCACAGATTCAGAATGAAGTTGAGTGTGCCTCACTTTACAAATTCGAGTTTCTCAGTAAAAGTTAAGCAGACATCTTTTTAACATTGATGTAAGTCTATTTTCAGGGAACTACGTATTAAAAAAAAAGCTATGTATGCCAGATGCCCTCTGTATAGCCATGAAAGTCCCTGTACCATGGAATGGTAATCAACGAGGAAATTAATTTTGACCAGGAAACAATAGAAGTGATTGAACTTTTACAAAGTATTTTCATATACAAAAGCTTATTTATCCTGATAATAACCCCTGGGAGGTAGGTAAGGCAGGCTGGTAAACCGAGGCACAGCTGTTCAATGACAGACCTGAAGTTGGAACTTGGGCCTCCTTTGTCAATGCTCAGAGGCGAGGCAGACTGGAAAACGATGGTAGATTTGTTTGGCAAGAGTAGATTTCCATGGATTGTTATTTTTTAGCAAGTCAACTCTTAGAGTGATTGAAAATACCTTTACTTCATTCATCTATATGCAATTTTCTACCACTGTTTTTTCTCCCTTCTGGGAAGTACAAAAGACAAAACAAAAACAGACAAACAAACAAACAAAAAAGAAACAAAACAACAACAAAAAACACCAAACATCTTTTTTGTTTCTTATCACTTCACTTTGACGGGACTCAGCTCGTAATACAATTCTACTGCTGGCAGGCCCTGGTTTATCTTGTCTGTGGCTGTCAGCTCTCTAGTAACCATCTATCTTCCTTTCGGCCCCTACTCTCTCTTCTGTTTTTTACATGAAAATCTTTGGGAAAATACATTTGGCACTATTTTTTTCAAGAGCCTTGCAAATGCTCATTACCCCGATGTAGTCATCTCACCCTTCCAGAAACTAGCCTAAAGAAGGAATTAAAGTTAGCCTAAGAAAATAATCTCAAAGCTCTTTGCACAAAGATGTTCAGCAGAATATTATTTATAATAACAAAAACAGATAAAGCAATTCAAATATTCAACAATAGAGGGATGATGAGTAAATTATACGTCTGTTTGATAGAAATATTATGCAATTGTTAAAATGATGGATATGGAGAGTATGTTATAATGACATTTCCAACATAATGTTGAGTGGAGAGGAGCACCTGCTTATACTGTATGGTTATGGCTCTAAAAAAACCAAAACCCAAAAACCAAACCCACAAAACTATATGCAGAAAAAGATAACTGAAAAACGATTTTGAAGTATTAAACTCAGGATGTCTTTTGGTGGTCCACATCTTATTCTTTCTATTTTTCTATGTTTTCCAAGTTTACAGTCATGCACATGCAGAACTTCTGAAATGGAAAGATGATATGTCCTTTGCACAGTACTGTGGGGAATGATTAAGAACACAGAGTTACAGAGAGGCTTGGGGTTGAATTAAAGCCTGGTCACTTAGAAGGTTTGTGGCTTGGGGCAGGTCATTAAGTTCTCTTATTGTCAGTTTCCTCAGCTGGAAAATGGGGACATATCACACTTAATAGGCAGTTTTTTTTTTTTTTGAGAGTGTATTTAATTTACTGAAGTTAATGGCACATAATAGGGGCTCTGTATTTATTGAAAATGATTGACCATACATATTTTTTGAGACAAAGTCTTGGTCTGTTACCCACGCTGGAGTACAGTGGTGCAGTCGTAGTTTACTGCAGCCTGAACTCTTGGGCACAAGTGATCCTCTCATCTTGCCACCTGAGTAGCTGGAACTACAGGTACATGTCACCACTCTCAGCTATTTTTTTTTTTTTTGAGAATTGGGGTCTCACTATGACGCCCAGGCTGTCCTCGGACTCCTGAGCCCAAGTAATTCTCCCACCTCAGCCTCTCAAATAGCTAGGACTACAGGTGCACACCACCACATCTGGCTAATTTTTATTTTTTATTTTGTTGTAGAGTTGGGGGTCTTGCTACGTCACCTGGGCTGGCCTCAAACTCCTGGCCTGAAGCCGTCCTCCTGCCTTGGCCTCCCAAATGATTGAATTCTTACTAGTCAAATAATATCTGGAGGAGGATAGGGGAGGCAACTTCCATTCTCAACTTCCACTCACTCAGCCGGTGTGTATTTACTAAGTGTCTACCACGTGCAAGAAGTAGAGGTAAGGGAATGTGTCATTAACATTAGCCTCATGAGACATAACAAACTGAGCGAGAAAACAGAAAATTGGAGAAAAATCAGGCTATATAATTGACAAAATAAAAAGTGGAGTAAAATGAAAAACAATCTATATATCCGATTTTTAAAGTTTTTATTCCATTTATCCTTCATGGGAGCCCTTTGTAATTGGAATGATTTTCATTCCACTTTGACGGATGAGGCCCGAAAAGTCAAGGCCCTTGTACAAGTTCCCTCAGTGATAAAGACAGGGCTGGGTTTCTGTCTCAGGCCAGTGGGATGTGAAGGCCACACATCAAGCCCCCTTTCAACCTACAACAGGAAGGGTCTCTTTGACCATGTGCTTCCCACCATGACGGGACACCTGGGCCACATTTCCTATCAGGATTTCCTCTTGGGGAGTGTGAACCCATCTCCTGTGAGTCCCTTCCCTGTGGGAGCTGATGTCTTTTTATTTGGGGGAAGGCAATGGCTTCATTGCTTAGGGGCAGTAAAGAACTTCCAGAACTGGGGACTTGGTAGTGAGCCCTGAGGGCTGGAGAGAACAACTTGGAACATGTCCGGGTAAAGACTTTTAAAAACTGTAGTACCTGGGAGAAGAATGGCTGTCTCTGATAATGAACACAAACTCTGGCGTGCATGGTGTGTGGATTCACACCCTGCTAGCAGTTGGCGAGGTCCTGGACCCCATGACCTATCTAATATTTATTCAGCAGATGTTTAGTAGAGCTTTGGAGGCCACCCAGCCTGGTGCTAGGATTAGGCCGGAGGGTAAAGGATGTCCTCATGGGCCATTTAAAGAGACAAGACACATACATATTGAAGATTTTTGGCTAAAAACTCAGTGTCATGGAACCAGGACCAGGAAAGGGGAAACTTGGCAGGGCCCTCCCTTTCCATCAGACCCAATGCCTTCACTTTACAGATGGACAATTTGAAGACCTACAGAGGAAAAGTGACTTTACCAAGGCCACACAACCATGTTAATCCACTGTTGGTTCAGGATAAAGTAAATCAGGGCAGGCTTTTGGAGGTGAGCCACTTACTATACCTGGAAACCATGGATTAGAGCTTTGAAGCAAAATAATTTATTCAGCAAACATTTCCTAAATGCTTCCTGGGGCCAGGTCCTCTGTTGGACTCTGGGGATATAAAGGTGAGGAAAATGAAAGATGCCCTCAAGGTGTTCCAGTATAGTCAGGGGACAGAGATACAAAAAGTTGGGTGATTACAGGGCAGAAAGTGCCCTCTTGGCAACAGGCAGGAGCCTGGGGAGTCTGGGAGGTAAACCTGGGGTTGTAAAATGATGAATGAGTTACCAAGCAGGCCTGAAGGAAGGGCATCGCTGGCAGTGGGAACATCACAGGCAAAAGACCAGAATCTTTGGTGAGCATGGCTCTCTGGGGGCACTGACAAGACAATTATAATGGCTGAAATAGAGTTCTTGCAGATAAATAATAGGGCCAACTCATGGAATGGCCAAGTCTAGGCAAGGGTTGAAAGATGGAGATTCTGCTTTCAAAGAAGGATTGGAATCCAGGAGTCAAGAGACATCTGTGGATGAATAACTCGTGTACCAAGGGCCACAGACAAAGTTGGTGCAGAGGAAAAGACTTCTGTGGGCATCTGAGAAGGCTTCCTGGAGGAGGTGGCATGGAAGGAAGTGTTGGATTTGTATATGAGGAGCTAGAGGAGATGGAATTCTGAGAAAGAGAAAAGGGCAGGTAAGGTTCAGAGACAGGAACCAGCAGGGCACACTGAGTAGCTCTTTTTGACAGAGCATCACATCAAGTATGAAACTGGATCACAGGAGGCCTTGAACTTTGGCTTCAAGAAACCACACTTTATTCTTTAGAGTGCAGTTCAACCACTTCAGTAGGGAGCCACCAAGGGTGTCTAAGTGAGGGTGAAGCAGGTTTAGGGATGCCTGTAAAGTCTGACTTTCCAGAATGTCTCAATTGCCTGAAATATACCTGAACTCCCATCAGGGTAGAGAGAAGCAGAAACTTTACAAAGTTAAAAAAGAAGAGAAGTGAATCCTCACGGTTAATGAGAGGATGGAGGTGGGCCAGGACGAGGTTAATTGTTCCTTCGAAGCCACTTTGCCTTGGCTGTTGGGAATGACTTCTTTAGTGCATCATCAAGCAACCTTTTCTGAGTAGTCCACAACCCCTGCAGAGCAGCCTGGGCCCAAAGCAAGGGGAGGATTAACTAGGTGTATTTGCTGCATGGGGCCCTGGAGAGAGAGGGCTCTGTGCAAGACCTTGTCTCTGACCTGGGGGAGCCAGTACTGAGAGGAGGTCAAACAAAGATGCTTGCCCACTCAGACAACCCAGAGAGCGCAAGGGCCAAGGCAAACCTGGTAAGTGAGGTCCCTCTGTGGGCTTCTGGGTGACTGGACTGGAGGGTGGGGGGTGGAATTATCAGAGGGATGCAGGCCTATGTTGACCAATAATTTCAGGTTTAGAATTGAAAGTCTCACTTCCCCAAAGACCGTCAGTCATGAGCAAGCCAGGATGGTTGGTCACTGTGGAGGCATCACCCAGAGGCAATAGAAAACAAGTGATTGTGCCCGAGGTCAGGAGTTTGAGACCAGCCTGATCAACAAGGAGAAATCCCATTTCTCCTAAAAATACAAAATTAACTGGGCATGGTGGCACTTGCCTGTAATCTCAGCTACCCGGGAGGCTGAGGCAGGAGAATCACTTGAACCTGGGAGGCGGAGGTTGCGGTGAGAAAGCCGAGACTGTGCCATTGCATTCCAGCCTGGGCAACAAGAGCAAAACTCCGTCTCAAAACAAAACTAAACAAACCCAAAATAAGTGATTGTGGATTTAAGCAGTTGCGACTCAGTGCCAAGCCCTAAATTGGTAAATATATTGGCATACAGTTATTTATAATTTTCTCATATCACCCTTTGTACACATGGAGTCTGTGCTGTGTTGCCTCCCTCACGTTTAATGATAACTTGTGCTTTTTCTTTTTCTGATCATTCTGGTAGGAGTTTATCGATTTTATTAATATCAAAAAAATCTTTTGGCCTCCTTGTTTTTCTCTATTGTTTTTCTATTTCATTGATTTCTGCTGGAATCATCATTTTCCTTGCCATGCTTAGTGTTGGTTCAATTTGCTCTTCTTTTTTTTTTAGTTTTTTAATGCAGAAGCTGAGGTCATTGATTTAAGACTTTTCTTCTTTTCCTAATATTGGTATTTAATTCTATAAATTTACCTCTTGGTATTGTGCTAGTGGCATCCCATAAATTTTTATATGATAGGTTTTCATTTTAACCACTTCAAAATTCTTTTTAATTTCACTTTTGAGTTCTTCTTTCCCCCATGGATTATTTAGAAGTGTGTTATTTTGCTTCTGAATATTTGGAGATTTTCCAGCTATCTTTCTGTTATTGTTCTAATTTAATTTCATTGTGATCACAGGACATACTTTCTATGACTTGAATCCTTTTAAATGGATTGAGGCTTGTTTTATGGCCCAAAATATGGTCTATCTTGGTAAGCGTTCTGTGTGTACTTGTAAAGAATGTGTGTTTTGCTATTGTTCTATGGAGTGCTGTATAAATGGTCATTGGGTCAACTTGGTTGAGAGTGTTGTTCAAATCTTCTATATCCTTGCTGGTTTTCTGTCTACTTGTCCTATCAATTATTGAGAGAGGGGTTTTGAAGTCTCCGGCCATAATTGTGGATTTGTTGATATGTTTTTCTTTTGCAATTCTATCAGTTTTTGCTTTCTGTATTTTGAAACTCTGCTATTAGGTGCATAAATATTTAGGGATGCTCTGTCCTCTTGGAATGACCTTCTTTATCCCTGGTGATATTATTTGTTCTGAAGCATACTTTGTCTGATATTAGCATAGCCATTTCAACTTTTTTTTTTGATCAGTGTAAGTACGGTATATATGTTTCCATCCTTTAAAAAAAACTATTTGTATCTTTATATTTAAAATACATTTTTTTTTTCTGAGTAACCAGCATATAGTTGAAGCTTTCTTTTTTTTTTATCCAGTTTGACAATTCCTTAAATTGTTGTGCTTAAACCATTTGCATTAAATGTGATTATTGATATGTTAGATTTAAGCCTATTATTTTGTTATATGTATTCTACTAGTCCCATTTGTTCTCTTTTCTCCCTTCCCTCATTTTCTGCCTCCAACTGGAGTAAATGAAGACAAAATATTTTTGGACTAAAATTGGACATTTTTGTGATTTCATTTATACTTTTTGTTGGATTATAAGCTAAAAATTTTCAGTTTGCTCTTTTAGTGGTGGTTGTAGAGTTTATAGTACAAATCTTTAACTCATCATAGTCTACCTTTAAGTACAGCACTTCAGGTAGAGTAGAAGAATTTTCCAATGGAATTCTCCCATTTTTCCCATCTTGTCCTTTGTGATATTGCTGTCATTTATTTTACTTACACATACATTATAAAGTTCATAATATGTTGTTATTATTTAAGCATTCAACTATCTTTTAAGTAAATGTAAACAACAAGGACAATATATTTACCATTGTAGTTATAGGTTGGTGAAAAAGTAACCACAGTTTTTGCCATTACTTGTTTTTTTTTTTTTGAGACAGAGTCTTGCTCTGTCACCCAGGCTGGAGTGCAGTGGCGCTATCTCGGCTCACTGCAACCTCTGCCTCCCAGGTTCAAGTGATTCTCCTGCCTCAGCCTCGCGAGTAGCTGGGATTACAGGTGCGCACCACCATGCCCAGTTAATTTTTACATTTTTAGTAGAGATGGGGTTTCACCATGTTGGCCAGGATGGTCTCGATCTCTTGACCTTGTGATCCACCTACCTTGGCCTCCCAAAGTGCTGGGATTACAGCATGAGCCACCACACCCAGCCTTTCGCAATTACTTTTAATGGCAAAACCCACAATTAATACAATTTCTGGTGCTCTTCATTCCTTTTGTGTGAACCCATATTTCCATCTGATGTCATTTTCCTTTTCCTTGAAGAAAAATCTCTTGGAGTACAAATCTGTGGGTGACAGATATGTTGGAGTAAGGATCCACTGGTTCTTCTGCTTCTATATGTCTGAGAAGACTTATTTTGTTTAATTCTTGGAGATATTTTTACTAGATACAGATTTCTAGATTGACCACTTTTTTTTTTTCTTCCAGTACTTGACAGATGTTGCTCCACTGTCTTCTCCCTTGCATTGTTTCTGGTGAGAAATCTACTGTCATCCTTATCTTTATTCCTCTGTAGGTAATGAGCTATTTTTCTCTGGATGCTTTTAACATTTTCTTTATCACTGGCTTTGAGCAATTTTGGTATGGCTTTGCTGTAATTTTCTTCATGTTTCTTGTGCTTGGGGTTCTTTGAGCTTTTTTGTGTGGATTTATAATTTTCATCAAATTTGGAAAGGATTTGGCCATCAGTTTATAAAATTTTTGTTTCTGCCCTCCCACCTACCCCACACTTCTTGAAAGACTCCAAATACCAGTATGTTAGGCCATTGGAAGTTGTCTCATTGCTACATTCTTCATTTTAAAAATTCTTCTTTTTTTATTTCATTTGTTTCCTCAAGTTAACTAATCTTTTCTTCTGCAATGTTTAATTTGCTGTTAATCTTATCCAGTGTATTTTTAAAGTCAAAGACATTGTAGTTTTTAATCTCTAGAAGTTCAACTTGGCTTTTTAACAAATGTATTTCATGTCCATCCTTTGAACTTATGAGATTTAGCTATAAATGTTTTAATGTCCTTGTTGGCAATTTCTAATATGTGTTTGTTCTGGATTATTTTAATGGATGAATTATTCTCATCATAGGTCATATTTTCCTGCTTCTTTGCATGCATGGTAATATTTGATTGGATGCCAGATAATATGAATTTTAACATGTTGGGTATTGAATTTTTTATATCCCTATCAATATTCTTGAGCTTTGTTCTGGAACACATTTAAGTTACTTGGAAATAGTTTGACCCATTTGGGTTTTGCTTGAAGATTTGTTACGCAGAAACAAAGCAGCTTTTAGTTTAGGGCTAATTATTTCCTGTTACTGATGCAAGACCCTTGTGGACACTTTACCAAGTGTTCCATGAATGATGGGGGTTTCCAGTTTGACTAGTAGGAATAGGCTCTATTCCCAGCTCTGTGTGAGTGCTGCCAGGCACTGTTTCCTCTCATCTTCTCAAATCATTCTTTCCCTGGTTTTGGGTAGTTTTCTCACATGCCTACCCCAATCAGGAATATGCTGAATTCTCAAGGAGGATCCTTCAGATCTCTGGAGTTCTGTCTCTGTGAAGTCCTCTCCTCTCTGGTGCTCTGTCCTGTGAACTCTGGTTGGCTTGGTCTTTCTGGACTCATAGCTCTGTGTCCTTGACTCAGGGAGTCACTGGGCTCAACCTGGGTCCCCCTCCCTGTGCAGGGCTGGAAAGTCTCTCAAGAGCATAAGCTGGGGCAGTCATAGTGCTCACCTTTGCTTGTTTCTCATCTCTCTGGGGTCACCATCCCTTGTCACCTAATATTCAATGTCTTGAAAATTGTTTTTCATATATTTTGTTTTTGGTGTTACTGTTGAGGGTAAGTCCACAAGCTGTACCTACATGTTGGCTGGAAGCAGAAGTCTCTGAAGTGGAAGCAGAAGGCTCCACTACCATCACTGGTCCAGGCCATCTCAATAACAGGCTAATTTTAATACCAATAACAATAATACTAAATGCTATTCACAAGTAAACAGTAGATTTGTGTCAGGTGGCCCATCTCTATTATGTGTCATTGCCTCTCCATTCAGAAGAGTGACATAGCTACTTCACAACTGAAGTACTTTCATAGCTATTGCCAAATCTGATTCTCTCAACAGCCAGGTGATGTACGTAGGCAGGCATTCGGCCATTTGACAGAGAGAGAGTTTGAGGCCCAAAGAGGTATAGTGATCTGCTCACGGCTACCTAGACAGCAAATGGGAGTCAGAACTATAACCATGGCCTCTGTCCTCGACTTTAGGGTTGGATTTGCTGCTTCCTCTCTCCTGCATATCAAGGCAGCAGGCAGGGGCCTTAGCTTTCACTCCTGATCAGTAATGAGACATCCATTTCCCCACTGGGAAGAAGGAGGATGAATAATCCAGCCCCCCTGCTAGAAAACACATGGGCAAGTGAGGCAACAATCAACGCCATCCCAGGCAAGCCTCTGTGCTGCCTGGATTCACGGCATGCAGGGCACAATGCTGTGTTTTTCTGACCGTTGCCATGGTGTGTGGACAAAATGTGAGCATGTTTCCTTGGAAAACTTCAACAGTGACTCACCCTCATTTCTACTGGGATCAATAGAAGAATGGGCAAGCTGGGAGTGGGGGCGGGGAAGGAATAGCCAGGAGCAAAATCAGGACACAGATCACAGCAATGTTTGCTACCTATCAGCAAGTGGGTTGCTAATGCAAAGTGGTTTCTTAAAAGCTTGGAAAATAAAAACAACAGCCATTACATTTGAAGACAAGTTAGCATTAGAAAAAGATGTGTAGTTCCGAAATGAATTCTCTTTAATCAAGGCTCTCATTTCCTCTTGGTTACCAAGCGTTCTGTCCACATGGAGTGGTCAGAAGGCTCTGGTCCCTTTGGTGGCCTGCGAGCTCAGAAGCAGCATGGAGTGGTGAAAAGAGCACAGGTTTTGGAATCTGAAAGGTCTAGGTTTGAATTGTATCTCTCCCTTACTAAGCCTTAGTTTCCCCATCTAATAAGATGGGCACAGGGAAGCCTATCTTGCAAGGTGGCCGTGATGAGGCAGCCTGGATAAAGGAGCTGGTGCACGGTGCTCACTCATTGCCAGCATCACACTGGGGATCCTGAGAGACTAAGAACAGGGAACAATGGGGTTGATAATGGCAGCTCCACTCAGTGAACTGTGATGAAATGCTAAGACTCATTTACAGAGACCTCCTCATGGCAGGAGAAGATGTTTATGGGAAATAATGTTGAGGGACAAATGGAGAAAACAATATCAAAGTCCAGTGGACAAACTGGGCTAGAGATGATCATTGGAAGCTGCTATACCAGAACCCTACTGAGAGGGCCCAACCGCTGTGGGCTGTGGGTAAGGGGAGGTTTTGAGGAAGTGGAACCTTGTGAAAGAGGGGTTAGGAGGCCTGCCAACAGAGGGACTGAGGAGGGAGAGGGGAGAGAGGACAAGGGACAGGGACCCGAGGAGACAGAACAACAGAGAGAATAGCTCCTTAGCTTTCAGTCTTAGTACCAGCAGGTGTGTGTGTCTGCTTTCCAGTGAGCATTTCCCAGCCTTCAGTAACCATTGCCCTTGGCTGGCACTAGCCCCCAAGGCTCTCTGCTCCTTGTATCCCCAGGAGCCCTAACTGAGGCAGAAACAGAGAGAGAGTATACGGAGAGAAAATTGCAAGGAAAGATACCAAAATCATAACCATTGCTTTCAATAGACGGAGGTGCTATGGGTTATGTTTTTCTATTTTTCTGTTCCCTCCCTGGCGTTTTCTACAGTAGCTATATCATAAAATCTTCAAGGAAAAACAAAACAAAAGCATGGTCCACAGGCCTCTGGGGCTGCTATTGCCCACCCTCCCTTCTGTGTTGGCTCTGCCCCTTGTCATGCCTTCTCCCTGCCTTTTTTGGATGGGTGCCTTTGCTGGTTGCAGGTCTGCGTGGTCCTTCTCCCCGTTCCCCAGGTCAGGAGCTGACCTTCCTTCCCCAGCACCTGGGGTTCCTCACAGCATCTGCCCAGGAGAAGGTCTTTGGGTTCCATGTCTAGGTTCCTCTATCTCTGAGTTCCTCAGTGCCTGCCTTGTTCTCCTGGGCAGAATAAAAGCAGAACACCTGAGGGCAACTACAGGCAGTATTGCTCAACAGTTAGAGCCCAGGCGTTGGTGTCAAGCTGACTCTAATTCCAGGCTGTACCACTTTCTAGGTGTGTGTCCTTTAGCAGGTTCTTAACCTCTCAGTGCTCCAGTTTTATTTTCTGTAAGATGGTTTCTAGTCATTGCTATGTACTTAAATTTGGGAGGCACACCTGTGTGAGATACTGGGTATGCTGCCTTTAGAAAGGTTCTGGACTTTATAGATAAGACTTTCAAGGAATTGTGCCAGTTATGACGGTGAGCATGTTGGCTCCACTCAATGAACTGTGATGGCATGCGAAGAGGGATGTTACAGAGGCCTCCTCATGACAGGTCTGATACCAGTTATGATTCCTTGAAAGTCGTCCACCGAGTGAGGTCACTTCCACTGCCATGTCCCCTCTGAGAGGTGGTAGTATGGTTTGGCTGTGTCCCTATCCAAATTTCATCTTGAATTGTAATTCCCATAATTCCCACGTGTTGTGGGAGGGATGTGGTGGGAGGTAATTGAATCATGGGAGTGGTTTCCTCCATACTGTTCTCATGGTAGTGAATAAGTCTCACGAGATCTGACCGTTTTATAAGGGGTTTCCCCTTTTGCTTGGCTCTCATTCTCTCTTGACTGCCGCCATGTAAGATGTGCCTTTCACCTTCCGACATGATTGTGAGGCCTCCCCAGCCACGTGGAACTGTGAATCCATTAAACCTCTTTTTTTAAATAAATTATCCAGTCTCGGGTATGTCTTTATCAGCAGTGTGAAATGGACTACTACAGGTGGGAAGCCCTGCTTGTCCTCCTCCTCACTGAGGTTCTGAATATGGCTAAGCCCGGATTCCTCTCCCGCCTCTGCCATCAGGAACCACCAGAAATGCATTCAGGAAAGGGGTGAGACAGTCTTATTATCACCCCTTCAGGTCACAGAAGCAGCTGCCTCAGTGATGAGGCTGTTTTGATGCTTGACATCAGGGCAGCCTGACACCCCAGGTAGAATCCCCTCCCCTGCTGGTCTGCTCCTTCTGCTGATTCCCATCAGGCCTTTTGGGGGAAACTTGGAGGCTCACTTCAGTTCCACAAACACCATCTGAGTCCCTACTGTGTCCTGAGCACTGGGACAGGTGCTGGGCATGGACAGGAGTAAGTCTCAGTCCCAGTGACAGACACAGAACAAGCAAAAGGCATAGAAGTGAAGGACCCACTGTCTTTACAGTGGAGAAGGGACATGTGACTTTCTAAAACCGAGAGCAGGACATCTCAGTGATGCAGCCCAGAAACTGAGGGCATTGAGTAAGGAAGAGGAGAATGTGATTTTAGGAGCTAAGGAACAGTTAAAAATGGCTGTCAATCTAATGCAACTAATCAATCCAATTCAAATTAATTGAATCTTATCTAATCCACTGAGCTAATTAAATCCATCCTACATGGATGGAAGAATAGCATGGTGACTGAAACTGCTAGAACCTATGCCCTGCCCTCTTCAATGATTTGGAGGAACTCTGGTCTTTAATCCCAGGTAATTTTTTTAAAAAGTTCTAACTTCAAAAATAGACAAAAATCTTTCAAATGTTGCTTTTCAAAAAAGCAACTTCTGAGCCACAGGCCTCTCGCTATGTCCTTGCAGGTGCTGGGAGCCGAATTAGGGTCTGGTGGAGGCTGTCCACTAAAGAAGGTATTACAGGGGCAGTCCAGGGAGGAGGCTGTCCCTGGCTACACGGAGCAGGCGGGACCCCTTCTCCTTTATGTGAGCCTGTCTGTCTATTAGGAGTTGGGTCCAAACCGTAAAACATATTTGTAAATAGCTGCATTATGCACATCCTTAGAAATTGCACAATTAATATATGAATACATAAATTCATACTTATAAATATGCCAAGGGTCCAGTAAAAGTGAAGAATCTTCCTGCACACTCAATTGTGTTCTCTTCCTCTGAGCAGCTCTCAGTAGGTAGGCACCACTCTAGACTTTTTCTGTGTGCTGATATGCATACATGTGCATTTATAAATATATAGTTTAGGGTGTGGGTATTTTTAATAGGAATGGGACCACATTGTATGTATTGTTCTGCAACTTGCTTTTTTCACCTACCAAGATGTCTTAGAAATTTTCCCCAAGGGATCTCCAAATCTTCCTTACCCAGTTTAACTGTTGCAGGGGGTAGGGGAAATGCATAGGCATCTTCCCTCCTCAATGTAATCATCCTTCTATTGATGAACATTTAAGTTGTGTCTAGATTTCTGCTCATACAAACAGTGCTGCAGGAAAGATCTTTATCTATGTTGCTTGGTGTACGTGAGTATGTACTTCTTTACGGCAGATTCTAAGATGTAAAACTGCCAGGTTGAAGGGAATGCATGCTTTTTTATTTTATGGATGTGTGCTGCATCCCTACCCATCTCCCCAGCCCAGAGGCTCTACCAGTTTATATTCCCCTCAACAGTTGTCCCAGCTGCCCTCTCTAAGAGATGGGTGGCTTCTTTGCTGAGATGCAGCTCCCCTTCCGCTTGTCTCTTCTGTGGTTTCTGTGGTCCCCTTGGCTCTCCTGCAGACCTTGGCCCAAGGCCATCTTCCTGTCCTTTGTCACCCAAATGCATCAAAGGCCCTATTTTAAGGACTCTGAGTCCTATTTCAAAACACACAGCACATAAATAAGGGAGTGATGACTCTCATTTCAGAATGATTTCTTCTTCCACAAGAGGATCTGCTTCAGCGTTTGGAGCAATCAATGAACCAATATTGATTATGCCTGCCATTTATTCATTCATTGATTTACAGTGTTAGGTTTGTGCTAGCTGCTGCAGAACGCTTGTCTTCAAAGGGTATTCTCTCATTGGATGGAGCAAGACATGCAAATACCTTGTGTTATTAGGTAAATTTATATTAATAGACAGTTGACTGTTATTAAAACATTTTAATTACTCAAAGAGGGAGAGAGACAGAGAGGGAAAGATCTGAGTAGGTGAGGGACCAGAGGTGTTTTGGGGATGGAACAGTCTAACATATAAACACTATCATTTACTAGCCCACAGAGAATGATTACTGGGGCTGTCCAGCCCGTTTGTCACAACATAAACAAATGCAAGGACTTCTCCAGCTGTGATGGCTGGGCAATAGTTGTTTTCAAGCGTGCAGGAGGAGGGGAGAACAGGAAAGAGATGTCCTTTTCAGACTCCTCCTTCCTTTACCCTTGCCAAGGGAGTGTGACAGTCAGGAAGACTGTTCATATTCAGTCATTCATTATAGTTGATATTTCTAAAAGACGTGTTGGTGATTCTTTAAACTTCTCAGTTGCCAAGAAAAAGATACAACAGCTTTTAGCCTATGCATGGAAGTGTCCTCTATAGGCCGTTTTTTCCCCTTTAAAAAAAGTCAGAAACGAAGGCCATTCCATTTGGAGTTCAGACGGTGAGCTGTCCATGAATCAAAAGATAACGTGGCACCGGGCAGCAGGACCAACCAAAGCATGGTCTGATTTATTAACTTGTCTCCTGAGGAAGATAAAGTAGGTGAGTCAATAGACATTAGGGCTCCTTTCCTCTGCCTGGGTCCAAGGAGGAAATAAGCCACGGAGAGATAAGCAGCCGGCTTTTGATGTCAGATCCAGCACAGAGTGGGTGCGGGAGCAGCCAGTTCTCCCTGGTGATGCTAGTGAGGGTGGGCACCACCAAGGATCTGCACTGTAGACCCAGGCGGGGGCTGCCATGTCAGCACCATTTCTAGCTTATCCTTTCTTCCTGGGTCTCAATAAAAAGACTTATTTTTTAGTTCCTAGTGTTCAAAGAGTGTTTAAGTTACACCATATCTGAAGGCTAAGCAGAACTTAAATGGACTGTAAATTATTTAAGTTAGCCCTCAGAGATCATTGCACAATGTTCCATCCATCCATCATTCCATCTAAGAATTGTAAGACCTAATCTTTTCCTCTAAGAAGTTTACAGTATACTGGGGGCATATTACCAGACAAATAGTAGCTTTTCTATTTGATTGATTGATTGTAGAAATGGCATCTTGCTATGTTGCCCAGGCTGGTCTCCAACTCCTGATCCTCCCTCTTCAGCTTCCCAAAGTGCTAGGATTATAAGTATGAGCCACCACACCCAACCAGCTATAGCTCTTACTCCATGATTGATTGGTTGATTGATTGGCTACCTCTCCCACTGGCCTGTAAGCTCTAAGAAGAACCAGGTTAGTCTTGTCCACTGGTAACCTGACACATAACACAATGCCTGACACATAGCAGGTGATCAATAAATGTCAATATGAGATGATCAGACAGCAGGACAGGAAGAACGCTCAAGGTCTATGTGGGGCTGCATGTAGATGAGAGGGGGCTGGGTGCTGGAGGGCAGTGAGATATAACCACTGGAAAAGGTGACGGCAGGAGCCAGGAGGTAGAATTTGGGCTTTATTTTATGGGCTGGGAAAGACATTAATGGGTCTCAAGCAGGCTGTGACATGGTAAAGTCCTCTCTCTCACATTTATTTATTCATTCATTTCATTCAATGCAATTGATTGAATATCTTGTATATGTAAGGCATCACGTAAAATATAAAGAATAGAAGTACGATAGAATCATATCCCCAAAGAGTTCCCAGTCTGGCAGGGGAGACAGATAAGTAAACAGATGGTTATAATGTATACATTTTATGCTAGAGATTTCCACATAATACTCTGGCATGGCCATGTTTGCACTAAATCTTGGAGGAAGGACACATACAAGTGAGGTGATGAAAGGGTGGGAAGGGTGTTGCTGGCAGAGGGAGCGAGGAGAGAGTGTGCAATGCTGGGAGGAGGGCTCTGTTTAATATCGCTGGGGTGTTGTGTGGGAGGCTGGGGGAGTAGAGTGAGAGGCCACTGAAAGAGAGGCAGGAGCTAGACTAGAGAGGTCTATGAAGAGATTCTTGGACTTCACTCTGTGGTTCACGAGGGAGGGAGAGGAGCAGGGCTGTATTTTAGAACGGTCATGTTGATGCAGAGAATGGGTTGGGGAGGGACAGAGTGAGCACTGGGGGGGGGGGCGGTGAGGCAGTTGTTGTTCTTATCTGGGTGAAAAAACATAAGGAACTGAACTAAAGTGGTGTCTGGGGTGGGGGATAATAACAGCTAGCATCAATTGGGCACTTACGGTATGCCAACTGTTCTATGGGTATTACATGTATGAACCCACTTAGTCCTCCAGTCCCCCTCTGAGGTAGGAACTAGCATTATCCCCATTTTGCGGATGAAGAGACTGAGAAACAAGGTTCCACAACTAGCAAATGGGGATTTGCACTCCCGCCATTTACAGAGTTTTGAATCTAGGGGAGCATCAATTATGAAGTGCAGGTGTGGGGACAGGGAGAGGATGAATTTAGTTTTGACTATTGATTTGGGATGTCCATGGCACTCTAAGTGAGGAGTTTAGCAGCCCCTGGAATGTTGGGTCTGGAGCTCAGGAAAAAGGTCCGGGCTGGGGTGGCAGTCTGGGAATTATGGGAAAGGACGCTGTAACCTGGGAGAGGACAATACAGCAACCCGGAGTGCCACTAGATAAGGGGTGTCAGGGGAAGAATTGCTTATGAAGGGGGCCAAGGCAGAGTGGGCAGGGAGGTGAGAGGAAGCCGGACAGGAGTGAAGAGGAGTGTCTCAGGGAGGGTGTGGGCCACAGTCCACATGCTGGTGAGAAACCAGGTGGGACAAAGACTGAGGAGTATCCCTGTCAACAAAGGCTGGGTTTAGCTAAAGAGATCTCATGAGCAACCTTGACAAAGAAAAGTTTCAGTGGCGTGTTGGAGGTGGACTGGCAAGAAAAAGGGAAATGAAGAAGCAGGGATAAGCAAGTACTGCAGGCCCCCCTTATCCACGGGAATACGTTCCAAGACCACCAGTGGATGTCTGAAACTGCAGATAGTACCCACCCCTATATGTATCATGGTTTTTTTCCTATACATACATACCTACCTCTGATAAAGTTTAATTTATAAATTAGGTACAGTAAGAGATAAACAAAAATAACTAATAACAAAATAGAACAATTATAACAATATGCCAGCATCATGACTCTTGCTCCTTGGAACCATGATTAAGTAAAATAATGACTTGAACACAAGCATTGCCGTACCTTGATGGTAAATCTGATCACTGAGATGGCTGCTAAGTGACCAGCAGGTGGGCAGTGTATGTACGCAGCGTGGATACGCTGGACAAAGGGCTGATTCACGTCCTGGGTGGGATGAAGTGGGATGGTGCAAGATTTCGTCACGCCACTCAGAATGGTGCACAACTGATTATTTCTGGAATTTTCCATTTAATATTTTCAGGCTGCAGTTGACTGTGTGTAACTGACATTAGGGACTGACTAGATAGAGAACTTTTTGGTGACTCTTTGTTTGGAAGGCAAGGAGAGGAAGAGGCTGCAAGGTAGTGGGGAGGTAAGATAAAGAATAATTTTATGTCCTCGTAAGACTGGAGTATATTTTTATGGGATTCAGTTTTCAATTCCCCAACAGTGCTAAGCACAACACCTAGCTCATCCTAGCCAATCAGCAATTCTTTGAAGAATCTTTCTCATTTCTCCCCCATCCTCTGCTGTCAAGTCCACCTTGATAAAATCAAGCACATATTGTGCAGGAAAAAATGGTGAAAACTTGACTCTTGGCAAAATCGTCTGGGGATCTGAAGATATTGCTACTTTAGAGGCTGAGTGGCAACAAGTGATTAAGTAGCTAAGCTAGCAGATGCTTAATTGATTCTTATTCTTGCGCTATTCATGGGAAACAGTGTACCCTCTTGACGGTGAATGCAATGTCTACACAGCGGGCCATCTCACCTCATGGCACCTCTCCAGTGCTTTGATGGGGTGGAAATGGATGCTTCCATATTTATATGGCTCCATCTTTGGCCATTTGGAAGTCACTAAAGGCATGTGTAATAAATTCTCTCCTCTGCCTTGAGAAAAACCAACTGGGCAAGCTTCCATTTCTAATGGGGTCCGTGAAACATGGATATTAAGGACCACGGATTTGGCTGTCAGATTGACGAATGAGTCTTCCCTTTTGAAAGGCACTTAGGAAGTTATAATTGGAAGCTTGAGAGGAGCTGTCAAAAGCAGGCAGTGGGCATCCCACCAAGCTGCTGGGTCTTTTTATTTAGGGGTGGGGTGAGGGATACTTTCTTCTTGTGAGCCATGGTGGGATTCCCTCCAAATGGTGGAAATGTGGCCAACTTACACCAGAGGCAGAGGCTTAGGCTTCTGTAGGAGCCAACTGGTCCTGCCAAAGACCTAACTAGGGCTGGCAAGACCCAAGTATTCTTATTTGCCTTTATTATAGTCTAAACAGGCTAGAAAGGCAGCAGTTAGATGCAAGGTGTTGTGTGATGGTAGGCATTCTCAGGGCACTTTAGATACAGCTCAAGTGATATAAAGTCTAGGTTATGGAATGGAAACCTTCTCATTCCTGGTGGTTTCCAGCTGGTAGTGAAAGAGGTTCCTGGTGAGAGTGGGATGCCTCTGGGCAGTGACATTCAACCCTGGCTCTCCAAGGTGTTTCTGAGGCTGTCAAATATAAACCCAGGGCCATGATTTCCAGGAAATTTCCTGGACAATAAAGATGGTGGGCCAACTGATTGCCCAGAATCTCTAGATTCATTCCCAGAACCACCAAGAAGTACAAGCAAGGTGGTTGAATAAATATTGGATGAATACATGGATCAACACTTAAAAAACAAGAATCACCACCAGGCTCTTTGAAGAGAGGGTGGGAGATGATTAAAGGCTTCTGATAGCAAAACATGACTTGGAAGGCCAGGCATGGTGGCTCACACCTATAATCCCAGCACTTTGGGAGGCAGAGGTGGGCGGATCACTTGAGGTCAGGAGTTCGAGACGAGTCTGGTCAAAGTGGTGAAACCACGTCTCTACTAAAAATACAAAAATTAGCCAGGTATGGTGGCACAAGCCTGTAATTCCAGCTGCTCCAGAGGCTGAGGCACGAGATTTCCTTGAACTCAGGAGGTGGAGGTTGCAGTGAGCAGAGATCGCACTACCGCACTCTAGCCTGGGTGACAGAGTGAGACTCTGTCTCCAAAAATGAATGAACGAATGAATGAATGAATGAATAAATAAATAAATAAATAAATAAATAATCATGGTTTGAGCCAAGAGTCTGATTGGTGATGTCAACGTTGAAGACAGCTTAGTCCTGTCCCCATGCCGCATGAATATCCCAGCTTTGCAGTTTCACGTATATTTGCTCACTCATTTAATTTTCCCCGAATTCCAGAATTCTGTGCTGGCTCTCTCATCTGTTCATCCACTGTTATCTACACAGATGGCTTCCAGATCTATCTCCCTAGCCCTGACCCCTTTCATGAGCTTTTGCTTTGATTAGCTTGTCTAAGCCAGAAACAATATGACTAGATCATCCATCACAGCCTGGCTTCATCGCCTCAGGAGGAAGGGCCTTCAGGGCAGACTTTTAATGGGACAGTTGGCAGAGGTGAGTTGAGGAGGCAGTGGGGAGCATTAGAGCATAACATTGGGTTGATTATCCAGTTGTACTTCCAACAACTCACATTTATGGAACTTATCTATAAGCAAGGCACTGGGACCACAGAATCCAAAAGACACTATCCTTGCCCTCAGAGGGCTCCCAGTCTATAAGAGACAAGGGCTGCGAGAGGTAAAAGAAGGCAGTTCTGGAGAGGTAGGTGTCAGGAGCAGTGATCCACATGAAGTAAGCCTACATGGGAATGTTATATCCTTAGGAGTGTGATAAAAAATGCCCAATCCCCCACTTAATTCTGTGAGTGCTCCAAGACAGGGGCCAGGTCTTGCTTATCTTAATTTTCCCAGCACATTCAGTGCTCAGCAAGTACTTGCTGAGGGAATAAATGAACAAAATGTTGTATGGAGTGGCTAACTATCCCTAGGAAGGTGGCAGGATAAGACAGCAAAGTTCTTCTTAAAGGCCACGACCTTTGGGTGGTATCTGGAAGTGTGAATAGGCGTTTGCCAGGTACATGAGACAAAGAAGGGCAGAGGGAACAGAGAGAACAGATGCACAGAGGCAGTCATCAAAGAGAATGGGGTGTTTGGTGGACGGTTCTGCATCATTGGGATCTAGGGTCCATGCTGGTCAACCACAGGCAGATGAGGAGGCTGGAGAGGTGAGCAGGGGCCAGGCTGGGCAGGGACTCCAGAGCCATTCTAAGGGGTTTAGATTTTTGTAAGTTACAGAAAGCCCTGGAATGTAAGGGTGTTATGTTGGGTAGTGCTGTGACCACTGTGGATGTGGGTTGAGGAAGGGGTTCTACCAAGGAGGGTAGCCAGAGCCTCTCTCTTAGAGTTTTAGGCGACTCTACCCCAGCTCCTGCTTCTCTCTAGTAGGAGCCTAGGTTCTGCCTCCCAGAGCTGGGGAGATTGTTTGTCTCACATTCTTGTCCTAATTTACCTTATGAGCATCCCCAGCCAGCTGACAGAGCAGGGAGTGGGTGCAGAACTGCTGTCGGCCAAACTTCTTGGTGATCCCTGTGTCCTTAAGTGAGCAGGGGCAGGGACTCCCAGGTGGTGAATGCTAGAGGTCATTTGAGGTCGTCTCATGGAATCCTCTCATTTTATAGACGGAAAAACTGAGGCCCAGAGATGGCAGTGACCTATCCAAAGTCCCATGACACAGCAGGACTAGAATCCAGGCCTCTGGGCTACTATGCTGATTTGTTCTCCACAGTGCTGAGTAGCCTTATTTCTTCCGGCTTATGGTGAGAAAAGACCAGCCTGCCAGCCAGTCCCTCCCTGGATTAGCTCCCTGTGTGCTCTCTCCAGAGAGTCTTCCTGAGTTACACCCGTGCAGTGTGGCAGAGCAGAAAGAGCATGGGTGTGGGAACGTGGCAGATTTGGGCTTGAAGCCCAACCCTGCTGCTCCCCTAGCTACGCAACCTCGAACAAGTTACTTAACCGCGCAGTTTTGTCATCTGGAAAGTGGAGATATCAGTACCTCCCTTGCAGGGTTGTTGTGGGAGATTACATGAGATAATGTGCCTCAAGCGTCCCTGCGGCATAATGCCTGGCAGGTGGCATGTGCTCCACTGATAGGAACTGTTGTTATTCTTTTACCCCTCCCAGGGTTCTATTTCTGCTTCCAGCATATTATCCGGCTACCTGTCTCTGGTGGTCCTGGGATTGTGCAGGGGCTTCTACAGCAACTGAGCTAACCAGGGCACTTCTCAAGGTTGTTTAGGAAGGCAGCCAAGGCATACCTTGGCTTATTTGTTTTTAGGGCAAATGCAGGTTAAGAAAGCAATCTTTGGACTGGGTTGCAGCCCAAGAGTATATTCTTTAGGACAATAAAATAAAATTTAAAACATTTGGAAAGTGTGGTGTGTGTGTAATTATGCATGGGTGAGATAATTTTCACCACACAAAAAGACTTTCCCATGTATACAAAGACTCATGGTAGGATTCCTTTAAGCCACTAGTTCCTCTTAGGGTTCTTGCCCTGGAGTCAATTTTCCTAGCATGATTCAAACCAACCTTCCAGGAAAGCGCTTTCTGCTTCCTACCACTTGTCACCCCGGCCTTCCTGCAGTTTCCTTAAACTTTGAGCCAAAGCAGAAGAATCTTGGATTGATAGCAATGTAGTTGCCACATTTTATTGATATACCATATACTATAAGATGCATCACGATTTTATGTATAACCAAGAAAGAAAAACAAACACTGCTTATTGTAATTTTAAGACTTAATTGATTGTAAAACAAATCCTTATTTCAGAAATGCTAAAATGTGAACACAGATATGCCTCTTAACAATTAATGAAATGAAGTGTCTGAGGACCAGGATCAACTGGATAGGTTTGCATAGTCGCAGAATGAGATCATACAGCTGGGGCTAAATCCCCAAAATATACTTGACTTAACATTATTTTTTCCTTTGTTAAAGAAACCACTAATCTACAGGCTCTGTGAGGGCAGAGACAGGGTCTGTTTTGTTTACCACTGTATCTCTACCACTTCACTCATAGTAGGTATTCAGCAAATATTTGCTGTATGAATAAATAGAACAAAGTCACAACATGAAAGAGACGGAAAGCCCACAGAAGAAAATAAATCATTCATAATTCCCCCACTGTGGGTATTTTGGCTGATTTCCTTCAAGTCTTATTTCCTATGAATATGCTCTTTTATACACATGTAAATATAATGTATTATTAGATTTAGCTCTGGGATGTGTTTTTGTATTTCTCTATTAATATAAATGAAACGATGAAATGAGATGATGCGGAAATGCTTTGAAGACTGTAAAATGTTTAACAAATATCTTATTAGTTATAATAATCATGAAAATACAGACATGAATGGGGCTGATTTTCTGAGAATACACTTCAAAGCTAACAGCGAATTTGCCCTCCAAAGCTGGGAATATGTTCTATTTCCTCATCCTACTCACCAAGGGGAGTCCTTCTGTTTCTTATTGGGAAGGGAAAGAGAAACTTAAGGCTTCCTAGAAGTCATAGCTCCAACTTCCCACCCAGCCCAGAAATTTCTTCCATCTCACTAATGGAAGATCATCCAGGACTGGGGGAGGAAAAAGCACATCTCTCAGGCTGATGAAAATAGCAGCCTACAGAGAACCTCCTCCTCTCCACCCTTTACCAGCGGTGGGGAGAAGTTACACACTGGGTTCCAAGGAATGCTGTTCACTTATTCTGCCTGCTAATAACAATGTAGATAGCAGAGAGATGTCAACACAAGTAAGTAATTCATGACAGTGGGGGTAGGTACGTTCAACAAGCCACAAAGTCAGATTTGCCATGGACAACTAATTAAAAATTTACTTTTAGATAGTCACAGAATTTATACACATATTGATGAGTCTAACCTGTGCCTGGTTCTTTGAAGGGATGTGGGTTTACTCATACAATAGAAGGGAGTGCTGACCGATTTTCTCTCCTTGATCAAACTTTGGCCAGGCTCTTCTGGGCCTTCTTCTCTTCTAAGCCTCACCCTTGGTTGGCCTATGAAGACTTGAACAAACACTAGCATAGTTTCTAACAGCTCAAGGCCGCATCCCTAGAATGCCTCTATCCCCTCTTAAAGTGCCTGCCTGAGAAAACTCGAGGCTGCTAAGAGAATTTACTTACTGTTTGTTTCAGCCAACACCTGAATATAGGGCCCCTGTCTCCCCATCTCTGTGGGAGGGTAGGAGCCTAACTAACTTCAATAAGCACCAGCTAGCAAACCCAGATGCTTTTCACAGGGACCAACACCTTGTTTTTTGTGATTTTTTACTTCTCTGACTCTGCTGCTCAAGCCCTTGCTCTTCCCTCTACCTAATCCCTCATTCTGTCTTTAAAACACCCAAGGCCTCTCTATGAATTGGGGTTGAGTTCAGCTCATGCTGCACCCTCTTCCCTACTGCAAAAGTAAATAATTGATTAAAGTCTGCCCTCGCCGTGTTAACCCATGTCCAGCTTTGTTTACTTTTGACGGTACTCAGGAGCTCACCTAGTCTAGTAGCTCAGGCTTTCAGCTCACCTAGGCTGCCTGTCCATCTGCATGCCTTTACTGGATAATCGTTGTTCTCTCTCTTCTTGACTCTCAAATCCTTAGCCTTGAACTTTGCCCCTGCCATCCTTATGCCCTCCTTTGTCCTCAAGGATACATTTTCCTGGTTGCACCATTTGGTTTCTACCTTGCATACCCTTGGAGATCCCCTTTTCTGCTTGTACCACTTGTCTCAGTCTCTGGGCGCCCATAGAGGCCAGGCTAACCTTCCAGCACCTCCAGCCCCTGCATCAAAGCTGCAATCCCATTCCCTATGTGCTTCAGTGAAGGTTGACCTTGGCCTTTATTAACTGCCCAGGCATTGTGTACAGGGCACAGTTTGTGAGGCCTACGCCATCAACACTTTCCCAGAGAGTAAAAAATAATATCGCTTATGTATAGATTTATGACCAGTTTTTTTTTTTTTTTTTTTTTTTTTTTTTTTAAAGACAGGGTCTAGCTCTGTCTCCTAGGCTGGAGGGCAGTGGTGCAATCTCAGCTTACTGTAGCCTGTACCTCCCAGGCTCAAGTGATCCTTCCACCTCCACTGCCCAAGTAGCTGGGATCACAGGCATGCACCACCATGCCTAAGTAATTTTTTTTTTTTTTTTAAATAGAGATAAGGTCTCATGATGTTGCCCAGGCTGGTCTTGAACTTCTGGGCTCAAGCGATCCTCCTGCCTTGGCCTCCCAAAGTGCTGGGATTACAGGCATGAACCACCATGCCCAGCCCTACAACCAGTTTTTAATGCAGAATATCACTTTATAAAATGGCTGAACAGCTGTGATCAGTACCAGATGAAAGATGACATTTGAGCTAGTTAGGGTAGGAGCCTAACTAACTTCAATAAGCACCAGTTAGCAAATCCAGATGCTTTTCACAAGGACCAGCACCCAAGCCCCTTCCTGTTTTTTGTGATTTTTTACTTCTCTGACTCTGTTGCTCAAGCCCTTGCTGTTGCCTCTACCCACTCTCTCATTCTCTCTTTGAAACACCCGGGCCTTCTCTATGAATTGGGGTTGAGTTCAGCTCATGCTGCACCCTCTTCCTTATTGCAAAAGTATATAATTGATTAAAATCTGCCCTCACCATGTCATCCCATGTCCAGCTTTGTTTACTTTTGACGGTACTCAGGAGCTCACCTAGGCTAGTAGCTCAGGCTCTCAGCTCACCTAGGCTGCCTGTCCATCTGCATTTTAAAAGCAAGCTGAGCTCATCCATTATGTGTATGTATCTTTCCTTGCTCCTCCGTCGTGGTTCTCCCTGAATCACCCTTTCCCACACCGCAGAGCGGGTGCCTTCACTACTCACTGACTTAGCTCTGCCTAAGGTCTCCCCCAGAAACTTGTCTTAGATGATCTCATTTAGGATTCCCTCCCAGTTACAGTCTCTCCAGCTTTTATTCTAGGAAAACCAGGCAACAAGTATCCAGGAGATAAGAGGAAGAAATGGAGTCCATCTTTCTCCGCAGTCCTGCTTTGAGACTGCCTCCCTACTGAGAGTTTGCGAAGGTCTCCCTTTTGAGATGTAAGACTCGCTTCAGACGTGAGGCTGTGCCCGTCCTCCCTCCACCCACAGACAGAATTGATGCAGCAGGCCCAGCTGGATGGGTGAGGTCCCCTCCCCAGCGCTATATCAAAGAGAGCAGGCAGGAGCCCACGCAACAAGGGCTCGCTCCACTTAAACTCTGTGATGGGAGAGGGACGCCTCCACCCCTTTTCTTTTTGTAGGCTGCTTTGAATTGTATTAACACAAGTGATGAAACATATCAAACCCTGGTTAGCAGTTTCCCTTAGCATCCCCTGGCCAAAAAAAAAAAATAATTTTTTTTTTTTTTAAAATTAACTTGTGCAAAAAGTCAACTGTAACAGAATGGTCTGGAAAAGAAAAAACCCAACCAGCTTGGTGAAAAGAAAAATGAGCTGGGTTTCCTTCATGCCCAATTTTAGGAACCAACAAGTGGTACAGGAGAACTGGTGAAGAAGGTTAGCCAACACCTTTCTCCAGTTTCACAGTAAAGCCCTTGACCGAGTAGGAATTCCATTTCTCCTCCTTGTGCCTCTGGGGTCAGGGGAGGTTGAGGACCATCAATCCTGGGAGCCCAGGGAACTTACCCTCTGCTCCTGTGTGGCCACAAAGGTCTGGAACCCTGGAGCCACCCCAAAGCCCAGCTCTTGGATGAAAGGTGGCTCAGACTGACTGTGGATCTGAACTTTCACTCCTGCTTCAAATGTCGTTTCCTCTGAAAGAACAAAGACGGACAGAGCCATGGGTCAGTAACAACAGATGCTCATGGAGTCCTGGGATTGAAAAGCTCAAAGGGATGCTGAAAAGACCCTGTGATAAGCAGAATAATGGCCTCCAAAGGTGTCCACATCCCCACCTCCAGAAACTGACTAGGTTACCTTACGCGGCAAAAGGGACATTGCAGGTGTGATTAAGTTAAAGCTCTTGAGATGGAGAGACTATCCTAAATTATGGAAGTAGGACCCAATGTAATCACAGAGGTTCCTATGAAAGGGAGGCAGGAGGATCAAGGTCAGAGAGAGAATGGAAAAATGCTATGCTGCTGGCTTTGAAGACAGAGGAAGGAGCCATGAGCCCAGGGATGCAGGTAGCTTCTAGAAGCAGGAAAAGGCGGGGGAATGAATTTTCCCCTAGAGCTGCCAAAAGGAACACAGGCCTGCCAACAACCTTGATTTTATTGAGCCCAGGGAAATCCATTTTGGACTTCTACCTCCAGAATTTTAAGATAATGAATTTGTGTTGTTTTCAGCCACTACATTTGTGGTAATCTGTTGCAGCAGCAATGGGAAAAAAATTCAGGTCACTTCGCCAGGCCAACTCCTTGGCTCAGTTGCCAAATCTGTAGAATGGGATTATAAAATGAGTCTAACTCCTTTGTTTTATTGACTAACTTTTCTTCTGAGTCATGAGCTGAAGGTGAGGACATCAGGAGGAAGAAAACATGGTGACACAGCAGTGGAATAAAAATGCAAGGCCTTCTTGTATGCCAAGGTGTTTGCCCCTTGGGGCTGCAATGGCCAAGTAGAAGAGAAGCTTCCTTCTTTTTTTCCATTGGTAGAAGAAATGGCCCTTGGCAGTGGGAGGTTGGGGGCGGTGCAGAGCCATCATCCTAAATGTTTAGTGCTCACAATAGGTGGAAAATGAACTTATGGGACTGTATAAGCCTTTACCAGATCCCTTTCTCTGTCTTACCTTCTCCAAATAGTCT
This sequence comes from Theropithecus gelada, assembly GCF_003255815.1. NCBI lineage: Eukaryota > Metazoa > Chordata > Mammalia > Primates > Cercopithecidae > Theropithecus > Theropithecus gelada. The sequence goes on from NC_037684.1 coordinate 7,100,440, forward strand.
GCAGAATGAGCTTTCCAAATGTAAATTGTGTAACTCCCTCCCATGTTTCCAAGGACCCCAGGCTCCTTACCCACCCCTTCCCTAGCCTTGTTCTGAGCAGCCTCTGTCTCGTGGCACCATGCGGGGCTGCCTGGATTGGGCATCACTGGTCCCCACTCTGCACAAATGCATCTCCTTCTGCCCAGAGTGTCTTTCTACCTTGTCCACCTGACCATCTTCCCACTTGTCACTGAAGATTCAGCTCCCCAACCCCACCCAAAGCAACTCTTTCCCTTGCTCTGTTGTATCTTCCACATCTGCCCGCTGGAGCCCCTGCCACAGCATGTCATCATGAGCCTTTAACTGTTTCCGCCAGCAGGCTGGAGCATCCTGAGGCCAAGTTCTGGGCTGTCTCTCTGGACCTCAAAGTTCCTTTACAGGGCCAGGCATACACCAGGCACTCAGGAGATGCCTAATGAATGAATAAATGGGAGATTTATGGGTTAAACCTCAATCACTTATGAATGGACAAGGCCAGCCTGGAGTCCAAATCAAGGAATGTTCTCAAAGAAAAAAATGGGGAGAGAATGGATGAATGCAGGAATGAGAGAAGATGATGATGGGGTTGGGGGTCAGGGATGGAGAGGGGGAGGACATGTCAGCACTCAGGCTGTGGCTTGGGGAGGGTGTTTGGGGACACACTAAAGCTGGTACAGAAGAGAGTGGCTGGGAAGGAAGGGCTGGAGCCAGCCACGGGAAGGGCATGACCTAGGGAGAGGGTGGGGGCCATTGACTGAGGTAGGCGCAGGGGTCTGGAGCAGGGTGAGAATTCCAAGGCCAGGGGCTGTGTGGAAAGAAAGGCCTAGTAAGCAGACAGGGCCCCAGGGAAGGGTAGGCAGGGCTTTCATCATTTAGACGAGGAGACCCTCAGCCAGGAATCCTTTTGGATATGGTTCACGGAGTGGGAGAGAATCCAGACAATCTACAAACACATCCCACTTCCCTCCAGCACAGTCATTGTTCTGTGGTTTCTGTACAGCATCACCCTGTCCAAACTCCTATCCTTATGCTCCTGGATGCCAGTGGCTTTGTGTCAATCTCTCCCATCAATGGTGAATTCCTCAAGAGAGGAGACCATATCTTATTCAGTCCAGGGCCCTGTCACCTAACACAGGGCCTGGCCCTCAGAAGGAGCCTCAAGGAAGGTTTTTAGATATGGGAGGAGGACTTCAGGAGAGGGAGAACTGGATGGAATGAGGCGGTTGAATAGTCATCTTTCAGTGGCTGTGTTTTCAAAAGTCTGCCCAAGACGGGGGTTGAGGAGAGTGTGGAGCCTGAGAAACAGACTCAGATGGGGAAGAAGGGTGAGTGTGGAGGGCTGTTGGGATGACAGGGATGCCCCTGCTGGGAGGAACTGAAGGCTCCTTCAGTGAGCCGTGGGAGGGAACAGGAGAGATGCCAGAACTTGTTTTTGAGAGCTAACTGAGGCCGTGTGTGCCTGCTATACAACTGAGCTTAAGAAATCTTACAGCCAGTAAGACAGGCTCAAAGGAGAGGACCTGTGGCTTACAGGTGAAATGAGAAATGAAGCCTTCCTGTCAGAAATGGCATGAGTAATGGGCAAAACAGACAGGCCTGGTGTGCCTCTCTTAGTGAGAACCGCCCAAGGCTAATCGAACTGGGTTCGGATTTGGAAGTGGTGCTAGCTTATTCTGAAAGCAGCAGTAGCTGTAGCCAAGAGTAAAATCCTAAAGTAGCCTCGTTTTTTACAAACACCCAGTGGCCGGATGAACATGAGTGGGAGCAGGTGATAGGTAAGGTTTCTTCTCTCTTTAGAACACTGCTGTCCACTGGAACTTTCTGCTAAGATGGGAATGTGGTATTCCCTGTGCTGCCCAACATGGTAGGCGCCAGTTACAAAAGGTGGCTTGTGTGACTGAGGAACTGAATTTTTCATTTTATTTAATGTTAATTAATTAAAACTTAAGTTTAAATAGCCCCATGTGGCTACTGAAAACATTACTGGATAGCACAGTTCTAGAATATCCAGCTATGAGCAGACTACAGCCCACCCAGAGCTGAGGGGGTGACAAGGGCTCCGCCATATTGCCTTCCTAAGCAGGTGCTCTGGAGAGGCCCTTTTCTGGAGTCCTGGGTAGTTTGGGCAGGGTTCTGAGCAGCAGATCAGTGTGTCTTCGTGGTCAAACCACGACTTTAGTTCCAGATCCTCTACCCTGCTTTCCCCAAAGCCCTATTTGCACATCTCCAGATGCATTTCTTTCTATTTCTTACCAGAATTGCCCTTGGCGTCCCTCTGAAGATTGCTTTCCAGGTTGGTAGTGAAGAGCACCTCCCTGCCTCACTCTCTTCCCTTTCCTGGGCATGGCACAGTGTTGAGTTGAAGACCCAACTTGAGAGCTGAAGTTACCAAATGTAGACTGTTAGAGCCAAGGCAACCTCACACCATCCACTTTGGAGGTTCCCAAGCTAGAATGCAAGTTAAAATCTCCTAGACGGCTAGGGTGAGGCATCCTAGGATCCACTCCCAGAAATTCTGATTCAGTTACTCTGGGGTGGAGACCAGGAATCTGCATTTCCAGAAATTCTGATAAAGGTCCGAGGTCATCTGCCTTTGGGCAGTGATCTAGTCCAGGAAGGGGAAGTGACTTGTCCAATGTCACACAGCAAGTCAAGAGCAGAGCAGGGGCTAGAAGCCAGGTCTCCTGAGTTCTGATGTGGCACTCTTTCTACTCTACCAGGAGTGTGGTTTATTTAGTGTGAGCAGATGCCTTAATTCATAGCTCTGGAGTTCTGAATGGGGGCTGGGGGCATGGGATATCTTTTTCTTTGTCATCACCCCTAATGTCCCTAGCACAGTAGCTGGCACAGAGCAAGGCTCAATAAATGTTTGTTGAATGGAAGAAATGAGTGAGGAAGTATCCCTTGCTTGTGTCTGCTGTTCCCTGCTGTATCTGGGCAGCTGTGAGTCTGCCCAGGTTCTGGAGAACACTGGTAAATGCCAGCACCCCATAATTCAGGAATGCTCACCTGCTGGGATGCAGGTGGGGCTGCACACACAACAACAACACAGCAACGATAACAGTAACAATAACTGGGACTGCACTCATAGTCTGTGGGTCCCAGTGCCAAATGAAAATGCAGAGCCCCTTGTTAAAAAAAAAGTTGTAAAAAATTTATAAAAGTAAGCATTGCTATTAAAAAATAAAAGAATTTCAAGACAGCAATCTCAAGAGCATTAAACTAAGTGAGTGGCCCTTCTGATTGTGGGCCCAGTGTGACCGCCCTGATAGTAACAACTCAAATTGGTGCTGGACAGAATCGTTCACATCCTCATATTTGTCTTATCGGCAACTGATTCAACACTAAGCTCCTTCAAAGAGTGTAGGTCCCTGGGCAGTGAATGATTTGTTTACACATCACGAACACCAGGATTTAAGAACAGAAAGAGAGAGAGGGAGAGAGAGCGCGCAGACAGAAAGGGAAAGCTACTACATACATAGTATGTAGACAGTATGCACATGGGAGTTCTTGTTAATTGGCACCAAGTTGAAACCCAGACAACGTAACATGAAAGATAATGCTGAACCAAGAGGAGTGTGGTAAGATGGAGTTCAACCTGCAGAAGTCACAGTCTCCCAGCGTTTTCCAAGAGCTTGGCCATAGATGGTACAAGGTGAGATTTACCTGGCCAGGGAGGGAGGTGCATTTTCTGAATATGCAGGAAGGATATGGGAGCCCTGTAGGAAGAGGCAGGAGCAATGGGCAGAATGCATAACGGGGCAGGGAAAGTGCATCACGATAAAAGAAGCTAAAATCTTTCATGTTGGCAAGTTACAGAAAACATGCCAAGAAAATAAACACTGGAAAGAAGTAGGAAGAAAAGTTTATCTGAATAGCTAGGGGGAGTTTTCAGAGCTCAGAGAGTGAACGTGCTGATACAAAGCAATCTTGCTTTGGACAAAAATGACTTTATAACAGTGGCTGAGTGAGGGAACCCTAGCTCCCCAGACAGCTTCAGAGGAGTGGGTGGGACAATGGCCAGCCATATAAGGGGCATGTCACAGTGCAGCAAAGGCCTTGTGTGGGTGTGGGATAGCTTCTGTTTGCACCCTCTTCCCCAGTGCTTCTCCACCCTGCTCTCTGTGCTACGGGTTTGACTTGCAGAGACTGTCTTGATGGACTCCCTTGCCCTCTGGCTTGGGATCAGTCAATGGTGGGCCAGGTAGGAAAGTGGAGGGAGAGAGAAGAGTCAGGCTGGGGTGTCTAGTCTCTCAACTCCATTTGCTGGGTCACTGTGGGTTAGCTGCACGTCACTTTGGAAGGTCACAGCTCTGGGTTGCGGGCTGGAAGGAGAGCTCTTCACAGCGTCTCTCTCTGGGTTTTGACACCAGCTTCTTTCCTTCTTTCCGAGGGGTGGTAATGGCTCTCCCTGCTACCAGTCCCAGGATGCTGCACCCTCCTGTATTGCTTTCCCAAGCCTTGCCTATGCCTTTGTTAACAGTCCTTGATTAATTTTCCCTTTTAGTATTCAATTTGAGGGTGCTGTTGATTTCCCTGCTTGGGTCCTGATTGGTGGATCTCCCATGGGCTCTCACTTAACTCCTGATAGATAGCAGGAGTCCCCTCTGTGGTACCACACAGGGAAGGACGGCCATTGTGTTTGAGCAAGTGCATAGGGATAGAGACCTCCCTCCCTGAAGGGGCAGCTCATGGTTTTGAAAGTTCACTCTTATTTTGGTTGAAAACTGCCTGCTTATAGATTTTGTCCCCTAGTCCTAGCTCCGCCCCTTTTACTCGACACCTCTTTAAGGATCTCCCCAGAGATAGTGTGCCCGTTTCCCAGACAAGTGAGTCAGACTTTCTGAGAGAGGCAGAAATGCAGACCTCTTGGACCTGGAGCGTCAGAACCAGAGAGAGCCTAGGAGAAATTGATTAAATGCTTGGGGCTGTGGGGTCAGGCAAGTTGAAGTCTAGTTTAGTTCTGTGAACTATAGCAAGTTATTTAATCTCTTGGAGCCTAATTTTTCTCTTTTTGAAAATGGGTATGAACATAAAAATGGATTGTTCTTCATAGAGCTGTTGCGAGGCTTAAATGAGCCATTGCATGGAAAGTTCTTAGCACAGAGTTTAGCTTAATAACTCAACAATTTGCAGTGTCATCATCACCATCATCATCATGAATTCAGTATTTCTGGCTTTTTACAAGATCCATGGGGATCAGTTGCTGTTTTATGTTCCTCTTTGCTCATGCTGGTCCCTCCATGTAGACTGGCCCTTCCTCTCGTCTTCCATGTGGTTACCCTCTACCCACCTTTGCACTCACCACCTCCTCGACATTTTCCCTCCATTCGGTACCCCAATGTCTAGTACTTACCATGTTCATACTTGATCCCAACTCCCTCTCTATTAAGACTGAGAGACCTCTTGGGGACAGGGTCAATGTTTACTTATGTTTATAATCACAGTGCCTGGCATGGGGTGGAACTCAAAAATGCTTGGTGAAGTGAACAAATGTGCACAATTCACCTCTGAGACACAGGATTGCATAACTCACCTCTGAGACACAGGATCCCACCCTCCTTGTTTTACAGATGTGCCACCGAGATGCTGAAAGGCGGGTGGATCTGTGCGGATCTCACAGGGAGTTTGTGGCCAAGCTGGGTCCACATGAAACCTGCTGAGCCAGCTCAGAACCCCTGCTGCAGCCCAGTGAGTGGGCAGCTCTGTAGGGACTTCAGGCCAGAGGCTGACAAGTGCATGGGGGCTGGGCAGGGGCAGCAAAGCCTGCCTGGGCCATCCCCTGAAGGGCCGTGGTTGGCATTCCTGTCTTGGGCGGCTGATATCTTTCTGGTCTCTGCTGCTCATTTAATCATGTGGCTTAATCCCTGGGGACCTGTTTATTAAGGCCCATCCTTTGGGCCTCACTGCTACCTATCATCAGACAAATGGCCCTGGAGTGTCCCTGTGTCACCCAGGCACGGGCAGGGGCTTGGCTCAGCAGCTGGGCCACTCACACCCGGCAGTGGCATCTCTGGCTGCCACTGTCAAGCAGCTGCTGTGGCACTGCTCTGCATTCCCTGGGGGACTGTAAAGTATGTGTATGCCTGTGTATGTGTGTGCCTGTGTGTGTGCGTGCAGATGTGTATTAGTGTATGTGTGTGCGAGAGAGAGAAAGCAAGAAAGAGAGAAACTCTGAAATATAGGAACATTTTTCTTATTTCTTCTTATTTCCCTAAAGCATTTCCTGAGATGCTGCTTTGGAGTTCGTAGAAACAGAAAGGAAGAACTGACCTTCTTAAGGACAAGACCCAGAGCTGGATGCTTCACAGCAGTCCACATTCGTTCCCTCACTCCCTGGACAGTTATGCATTGAATGTCTACCATGAGCACGTGCCACCGGCCTTGCACCCTTGCCTGGCTGGCTTGGAGTTTTAACTAAATCATGTATATTTTCTGCATCACACTTAGCGTGTGCATGAAGCACATCTTCCCAGAATGAAAAAAGTCAGGCTGCTTCTGGCTGCTAAATGGATACCTGCCTCCAAGCGTGTTTCTTATTTATGGCATCATTTCTCCAGAGTCCTCGGACACCTGTGGAGACCCCTATCCAGCACAGTGAAGCCAACAGCACGGTGAAGTCTCTGTCGTCCTGGAGCTCATGTTCGGATGGGGGAGGCGGACGACAGTGAACAGGTACACTTGTAACATCAGGCTGGCAGAGAAAAGTGCCAGGAGAAGTGACGCAGAGGAAGGGCAGGACAGGTGTGGGTCTCTTCGCTGGGAGTCAGGAAAGGCCTGTTCAAGGTGATGGTGTTTGTGTAGTAACCAGAATGAAGTGAGCAAAGAGCCATGGGATGACCCGGGAGAAAGTGTTCCAGGCAGAGGGAACAGCAAGTGCCAAGGCTCTGGAACAGGTGTACAATGGGCCCACTTCAAGAACAGCAAGGAGGCCAGAGTGGCAGGGACATGGTCAGAGGCCAGCTGACCATTTCGTTAACACCTCACAGTTACCCTTAGAAGTAGGTGCCCCCATTTTGCAGACATGGAAACAGGCTCAGAGAGGTCAGCTGGCCCTAGCCACACAAAGCAGATCCAGAATCCAACCCTTGTCTGCTGGGCTCCAAGGCCTGTGCTTTTTGCCCCCTACCATGTGGCCTTGCTCACATACTTTGTGACTTTCTAGCATCACTGACCACATTCTTCATTGGTTTGGGGCCTTTGGGACTTTGCAGGCTGGGACCCTGAGCTGCTGAGCTTTGCATCCCCTCTGGGTCATGGCGAAAGACAATCTTGGCACACATACGGTAAGCTTCGGGGTTTCACAGACTTGATCCTGCTGGCCCCTCCCAGCTGTCCTGAGGCAGGCGTCAATATCTCCATTTCATTACATTTTATTTTATATTTTTTACATCATGCTCATTTTTCAGATAAAGAAACCAAAGCTCATAGAAAGTAAAGGACATACCGGGGCCAATGACTCACGGCTGCATAGAATTTTGCAGCTCGGAGACCCCTTGACAATTTAACTAACTTTTCACCTTTCAGATGAGAAAATGGAAGCTCACAGAGAAGACAGGGGCCAAGGGCCACATGGCAAGTGGCAGGCGGGCAGTGGCTGGGATCCAGGTCTCTAGATTCCTCACCCTCCTCTGCCTTTTGTTAGTGGGCTAGAAGCCACATTGGTCTCAGATGACAAGCTGGTAAAGTTCCAAGCTGGACAGGGAAGGATGGGGAAGAAGAGTTTAATTTGCAGTGGGCTCAGCAGCCTTTGTTCTTTCATCTTAGGAGTTCAGTGAGTGTGGGACAGAGATAGTAACAAGGACCAGAGTCCCAGCCCCAGCCTTGAGATCCTGGTGCAAAGGGCCTGCTGATGCTGTTTGAAGTGAACCAGAGGTGTCATTTTAGACCCTGCTCCCCTGCTCAGACCAGAGAAATCCAGGGAAAGCCCGAGGCCAGGGAAGAAAGGCAGAGAAGTGCATCAAGAAAAACATAGGCTCTGAAATCACAGAGACCTGGGTTTGACTCTTAGCCCCACCACTTAATTGCTGTGTGACCTCAGGCAAGTTATATTGCCTCTGAGCTTTAGTTTCCTTTTTGTTCAAATGAAGTAGGGGCTGATCTCTCAGGTTACTTTGGGCTGTAAAATTCTACGAGCTGGGGGCCATGTGCAAAGGTCTTCACTTCACTGCATCTCATTTTAATCTTCTGCAAAATAGATTTGAAAAAAATAGATGTGACTGTTCAGAGCTCACATCAAGTCAGAAGAGGCTGATTTTTCTAAAGATAGCACAAAGAATTCACAAATTGCTGCCTATCTAAAATTGGGCAATGTGTATCTTGTCCTTCCTCTCCAACCCTTCCCTGGCAGATAGGCACGGTAAGGCAGCATCCCTAGCTAAGAAAATCCGAAATCAGCACAACGACGGGCAAGCTCACGCTTGATTGCTCACAGGTGATATTTGGAAGCTAGGCAAACTTCTGGAGGAAGAAAAACATTAACATTGTGTCCCCACGCGAGATGGGCTGCAATGATGTCTGTTCTGGGTGGCAGCGTGATGCAGCAGTGTTCTTACCAACGGCTGGTGATCCAGGAGATGTTATCAAGTGTCCACAAGAGTTTGGCGAAGGCTGCAAACTTCAGCCCCTCCTGCAGAGCCATGGAGCACACTAGTATTTTAAAGACCCTATGACATCCTGCAGCAAAAACATGTTATACTTTGTTGATCTGAGTGTTACCCAAAGCAATCTTTTTTTTTTCTTTTTTCGTTTTTAAGGAACACTAGCTTTGTGTGGAAAAAACCAAGGAGGACCAAATCAGAAGATGTGGATTCAAATCCTATTCTAATACTTCTTAGCTATGAGGTTGTGGGAAAGTCACTCAATGTCTCTGCTTACTGTATATATATATATATGTATATATATATATATATATATATATATATATATATTTATTTATTTATTTTTAGATGCAGTTTCACTGTGTCGCCCAGGCTGGAGTGCAACGGCGTGATCTCGGCTCACTGCAACCTCTGCCTCTCGGGTTCAAGCGACTCTCCTGCATCAACCCCCTGAGTAGCTGGGATTACAGGCATGCACCACCGTGCCTGGCTAGTTTCTTATTTTATTTTTTTATTTTTTATTTTTAGTGGAGATGGGGTTTCTCTATGTTGGCCAGGCTGGTCTCAAACTCCTGACCTCAGGCGATCCACCTGCCTCAGCCTCCCAAAGTGCTGGGATTACAGGCATGAGCCACCGTGCCCAGCTGCTTACTGCATTTTAAAATGAGTTAATCTGTTAAATGACTAGAACTGCCCTGTCTACATCATAGAAGTGTATGAGCATCAGTGGATGGAATGTGGGAAAGCACCTTATACACTGTGGGGTGATGTACCTATGTTGGGGAAGGAGATAGTTAATGTTAGGTCTTGGTTATGCAACTGAGAAACGTTGCATATTCCTGCTAAACAGAATATTTGCAAAACATACATTTGTGAAAGTACCGCGTGTGGAGTTGGGGCTAGTCTTATTACCAAAATATTTATCTGAAGGATTCTTTAAATAATGAGTTTTCCTAGTGCATTCAGTCTCAGAGATTATAAATTACTTGATAAGAAGGCTCATGACTCTGGGTGGGTAACTGGTGTTCAGGAGATTATCACCCTTGAAATGCCATCAGAAAATGTCTAAAATTGTAGGGAAAGTTGGTGGATGATTAAGATTCTATTTGTAAAAATTCTGTTTACACACACCGATGGTGGAAGTTAGGTACAACCAGATTGCTAAGTGGCTCATGTATATAGATTGTGATGTGATTGTAGAATTCAAAATCATCCAGAGCATTACTGGATTCATAGCAACTTTTTGTTATACAATATTCTCTCAGTGAATTAAAAAAGCACCAGAGTTTTCATGTGGGGTAATGCCTGAGAAATATTTTGATGTTAAGAAGACATCCTCATTCTTCCAAATGGTGGGGAGCAGTGGTCTGGATCAGAGCTTCTTACATTTGGATGTGCACACCAATCTCCTGGAGGATCCTGTTGCAACACAGACTTTGGGGTTGCGGGGGGCAGGGATTCTATGCATCTAACAAGCTCCCAGGTGATGCTGATGCTGCTGGTCAGAGCATTACACTTTAGCAGGACTCCCAAGAGAACATCTACGCTTTTGCAGAACACACAGGCCCCTGGTGATCTGGCCTCTACCTATCTCTTCAACCCCAGGTCTCTTCCGTAGATGCAGATGCCCTTGCACACTCTAGGCTGTTCTCGGCCTCTGCTCCTCATTCCCCTCCCTCTGCTGAGGACTTCAGCTCTCCAGGTCCTCAGATTTTCCTCTAACTCCCACATGCTGCCCAGCAACCTGGCAAACAGGCCTGAGACTAAAACCAAAGGTCAACTTCTCTCTAAAGCCTCCCTTTAGTTGTCCCCTCCTTTCTGGAACCGACTATCCCCTCCTAGGTTCTCAATCTATCTTCTATCTATCACAGCGCTTGGTGACACTTAATTGCTGACATGTTCCCCAAAAAGACTGCAAATGCCTGGTACTCCTTAGACACTTTATATGAAAGCTGTTGGGTGAATAAATTTCCATCTGCCATCTAAAAAGAGCCCTTCAGATATTCCCTAGATTATAAACTTTGAAAACCTGGACCGGGCCCTTCATCTGTATCACTGAGGTGCCTGGCACACAGTAGGTGTGCAGTTGAGATTTACTAAATTGGGGACATGAGGTCTGAGGTTGGAGCTGTCTCATCTGCTTCCTAGCTGTTCTCCTCAGACCCTTGCACCGGCTGGGAGTTTTAACTAGAACACACGTATTTTCTGCATCATGCTTAGCATGTGCATTACGCACGTCTTTCCAGAATGAAAAAAAGTCAGGCTCCTTCTCATGCTAAATGGATACCTGCCTCCAATGGTGTTTCTGATTTATGGCCTCATTTCTTCAAAGTCCTCGGATATCTGTTGAGACCCCGTATCCAGCACAGAGGCCCACTCTGAGAGGGAGCCTAGCATCTCAGCTGGCTGCTGTAGGTTCCTGTGCCCTGGACACTCAGAATTCAGGCCGGAGCCTGCTCCTGCCATTCTGGGAAGCTCCTTAGGACCTGGCACCATGACAAGGGGTTTTCCTGGGAGCAGAGATGTCGGAGAAACCATAGCAACCATCACCACCCACGCTTGTTCTGCCCCATTTGTAAAGGGGGATAAGAAACGTGCTACCCGTGATAGCTGCTCAGGCCTTCCAGCTATGCTAAAAATTCATGATGATTCTACATTTAATTATTATTTTTATCAAAGCAATATATGTACATAATTTAAAAATCAAGTGGTATTGCAAGGCTTTTAATGAAAAGCAGCAGTTTCCTGCTCCACCTCTTCCTACCGCCGAGTCCTACTTCTCAGAAGCAACAACTTTCAACTGTTTTAGCTGTTTCTTCTGGTATTTACTTTCATATTTCCATGAATGTCAACTGCTTGAGAGTTATTTCTTGGTTTTAAAATATTTTAGATCCTGTCTACTGAATTCCTACCACGTAGGAATCATCTACAATCATATTATATTATCTGCACGATTCCTACCTAATCACAGAAGATGAGGATGTAGGCTTCTTAGATGATGTGTTCCACGATGCTGCCTTTCCTTTCACCCTCCAAATATAGTGATATGATATTTTGGTTAAATCAGTATCCAGCTTTTACATAACCATGACTCTGTAAATATTGTGCACAGCCCAGCCTTGCAGTATGTAATGTTTTTGATCTCTTTCTTGTGAAATAAATATTTTGTTTTTCCTGTTTTTTTTTTTATTTTGTTTTGTTTTACCTTGCTTTCTCTTTGTTGGTTTGTATGGCTTGCTAGTACCCATCACTAGAAATCCCAGACTCTATGGCAGAGCTGTAAAATGACTCTCAGGACAGCCAGGCAGACCCACAAGGGCCATCCCTTGTGGAGCCAACATCTTCCTGCTCCAGTTTGGATGGAATGCTCTCCAGGCCTCCTGTGCAACTATTGTCCTGGTTCTTCTCTTCATCCTCATCAGGAAATTCTCTTAGGCCAGATCCTTGTCTCTGGAATCTTATTCAATCCTTGGTTTACCTTCTCATTCTCCAATAACTTCCTGAAAAATTCCACATTTTTTGGGAAACCAAATTCTACTGTCACACTTCATTTGTAGTTTGCTGGGTATAGAATTCTATTTAGAAAAGAAAGTGTCCCCCTCTAGAAACTGGAAAATATTTTGTCGTTGTCACTTGGCTTTGGCTACTTCTGTTGAGAAATCCTAGGCCATTCTCATTCTGGATCCCAGGTATGTGACTATTTTTCTCTCCAGAAACTTTAAAGATTTTTTTCTTTATTTCTGTTAGCCTGAATTTCACCAGGATGTGTCTTGGACTGCGTTTTTGTTTTTGCTGCTATTGCAGACAAGACACGGTGAGCTTTTTCCATCTGGACAATCATGTAGTTCAGTTGAGCATTTTTGTTATATTAGTCCTTTGACAATGTCCTCTTCTCCATTCTCTTGGTTTTATTACTCTAGAACTCCTAGTAATAGGATGTTCGAGAATAGCTTCCTGGATGGACCCTCTGATTTTCATACTTTTCTCTCACTTTCTACCTATTTGTCTTTTTGTTTTACCTTTTTGGGAGATGTCCTCTGTTCCAATCTTTCTATGGATTAAAAATGTTTGCAATCATATTTTAGATTTATTTATTTGAGATGGAGTCTCGCTCTGTCACCTAGGCTGGAGTGCAGTGGCACGATCTCGGCTCACTGCAAGCTCCGCCTCCCTCTGAGGCCATTCTCCTGCCTCAGCCTCCCAAGTAGCTGGGACTACAGGCGCCCGCCACCATGCCCGGCTAATTTTTTGTATTTTTAGTAGAGATGGGGTTTCACCGTGTCAGCCAGGATGGTCTCTATCTCCTGACTTTGTGATCCGCCCGCCTCAGTCTCCCAATGTGTTGGGATTACAGGCCTGAGCCACAGTGCCTGGCCTAAACATATTTTACATTTAATTTATTCTTCTCTGAAAGTTGCTTTTTAATAGCATCCTATGCTTGTGGTTATGGATGCAGTATCATCCCTTATCTCTCTTGAGAATTTTAATTAACGTGTTTTGATGTTTTCTCCTGCTTCCTTCATTTATTTTTTATTTATCAAAAGGCTTATGTGGTGTCTAATATTATCCAGGCACTTTTCTAAGCACTTCATTAATATTAACGCACTTCAATCCTCCCAACAACCCTATAAATGTAGATAATATTATTATTTTCATTTTAGAGGTAACACAGGTTACACAGCTGGTGTTACAGCTGGGATTTGAACCCAAGCAGCCTGGCTCTATGTCTTGTGCTGTTAGCCATTGTGTCTGTTTCCTCAATGTTTCTTCTTGGTTTGATTTGGGTTCCTTGCCTGTTAGTGGTTCCCCTTAAATGCTTGGCTCTTCGGTGGCTCATTCAGGGGTAAAAGGTCCTTAAAGCCTTTCCTTGTGTTGAGGGGGCACTCCTCAAGGGACTTCATTCTAGGGTGACCTAACTAGGCCTTTTAAGGATTCCTGACTGTCATTGTCTGTGAATCTTTTCTTTTGAGCTTGTCAATTTCTCCAGGAAGGGATCCCCTCAAACTTCTGCTCAGGTGTGGGTGGGGTAAATTAGTCTGGCTGAGGGTCTCACTACTCAGTAAGTAGAATTTCCCTCACCTCCCTGTTTTTCTGCATAGCAGTACCTCACCCGTGCCCGATCTCCCCAAGTCCAGAGTCTGTAAGAGGGATATTTGTATGGCTGCTTCTGGCCGTGGGAGGATGTCTAGGGGCCTGAAAGTTCCTTTTATAGACTTTTAACTCTTCCTCCTAGTTTTACCTCCACCTCTCAAACCTGTCTTCAGCAGTATCTTATGCCTCTAATTCCTGGTCCTGTATAGGAGTTCTCAGATGATGTCTATTGGCTTTTGGTGGCTTCCTCAGTGCAGACCCTCAGTTCTCAGCTTCGTGTAATCTGCCAAGTTGATTGACACTCATCCATCTACTTCACATCTTCTAAAAATTGGCTGGCAACTATTTACGGTTGTCTTTTCTCCCATCCTCTTTGTCCTATGGGTTTATATTTACATATGTAAAAAAAACCTTTTGATTGCCATTTAGGTGGGGTCTAGGAAGGGGACCTCCCATAAACACATGTGTTCAGCCTACCATGTTTAATCAGAAGTCTAGAATGCCAGCTTCCCTGCAGCTCTAGTGTGCTGCAGAAAGGTCATGAGCTTCTTTCACCACCCAGGAAAAGGGAGAGGGATGCTTACAGTTGGTCTCTGGGATGGACACAGTCATGGAACCAACCAGCACTTTTAATCCCAATGACATCTGCCTCCCATCCAGTGGTTTTCAAACGGGGCATCCTCATTGGTGCCTCGGGGTTGGTCACAGGGAGCAAGGGAGAAAGCAAACGGGGGTTTCCATCTCCAGTGGGACCACAGCCATGCGCTTTTGTCTGTTTTCTACGTGGGACTGTGCTAAAGCTTTCATTCAGTATAATGACTCTGCTCCTGAAGATGAAAAGAGGAAAAAATAGACAAGGAGGATGGCAGCAGACCTATCATTATATGGCATTCTCTCTTCAGAGATGCTGCCTAAACCTCTTTCCCTGTGCTATTTTCATGGCAGTGCTTTTATGACCACATTGTGAACATTAAAGGAATTTAGTGGAGGAAGCACCCCTTTTGGGTGTGGATGTGAATTTTAAGCTTGGTTCAACTGCTTAACTGGGTATGTGCCCTTGGGAAGCTTACAACCTCTCTGGGCTCTGTGTCCTCATCCTGCAATGAGGATTATAATACCTTGTTAGCAAGTGATTGGGAAGGTTCATGGCACAGAGTAGCTATTCACTAATGTGGGCTTCTCCTTCACCCTGGCCCTGGCAGTATACACAATTTCAGCATTGTTTTTCCTCTCAACAAATGTGTAGTGCCCTGATATACATCTGCGAGCCAGACAGTCCAAGGTCTCTGACTTCTTGGGACTTGTGTTTAGTGAAAGGGCCAGACAATAAAAACAAATAAGGAAATGAAGGTGATATGGTTTGGCTTTCTCCCCACCCAAATCTCATATTGAACTGTAGCTCCCATAATCCCCATGTGTCAAGGAAGGGACCCAGTGGGAGGTAACTGAATCATGGGGGCAGGTTTTCCTGTGCTGTTCTCGTGATAGTGAATAAGTCTCATGAGATCTGATGGTTTCATGAAGGGGAGTTCCCCTGCACACGCTCTCTTGCCTGCTGCCATGTAAGATGTGCCTTTGCTCCTCCTTTACCTTCTGCCATGATTGTGAGGCCTCTCCAGCCACGTGGAACTGTGAGTCCATTAACCTTCTTTTTATTTAGAAATTACCCAGTCTTGGTTATTTCTTCATGGCAGTATGAAAATGGACTAATATAGTAAATTGGTACAAGTAAAGTGGGGTATTGCTATAAAGATACTTGAAAATGTGGAAACCACTTTGGAACTGGGTAACACGCAGCAGCTGGACAAGTTTGGAGGGCTCAGAAGAAGACACGAAAATGTGGGAAAGTTAGGAACTTTCTAGAGATTTGAAGGGCTCAGAAGACAGGAAGATGTGGGAAAGTCTGGAAATTCCTAGAGACTTGTCGAATGGCTTTGACCAAAATGCTGACAGTGATATGGACAATGAAGTCCAGGCTGAAGTGGTCTCAGATGGAGATGAGGAACTTGTTGAAAGCTGGAGCAAAGGTCACTCTTGCTATGCTTTAGCAAAGAGACCGGTGGCATTTCGTCCCCACCCTAGAGATCTGTGGAACTCTTGAGAGAGATGATTTAGGGTATCTGGTGGAAGACATTTCTAAGCAGCAAAGCATTCAAGGATGAGGGATGAAGAGTAGGGGTGAGGGTGGCAATTTTAAACAGGGTAGTCAGGGGAGACCTCATTGAGAAGGTAATATCTGAGAGAAGAGTTGATGCAGGGAGGCAGCGAGTCATGTGGATATGTGAGCAAGGAGAACTCTCATAGACGTTAGTAGCAAATACAGATGCCCCAAAGTAGGGGTGTTCCTGGAATATTCAAGAGGCCGTAGGGAAGCCTGTGTGACTGCAGCCAGGTTAATAAGGCGAGGGGAGGGCAGTAGGAGCTGAGGAAGCTGGAGGGATAATGGGGTCCAAATCTTTACCCCTAGAATGGCACAGCTTTAAAAAAATTATTCCTTTGCTCAAAAGCATACTTGACATATTATCGTGTTAACACTAATTAACACTAGGATTTGGGAAAATCAGGGCAGATTATATTTGATAAAAAAGTGTATTTCATTGGAGTGCATGAAAGATAGAAGGAGATGAGAAATGGAGGGGCCTATTTGTGGTCTTTCTGACACTCGAATCCTTTTAGAACTTGTTAGAAAACTCCCTGCACACGGATTCTGGTTTCCTCAGACGTAACCCACCTTCAATTCTCACCCTGACCCCCACCTCACTCAGCGTGGCCGTCCACAGGGCTGTCTGCCTAGAAGTTGTCTCGGGAGTGCCTTCCCCAACCACCATCGGCCCAACTTCTTTAGGACTATTACTGGGTCCTCAGGTGAACTGGTTCCCCTGCCCACTACTGATTGGTCCAGGGGCGGGCACCTGCCCTGTTTTTTTTTTTTTGTTTGTTTGTTGTGTTTTGTTTTTCCTAAACAGGACATCAGTGAGAGTCAAAACAGTCTCTTGCCGGGGGCAGGATCTGTAAAATATAAAACTCGGGATCTGTTGGGAGCCATGTGTGAAAAAATATGTATGTGGGAAAAATAAGCCTGTTTCTAGTGAGAGAATGAAAAGAATTCAGAGAGAGGAGGAATGAGAGATCAGAGGGTTTAGGAGACTTGGGTTCCACTCGTTCCTGACGCTGCATCCCTGACCCTCCTGCTGGCTGGTTGTCGAAGTTTGCCTTGGATTCTGAGAACAATATAATTTCTTTTATGCCTAAGCTTGTTTGATTCAGGTTTCTCATGTGCAACCCAGATAACCCACTGCCTGTTCCTTTTATCTTTGAAGTTACTTAGAGGTATCTACACAGAATTTCATTTTTAACAACCTCTCCTTCTGCCTTCAATTTAATTTCTGTTAGAAAACCCTGGCCATGAAATCTGCACTGCTACAGTCTAAGACAGCTTTTTCAAAAGTATATTTTGTGAGCTTTTCCATGAAAATGAAGGTTTCCGTGGTCAAAGGCATTTGGGAAATAAATGCTGCATGTGCTATTCCTATCTTGGAGATTCACGATGTGTTATATTAAAGAATTCCTGCAATGAATAAATGTGTTTAATGTTTTTTTAACCAGAATTCCCTAAATTCTTTTTGGGCCCTGCGCCTTTTTGTTCATAAAACATGTTATATCCCAAACTCCTGATGTTCCTTAGGACTCATTTTGGGGCATACTCTCTAGGACCACATGCAACGGAACCTCTTCCTTTAAAATGGCATATTACCAGGGTGCCCCACAAGAAGATGTGTGACCAAGGGGAGCACCCTGGTGTGGGGCATTGTCAGCCTGGAGGAAGGGACATTTTTGATAATTTTCATAGAGTCACCGTCTACTCACTAAGCATGAGCCCACAGGGCTGGGTCTACTCAAAGAGTGTGTCTTTTGTTAACTTACTGCTTGGTGCCCTCTGTGTTGATGGTGGTCAACACTATCACCACCTCCCCAAAAGGCCCTTCTTGTTAGTTAGAGTTATCCTCAGAAGAGTGGTTCCCTCACTGCTTCCTAACATTCCTGAGAAGTGGAGCCATCCACAAGGCAAGGCAAAAGTGTTCCAGAGGCTCTGCTTTGGGCAGAATGGGGCTTCTAGATGTTGACCTGCTGCAGAGCTCTGTCTCAGGTGTGGGATATTTGGAATAATCTCTGCTTCTGGAGGTTTTTTCTTTTGACCATCTTCCCACCTGCTAGTGGGCATGTTCACCCTCTCATTGCTTACAGTTTGCAGAGAACTCTCATTTGAGCCCTTCAGCCCTCCTGTAAAGCCAATGGGTTTTATTTGTCTCTATTTTACAAATGAGGAAACAGAGGCCCATTCACTTGGCCTTAGTCACACAGTTAGGAAAGGCAGAGCTGGGATGGGGTCTTGGGTCTGCTTGACCTTGTCGTGCCATTTTCTCTGTCTTCCTATACTGCCTCCATCATCAAACTGCCTGGGCACACATCAGAGTGCCACAGGCACATTTCAATTCCTTTCCTCTCCATCACCACCCAAATATCTCCTGGACTCCTGGGTCTGGCCTCCTTCCTCTGGGGATTGAGAGGTGGGAATGTTAAGGAAGGGAGATGGCATCTGTGGGGCCGCACGGTTCGGCAGGTCGGGAAGGCTGCCTCCTGATGGCTGTGGCAGGGATAGGCCTGGCTGTGTTCATTGTCCTCGGGATCAATGACCAAGCAGCCATGTGTATCTGCACCTTCTCAGGTGGTTTTACAGACAAGCATCTCTCACCTGCCAGAGCCCACCTCCCATCCTTCAACAGATGTGCTGGCTTCTCTCTCACCCACATGGGACTCACCTCCCACTGGCCCAGGAAATAAGCAGCTTTGAGGTGACCAGCATCTGCAAGAGGCAGCATATTGCTCAGGGCCTTCTCAGCCTGAAGAAAGGTACGACGGAGGGAACCCTAATGCAAGAGTTCAAGGGTCTAGCTGTGGAGTCAGGGGGAAGTGACCAAACCTCAGCCTCCTTTTCTGGAAAATGGGGACAAGGAGTTCTACCTGACACTCAAGGTCATGGTGAGGGGATAGCCAGGAATATGGAATATTATGACCCCAGGAATATGGGAGGTGGCTGCAAAAGCCAAAAAATCCATGAAGTCAACTAGAGTTGTCAGAAGCCGTTTTCCAATATACTATCTGCTCTCTAATATGGTAGCCACCAGCCTCCTGCAGCTAGCTAACTTAAATGAATGAAAATGAAATTTTATTAAATATTTAATTCCTCTGCAAAGGCATAAGAATGATACAGCGGACTTTGGGGATTTGGGGAAAAGTGTGGGTGTGTGGTGAGGGATACAGTGTACACTGCTTGGGTGATGGGTGCAACAAAATCTCAGAAATCACCACCAAAGAACTTATTCATGTAAGCAAACACCACCTGTTCCCCAAAAATCTATTGAAATTATAAAAAAGTTCGATTCCTCATTCTCCTAGCCGCTTTGCAAATACTCGATTGCCACAAGGGTTTAGAGGCTAATGTACTGGACAGAGCAGACAGACAACATCTTCATCAGCCCAGAAGGGTCTATAGGACAGCACTGATCAGATTTTTCTTTAACCTGTTTCTTCTGCCCCTCTATCCCCTGCCCCTGCTTTAAACCCGTTCTTCATACAGCCTGCTTCCCCAACTCCCCAGTCTCAAAGGAGACTGTCTAAGTGACTGTACTGGTCCATCTCGCAGGGATGACTCAAACTCTCGCCAGGAACGAGACTGGCGTTCTCTTGCAGAAACCGTGTGCACATCTGGTGCCCCCAGTGAGATAATAAGATCCTGAAAGGTGGGGTCTTTTCTCATGCCTCCTACACCCCGATGATGACCTGCACAGTGTTAGCATGTGACAAGTCCTTAATCAAGATTATGAATTTTCCCTGAATTGGTGTAGCTCATGGTCCAGTCAGGTTGACTGAGGGTCCAAAAGCTTGGGTCAGAACAGTCTTGGTTCAGCTATGAACTCACTGCATGACTTCAAAGACATCATTACTTCAATCCAGCCCTCAGGGGAAAGAGAAGGTTGGCCTGGAAGAGATGATCTCAGAGGTTCTTTCCTGCTCTGACCATCTGTGGCTTTGGGAGGCAGAACATAGACTTTTTGGGTAGCCTTGTAGCCTGCAGTCAGTGCTCAGACCAAGGCCATATCCCACAGGGAACTGTGCTGTGTGAGGATGTCTGTGATGGGAGCCTGGCACTGAGAGTGCACGTGTGTGTGTGTGTGTGTGTGTGTGTGTGTGTGTACATGTGCTTTTGCTCCTGAATCAAGATAACAGGCTAGGAAACCTACCATTATCATGGAAGGACATAACTAACTTCTATTTAGGCTTTGAGTGTGGGGTCTCCACGACTCATTTTATTTCCTTATTTCTCTCTTCTTCCACAGACTATTAGATAATCATATGTGTTCTGGTGTCTGCAAGAAGGGCCTCTCTTTGGGGACCAAGACTCCATTCCCTGGACCCTGGGTTGTCTACAGGCCCCCACAGTGCCAGGGCCCGGTTGGCCTCAGGATGCCCTGTCCACCAGCCTTCAGGGATGCCAGATATCAGAACGGACACAAACCTTCATCCGTCTGCACCTGGAGGGGCATTGAGTTGAGAAAAGTACACAGGATCAACAAAGCGTCTCCTCAGCGAGTGGCTGATGGGGCTTGGGCTGCCCTGGCTCCTGAGGTGAGCTTCCAGATGGCACTGGCACAGTAACACGTGTGTGGCCATTTTATCTTTCAGTTGGAGGAGCAGAGGACTGGCTGTGATGGGAGGTAAATGGTCACACTCCCCTCCCCGCATCAGGGTGTTCCTGAGAGAGGGGTGGTGGGAGACAGCCTGGAGTTTGCAGTCAATCCTCCTGGGGTGGAAGCACTTGCTGTCTCAGCAGCCTGATAAGCCTGGGTATGGTGAGTGCCAGACTCTAGAGTCCAAAGTCGATGAACTCAAGACACAGGGGTGGCAAGAGGTGGGGGCTGGGCTGCTTGGGCTCCACCCCTTCCTCGGCCCCAACCTGAGGGCCCAGGACCTCCCTCCTGCTGGAATCTTCCTTCCCCTCCCAATCCCCTTCAGGCTGCTCCCCACGCTCCTCTCTTGACCCACCTCTGCAGTCCTTCCCATTATGCCTTGAACACAGCATTAATCCGACTTTGGGTCCCCCTTAAATCCATGTTTCCCACTCTTGGGAACCTCTTTACCTTCTTTTCCTGGTGAAATTCTAGAGGCTGCCATCACTCCTTGGCTTGTGGCTGCATCACTCCAGTCTTTGCCTCCGTCATCACACTGCCTTCTCTGTCTGACCTTCCTGAGCCCCTCTTATAAAGACTTCTGTGATTACATCAGGCCCATCTGGATGATCCAAGACCATCTCAAGACTCTGCTCAAATACCCTTGGTGTTTTTCCTGACCCTGTCCCCTGTGATTGTGTCTCTTCCTCTGGGCCATGATCAAGGACTTGGTCTTTTTCATCATAATGTCCTTACTTGGGTGCAAAGCTTGAGATAGTGTACATGGTTAAGGAATGGTTTGCTGAGGAAATAAATTAATAAATGAATGCATGAAATAAGCTTTAGGGTCTATACACATGGGTCCCCCAGGGGCTCACATAGGCACGATGCCAGGTCCCTGAGCCCATGTCCTTTGGTATTCCAACACTTCCCAGCACCTCCAGCTTCCCGCAGTGGGCAGCAGCCTGCTTTCCTTTCAGTTCTTCTAACTGGGTCGGGATATTCAGGATGACTGAGAGAGAAAGAGGCTGATGCATCCTTTCCTCCTCTCCTGAAATTAAGCCACTCACCTGACCAACCACACCTGCTACTTCAAACCTTCCCGCATGTCTTCCCTCCCCCTACCTACCTTACCTCTCCAGTATTCCCATCATCTGTCCCTCTCCCACATAGTAAAATGTGAGGAAACCCGGGGCATCCCAGCCCAAGCCAGGGACATCTTTATAATTTAGCAGCATGTCACCAACCTCTTGTTGGAGAGTAATCCCTCACAGGGTGGGCCAAGACAGCTCACCAATCTTTCAGAGGCAGGCCTGCAGCCCTCCACCATCACCCTATGCCCGGTCCCTGTGCCCAGCTCACCTGTCTCTCCCCAGATGGGCAGGTACTCATCCTGCTGAATGTCCAGCATGATCTCCAGCCCGTTGCCTGTCCCCCCCTTGACCGTGGTGAGCAGAGGTTTGCCATCCTCGCCTGAGTTAAACATGTAACACTTCCCATATTTTGTAAACACCTGAAGGAGAGAAAAGAGAGAGAGAAGCACATGGGTAACTTCAGACGAGGGTCCAGAGATTGGCGAGACCCCAGAAATCTGACAGCAGGTCAGAGTCCCCACAGCCCGTCACCATCACCCCTCTCAGGAACCAGCGGCTTTTCATCTTGGCTGTGGGCCTGAATTTTACCAAGTGAAATTCTGGCCTCAAAGAGCAAATCTGGATGCCCTTTGGGGTTTCTTGCAGTAGCATCTGGTCTCTTCTTCCTCTGAGCACTACCTTGGGAGGTCCTGTTCACTTCCAGGCATTAAGTGTCATCTGTAAACTCCTGACCCTTCAATCTACACCTCCAGCCCTGGGCTCTCTTCTGGCCTCCAGACACACTGGGTTCACCTTTGCAGTATGCTTCCAGCAGACCCTGGGCACTCAGCTTGTCCACAGGGAACTGATCTTCTTCCTTAGCTTCCCCACCCCATTGGCAATTCTCTTGCACGTCTGTCCCAGGGAACAGCATTACCATCTGCCAAGGGGCTCAAGTCATACCCTCAGAGTTGCTGTCCACTCTTCTTATTCCTTACGCCGATGACCAATCGGGCAGCAGAACCTATCAATAACCTTTCTACATCTGTCCTGAATTTAGTCTTTTGTCTTCCTTACTGATGAAATTTAGGACCCAAGCGTTTTTTTGCCTGCATCACTCTGGTTTCCTGGCTGGACTTCAGGATTCCAGATGACCTCCTCCAGCCCATCCTCTAAGGTAACTGTGAGTTACTCTGGAATGCAAACCCTATCACATTAATCCTGTGCTGAAAACCCATCAGGGCTCCCTATGCTCTTTAGGCTAGAATTCAGACCTGCCATGCCCAGTCTTTTGCAATGCCCTGTCTTTTGCAATGCCCTCCACCTATTCCTTCTGCCGTTCACTCTGCTGCTTTCCGCCTGAGTCCAGCAGCATCCACTGGAAGGTGGACTCCAGGGGCTCAGGGACTATGTCTGCTTGCTCAGGATGTATCTATCCCTAGCAGCTAGTATAGTGACTGGCACATGGGGTGCTCCGGAAATACATGTTGAATGAATGAATGAATGAATGAGTGGGTGGGTGGATGGAGCCAGACCAAACAACTTGTAACAGCCCCAGGTCATATGCTGCTGCTTCACACACTTGTGGTTCTCCACCTGCTGCTTCTGGCACCAGTAACTCCTTTTACTTCTCTCTCTGCCTGGACAACCTCTAGCTGGACTCCAAGACCAGATCAATGCATTTCCTTCTCCAGTAAGCCTTCCTGAAACCCTGGACCAAGTTGGGTTACTCGCTCCCCTTGATCCTTCACCACAGCACCCCTTGCTTGGCACTCACTGAATAGCTGGTTTTGCATCTCTCCTGAATTTGACTCTGCCTCTCATTTCTGAATCCTGGCACTTAGTACATTGCTGGCACACAGTAGGGGCTCAGTCAACTTTTGCTTGATGAAAGTATGATTACAAAGAGGCAGAGTGATGGTGTAGAAAAAGCCCAGGGAAAGGAATGCAGAGATCTTTGTCCAAGTTTTGATATTGCCACTTCTTAGCAGTGTGACTTTAAGTGAACCAAATAAACCCTCCCAGCCTCAATGTCTCCATCTATAAAATGGGGGTTCTAGTCTTTGGCTTTGCTACCTCTCAAGGTTATTGAGAGGATCAAATGAGGTAACGCATGCAAAAGTGCTTTAAAACTGTAAAAGCTTTCTACAAATGCTATGGGTTATGATGATTATATAACTGCTTTCGAACCTCCAGCTGAAGCCAAATTACATCTGGCAGAATTGGCTGGAGGAGAGCCAGGCTGACTGTGTTGGATTCCTGCAGTCACAGAGATTTGGGTCTGGGCCACTTTCCTGAGCACGCTTCACTGCACTGTCCCATCCTACAGCATAGAGGCCACAGGGAAGCTCTTTGGCTTCCCAGCTTTCAGTGCACGGGCAAGTAAATAACAGAGGTGACTGTGGGAGGCTGCCTTTCTTATGTAAATCTTTATGGCTAGATAGAAGAAAGGAAGAGGGGCTTCTATCATGTGCCAGGAGCTGTGCTAGATGCTTATCTATGTTATCTCATTTAACTCTTACAACTGTGACCATTGGCAGTTATTGCTTTACCTATTGTGTGGAGGAGGAAACCAAGGCCCAGAGAGGTTAGGTGACTTGCCTAAGGTCACACAGCTAGTAGGAGAAAAACTGAGATTCAAATCTACATCTGTCTGATTCTAACACATGTGTCCTTTCTGCTGTGCTATCCTGGGAGGGACATGAGGGTTTTTGTCATTGGGACACTTCCTAGCCACATACTGCTCCTTTCTGCCTTGCTTTTCTCATCAGTCCATTCAATCTTCATATGCATATGCTCCTACTATGTGCAAGGATTATGGGGATTGCAAAAAAGTACAAGCTCTACTGCTTGCCTTCAAGACCTGTAGGAAGGGTTAGTGAAACATCTATGTTGTTCTCCACTATACGAAACAGCTCTGAGTCTCTGGTCAGCTGCACTATTTCAGGACAGCCAATCCCTACTCTTTCAGCTTCATGGCAGAGGAGAACAGCTGGAATTAATGCAAAGTCCAAAGCAAACATGTTTTTTCAAAGAACCAAGTTTTTTCATAACTACTGCATATAGCAATTGAACTTGGCAAATGAACTTATCCCTTGGAGATGTGTTCTTGGGGATCACTGTAATGAACAGATAAGAGCATTTCATAGCACATCCATTGCAAGGCGTTGAACACATCTGGAGTGAATTCTGGGGTGCTCCAATAGAGATTTTCTTTGTAGACACTCTAAATATCCTCTCTGTCTCTTCAAAATTGCTTATAATATTAATTTGCCTATCTGTATGAAGGGATTTGCAAGCAAAAGTAAATTTCAACTTAGCATCAGATTATTGCAAATTCCAACTCCTTCACCTTTTGGTCCTTGAACTTCAGAATACTGGGCTGGGATTAGAGAGTGGTGTGGACTCCTGAAATCAGCTGTGATCTCGGCCCTGCCAAAACATGCCCAGTGCCATTGGTGAAGGTGTTGACCCTCCCTAAGCATCTGAAGATGATGACAAGGTGTAAGAACTGAAAAGTGTTTTAGAGATCATCTTGTTAATCCACCTTACTTTACATATTAGGAAACAGAGAGCCAGGAGAGAGGAAATGACTTGCTAAAGGTTATACAGCAAGAAAGTGTCCAACTGGGACCCTTTCCTTCATTTATACCAGCCTCTCTCAGTTTTTCCGCTTACAAAAAGAGAGGGAGGGTCTAGTGGGGTGCTAAGATCCTCCCATCTCTGCACTTCAATCGATCATTGACTGAGTGTCTGCTTTGAGCAGATACAGTGGGAACGGAAGCCTCATGAATTGAAGGCTTTCCCTGTCAAAGAGGGAGCAGAGAGCTCTTTACAGTGGGAGTGAGTAGAGACTTGTTCCCCATCCTTGACTGTCTCCTAGAACCCATCGTAGCCCAGGTAGCAGCTCCTGCAGCTGCCCTTGGTGTCAATGTAATCTTTCCTGCTCCTTCTTCTGGGTGCAGTGTGCTGGGGCAAGTTCACAAACGTGCCAGGTGTGAGCTGAAATAGGTTAGAGCTTGGTCAAGCGTGGCAGTCACTGGAGTAGCAGGGGTGGGGAGCCAGAGGGTGACTGCAGCCAAATCAGAGAGGTGGCCAAGTGACAGCTAAATTATTATATATTTTTTTGAGAGCCAAATAATGAATGAATTCCCATTCACAATAGTTTCAAAGAGAATAAAATACCTAGGAATCCAACTTATAAGGGATGTAAAGGACCTCAAAGAGAACTACAAACCTTCACTACTGCTCAGTGAAATAAAAGAGGACACAAACAAATGGAAGAACATACCATGCTCATGGATAGGAAGAATCAATATTGTGAAAATGGCCATACTGCCCAAGGTAATTTATAGATTCAATGCCATCCCCATCAAGCTACCAATGACTTTCTTCACAAAATTGGAAAAAACTGCTTTAAAGTTCACATGGAACCAAAAAAGAGCCCATATTGCCAAGACAATCCTAAGTCAAAAGAACAAAGCTGGAGGCATCACGCTACCTGACTTCAAACTATACTACAAGGGTACAGTAACCAAAACAGCATGGTACTGGTACCAAAACAGAGATATAGACCAATGGAACAGAACAGAGCGCTCAGAAATAACACCACACATCTACAGCCATCTGATCTTTGACAAACCTGACAAAAACAAGAAATGGGGAAAGGATTCCCTATTTAATAAATGGTACTGGGAAAATTGGCTAGCCATAAGTAGAAAGCTGAAACTGGATCCTTTCCTTACTCCTTATATGAAAATTAATTCAAGATGGATTAGAGACTTAAATGTTAGACCTAAAACCATAAAAACCCTAGAAGAAAACCTAGGTGATACCACTCAGGACATAGGCATGGGCAAGGACTTCATGTCTAACACACCAAAAGCAACGGCAACAAAAGCCAAAATTGACAAACGGGATCTAATTAAACTAAAGAGCTTCTGCACAGCAAAAGACACTACCATCAGAGTGAACAGGCAATCTACAGAATGGGAGAAAATTTTTGCAATCTACTCATCTGACAAAGGGCTAATATCCAGAACCTACAAAGAACTCAATCAAATTTACAAGAAAAAAACAAACAACCCCATCAAAAAGTGGGCAAAGGATATAACAGACACTTCTCAAAAGAAGACATTCATACAGCCAACAGACACATGGAAAAATGCTCATCATCACTGGCCATCAGAGAAATGCAAATCAAAACCACAGTGAGATACCATCTCGCACCACTTAGAATGGCAATCATTAAAAAATCAGGAAACAACAGGTGCTGGAGAGGATGTGGAGAAATAGGAACACTTTTACACTGTTGGTGGGACTGTAAACTAGTTCAACCATTGTGGAAGGCAGTGTGGTGATTCCTCAAGGATCTAGAAGTAGAAATACCATTTGACCCAGCCATCCCATTACTGGGTATATACCCAAAGGATTATAAGTCATGCTGCTATAAAGACACATGCACACGTATGTTTATTGTGGCACTATTCACAATAGCAAAGACTTGGAGTCAACCCAAATGTCTATCAGTGACAAACTGGATTAAGAAAATGTGGCACATATACTATGCAGCCATAAAAAGGGATGAGTTCGTGTCCTTTGTAGGGACATGGATGCAGCTGGAAACCATCATTCTCAGCAAACTATCGCAAGAACAGAAAACCAAATACTGCATGTTCTCACTCATAGGTGGGAATTGAACAATGAGATCACTTGGACACAGGAAGGGGAACATCACACACCGGGTCCTATTGTGGGGAAGGGGGAGGGGGGAGGGATAGCATTAGGAGATATACCTAATGTAAATGACGATTTGATGGGTGCAGCACACCAACATGGCACATGTATACATATGTAACAAACCTGCACGTTGTGCACATGTACCCTAGAACTTAAAGTATAATTAAAAAAAAAAAGAAAAAGAGACGGAGTTTCCCTCTGTCGCCCAGGCTGGAGTGCACTGATGTGATCTCAGCTCACTGCAAGTTCTGCATCCTGGGTTCACGCCATTCTCCTGCCTCAGCCTCCCAAGTAGCTGGGACTACAGGCGCCCGCCTCCACGCTCGGACAGCTAAATTCTTTATCAAGTCAAGACCACCAGCAGGAGGCCTAAAATCCTTGTATGACTTCCTATTACATTTAGGATGAAGCCCCAGTGCCCCCAGTCTCCACCGGGGCCCCGTATGGCTCAGCCCCTGGCATACTTTCTCCCTGCTCTCACAGGCTTCAAACATACTGGCCTCTTCGGATCCCAGGATGTGCAGCAAGCTCTTCCCCGCCAGGCATTTCCACATGCCTAGAGTGTTCTCTGCCGAGAATGTTCTGGCACGCTTTGCCTGGCCAACTCCTCCTGATCAGGCCTCAGCTTGAAAGCCACTTCCTCAGAGAGGTGCTTGGCTTCTCCAGCCTCCCAGCCTTCATTCAAATTGTGACTTCTTGTTTTACAACCTCACACCCCTTATATTTTTCCATTAGAGTATCTATCAAAGTGTGTAACTGGATGGTTATTTATATGATTATTTGTCGGATGTGTTTTCTGCCAGATTGTCAGCTTTGAGAGGGCAGGGACTGTGTCTGTTTTATTGAATGAATGAGTGAATGAATGAATGAATAAGAGTCAAGGTGCTGCTGCCACACATTTCCTTGTGTACCTCCAGGAAGTGCCCTTCTGTTTTGGCTGGCCTCACCTGGTTCTGGCTGGAGCTCATGCTGACATCTTGACCAGCTCCCTTTCCCTCCCGTTCTCTGCTGGAGCCTTCTCACTTCCCACCTAATTGGCCCCAAGCATTTTTGCTTGCGTCTCCATGAAGGCATTACAAGACATAATCCTTTTAGGAACTAAGATGACTGGGGACAGTTTACCTTCCTAGGTGCTGGCGGAGAGGCTCAGGGAAAGCGAAGTGCCCGCTCCCTGGCTGCATGCCTTTCCTGGCCTCCCAGCCTGGGCCGCTGAGCCTGCCACTCCTGCCTGGCTTTTTTCAGAGGATTATTTTCCTCTCTGCTCAACATCAAAAGCCAGAGAGCTATTTACACACAGTGCAATTTTGCTACAAACTTGGAACAAGATGCAGCTCTTTCTGCATATTGGGGCATCATGACGTGTAAGAACACACGCTTCAAATTTATGCCTTATCGCCCCTAGCCAGAAAATATAATTTATTTAAGTCCAGACTGTCAGGTTGAGCTCGCTGCTTCTTCAGACCTGCTATTCTGCCAGGCATTTTTCTGCTTTCCCAGTAAGTGTTGACAGGCCCATTGTGGATGGCAAGGCTGGATTTGCCAGGTTGCTGAGAGTCTAGGATTGCACTTAGTTGGATTGGTCTACAAGAATTAATTAGGAATTAAGAAAGATGCATGTTTCAAACCTGGATCTCCAGGAATGGTGGTGGTGGTGCGGGTGCTCCTGAGATAAAAATAAGTCCCACAACTATCATTTTCATTCCTAATGCTTGCATTGTGTGTTACTGTTTAGAGATTGAGATTGCATATACATAGAACTTCAACTTTCTCAATGGCCCTTTGAAGATGGAGGAAAGGAAACTAACAATTCCTTAGCTTCTACTTTGTGCTGACTCCTGATTGGCACAGTCATAGTTTTATGTAAGTTTTTTTTTTTTGAGACAGGGCCTTGCTTTGTCACCCAGGCTGGAATGCAGTGGCATGATCACAGCTCACCGTAATCTCAAACTCCTGGGCTCAGGTAATCCTCCCACCTCAGCCTCTTGAGTATCTAGGTGTACAGGTACACACCACCATGCCTGGCTAATTTTAAACATTTTCTTTGTGGAGAGGGTTTCACTATGTTGCCCAGGCTGGTCTCGAACTCCTGGGCTCAAGTAATCATCCCACCTTGGCTTCCTAAAACAGTGGGATTACAGGCATGAGCCACAGTGCCTGACCTCCTCCTCCTCCTCCTTCTTCTTCTTCTTCCTCTTCCTCTTCTTCTTCCTTCTTCCTCCTCCTCTTCTTCTTTTTCTTCTTTTTTTTTTTTTTTTTTGAGACAGAGTCTCACTTTGTCACCCAGGCTGGAATGCAGTGGCATGATCTCTGCTCACTGCAACCTCCGCCACCTGGGGTCAAGCGATTCTCTTGCGTTACCTCCTGAGTAGTAGCTGGTATTATGGGTGTGCACTACCATGCCCGCCTAATTTTTGTACTTTTAGTAGGGACAGGGTTTCACCATGTTGGCCAGGCTGGTCTCAAACTCCTGACCTCAAGGGATCCATCTGCCTCAGCCTCCCAAAGTGCTGGGATTACAGGCGTAAGCCACTGCGCCTGGCCCTCCTCATTCTTGATTATGGTCCCAACCACCCGGAAGTAGAGGCATTTTATACTCACATCCAGAAATGGAGACTCTGAGGCTGCTTAAGGCCACAGTGCCAAGGGGTAGCAGAGCTAAGACTCATGGGTGAGACCTTCCCATCAGAGACATTAAAAGGAAGGGACAGTAGGCTAAAGCAGCTCACTGATGGCTAGTCAAGTCTGTGGCCATTGTCAATTCCAGTGTTCTCTTTTGCAAACTGGGCAAGGTAATCATGCCATGTGGTAGATTTGTTTGGAAGGTTACATAACAGACATCTTTACTTCCATACAGAAGGAAGTACTATGTGTGTACTTTTCAGCAGAAGAGAGATGAGTTATTTAAGTTATGAAGACGGGATCAGAGATGAATTGAAAAATGGGGGCTTGGGTTCCTGTGCTCTCTGCTTATGTTCACACAGTACCAAGCTCATCTTTTTTTTTCTTAATTAATTAATTAATTAATTAATTTTTTTATTATACTTTAAGTTCTAGGGTACATGTGCACAACGTGAAGGTTTGTCATGTTAAAGTAGTTAGAGGGGAAGAAAACAGCCACGTGCCCCTGCTTGTCTATTCTCTAATGATGTTAAGCCTGCTGCTGGAAGCCCAGGGTAGCCAATGGGATTACTGGGGGCCAAGGAGTTCTGTAGAGAGGGAGATGCTTCCATGCACACAACCCACTTTGAAAATCTATATATGAATTCCAGCAGCTGAATTGTAACTAGCTATTGGTACAGTGGATACCACCAATCTGAAGTTGGCACATTCTAAATCAAAGAAATGTAGAATAAAGTGTAGAATAAGGAGAGAGTCTCATTGATCCTCCAGTAACTCTTAAAGTAGCTCTGAAATCACAGGCTGGCTTTGCTGCCCTCTCTGGAGTGCCTTCAGTGCTAGTCACTTTATATCTGTTGTCATTAACCTTTGCAACAGCCCTGTGAAGATGATGTTATCATCCCCGTTTTACAGATAAGGAAACTGAGGCACAGAGAGGCTGAGCCAGGTCACAGAGCTGAAGAAGCCTGGGCGAAATCACTCTTGGCGTAATTCCAAAGTCTATACTCTTTGCCCCTATCCCTCATAGCCACGGCTCATATCCTTAGCCATCTCCCAGCCTGCTTTGTTTCTGGCAGACTAGTGAGGCTGGTGCTTTGCTGACATTAGAGCTCTCCCACCTGGTAGTTGGGGAGGCATGTCTCAGAGTCAGAGAAATCTGAGCAAAGTGCCAGACACCAAAAATCTTCCCCTCCAAACTTCTTATTTTACACCTGGGGAGTCTAATGTTCAGAGGGGTGAAATGACTTGTCCCAGGTCACACAGCTAATCTGGAGGGAGATTAGATATCTGACCTGGGCTTCATGTCTTGAACCTCTGCTGTTCCTCGAAGCCTTCTGTTTGTACATGCCAGGACTTGGAAATAATGGCTAGGATCCTTTTCCCGGATCATTGCATCCAGGCATAAGAGTAAGATTGCCTGCTGCCAGCATCTGGGCTTGGTGTGATCTGTTGGGGCATTCCGCCTTACAGAGTGGGAAATGCAAAGTGGAGCCCTTGCTGTGAGGGGTTAGGAATAGCTAATACCCATGAAGACACGGTTTTCTGGTCCAATTAATAGTGCAAACAACATTTCTACACTGTGTACCTACTTAAGAAAATAAATTATGTATAAGCCCCCTTAAGGACTGTTGAAACATCCACTTACCAGCACACAGCTGGTCCTGCAAGCATCAAACCTTCTAACCTATTCATTAATCCTGACCTTTAGGGCTTCTTCTGGGTGATGGGTTTCTCATCTCTTCTTGCTTATTACACTTGAAGGAAATGAAATTGCACTGCTCCAAAATGCCTCTAAAACTTAGCTGTTTTTTCTTTTGCCTGAGTCGATTCTGCTTTCTTCTCAGTGAGTTACTGAAATTTCTCATTAGACTGTTTTCAAAATAATGTGCTTGTTAAAGCCAGCCATTTAGTTTTGTTTGTTTTGTTTTTCTCTTTCAAACTCCTCAAATACATTTCACACAATTGGGAAGTGAGAAAGTCTGTCAAATGGGTTACCCGGCTCCTAGTAAACAAAATGAACCTGCCTCTTGTTTTCTGAAGTGGCAATTAAGGTTCTTGTCAATTAAATGCAGCCAGAGGGATTTATTAGCAAGGAAGCTGCTGTAGATGGTTAGCTCTTTGAAGGTAAAGACCGGATCTTATTAAAAAACCTGCTTGCTCATTCACCTGTTCCTGAAACAGGAATTTTTTGACCACCTATCATGTTCTAAGAAGTGCTGCATGACTGTGCTTTTTCTCACAATGAGTTTAAAAAAGTGATTTCAATAAACACCCATGTAAGCATCTCCACGTGGCAGGTGCCGTTCCTGAGAATAAAGGAGATGAGGCAAATGCGACCGCAATGCAGCCCCTCTGCCCTTCCCAATCAGGAGGCCATATGTTTTTCAGGACATCATTGACATCATTCTCCTTAGAAGCTACTTTTTCTGGGGAGAAAGGGAAGGATAATCATGCAATCATGGAGCATGAGTGGGCACTGTGCTGATTGCTTTGAACACTTCGTCTGTTAAGGCTCACAAAGCCTTTGGAAGTAGGTGTTATTCTTCCCAGCTTACAGTTGAGAAAACTGAGGCTCCTGCAGGAGGTTACAAGGTCCTACAGCTAAAGAGTAGTTTGCCTGATGTTTCCCTTCTCATGTGGGAGTTGTTGGAATAACGCTCTGCATTATTTGAATGTATGATGTGGTAATGTGACCCCCCTTCTCCATGCCCTGGGGCCCATCTGCTGCGATGTGACATTTCCTGTGCTGCTTTCACTAAGAGGCAGAGGCCTTCTAGTCTCCTGTCTCCAAGCCTGAAGCACAGCCGGGGACTTTTCTGCTGGGCAGCTGTCCAGAGAGCTTCAGACCGTGCAGGAAGAGATGTGTGAATGCTACGCAGGAAAAAGAGCATCAAGCGCCTGCAAATCTGTCTGTTGGTTGGGAAAACAACACGAAGGGGAACAACAGGCAAATCGGAGTGTTCTCCTTCAATTGTGTGGACAAATGTGTTCTCCTGGCAGATGACCCACAGAGGCAGAGGGGAAGGCTGAAGGCACTCCAGTCGTTCACCTGGAAGGGTGTTCAATATGCTGGGCCTCTGCTGGTGCATCCCTCTTGACAACTCATCTGAGAATCCAAAATTGCATCTGACTTGAGATGATGAAGTGGAAGGTGGGGGAAACCGGAGTCTTTCATGTTGGACCACAGCTTGGCTGGTTGGGGGAAGAAGGTTGACAGGCATTTCTGGGTTTGATGGAAATTTCAAATGGGATACAATGACAGGTTGCTTGCTCTTTCTTCTGAGGTCTCTACTGTCTGCCTCCTGTAGATAGTAGGGGTTGTGTCATTTTCATCTCTGTGTTCCCAGGGCTTGGTCTGGTAGCTGGTGCACAGAGGGCACTTAATGGGGAGTTTGGGTGAAGGAAAAATAGCTAATATGGATTTAGGGACCAGGTAGCCCTGGTTTCAAATCCTGGCTCTACCACTGATTTGGGGAAGTCATTTCATCTTTTTGGTTCTTGAACATGCATCTCAGCAATGCTGGTAAGAATACCTTCCAGTGGAGCTGCTGTAAAGATCAAAAGGAGTATGATGGGCCTGAAAGTTCTCTGTAGAAAGACAAAAAGGCTCAGCCCAGGCAGGGAGTATTCCTGCTTATGGCTTGGATCCTGCATAAGCCCTGCAGGAGCTAGGGAGGAGAGGAGTTGCTATTTGGCTGTGGATGTTGAATCTCAGATGTTGTTCCATCCGGGACCATGCCTGTGGCTCTCTCGTTCATTTCCTTAGTGAGCATCTCTAGAACACCTCTTGTATTCCAGGTACCACATCAGGCCTTGGGGATACAGACATGAGTCACCCTTTAGGAATCACCCAGTGGGGAGGGTGGCCGGCAGACAGGTACTGGGTGGTGCCAGGCACTGTGGGAGTGCACAGAAGGAAGGTGCCTGGTGGGCAGTGATGGTGGGATGGTGGGTGGGGGGCATGGAGAAATGTGAAATTTTCTCTAGGGACAGTGGTGGCAACAGCAGTGGTATTTAGCAGGTTGAGACAGATCCCCTAGACTGGCTCCTTGTCTTAGCAGGGCCATGCTAATGCTTTCAGAAAGGCCAGTAGTGCCAGTCCATGCTTCTGGCTGCCTGCTGAGCCCTGCCTATCTGCTCATCATTCCAGCTGTCTTCCAGACTGGAACCTCACACCCCTCAGGTAGACAACTATGGATTCTATTAAGAGGCAGGCAGAATTGTGGAAGAACACGGACTGTGGAGTCAGATTATCCTGGCCGCATACCTACTACATGCCAGGCACTGTGCATAATGAATAATGGAGCTCAGCTTTCACAGAGTCGATAATTATTAAGATAGAGATGCAGCGACTGAGAGGAGTTAGCATTTGATTCTCCCAAGAGAACCTGTCAGCCTCAGTGATCTCCCCAAGGCTGGCTCTCTGATCTGCCCACTGCCAACACATCACCAGACTACACCTAGGAACATATGGCCAAGACAAGTTGATGAAATAAGAGGAAGCATATTTGTAGCAAGCCAAGGCTGACTGTGACGAGCACCCACTTGGCTGCCACCAAATGTAGGGAGCAGAACCCAGGAGGAGTTCCCTGCTTTTAGGAGGGCAAGAACCCAGGAAAGAGTGAGGGAGAATGTGTGGCCATAGACCATCCACAGTCTGCTCCCATTCCCATCTCTGCTGTCCCTACTGCCTATTTCCAACCCTACTGGCATGCTTCCTGCAGCCTCTGCCTGTTCCAGCTCCCAGGCACAGCAGACTGGAGTCAGGGGTGCTCATGGTACAGCAGCCCGTACACACTGGCATGTGGCCCCAAGGCTGCCACATTCGATGGAGCACATCTTAATCTATGTTCTGATCACCCATGACATGATGGATTTGAAGTGCCTGGCAGAGGGTACTCACTTAATAAAACTAGCTAGTAATATTATTAATAGAGATTCTGCACCTGAACTTTGATATCTGAGCTCCTATAGGATGTGATTTCTGGGTTCATGGTTCCTGTTAGAAGTTTCTTTTTAATACTTGATGTTTTTTGGTTTTGTTTTTTAACTGACACATTTATGAGGTATAACATGATGTTTTGATACATGTATACAATGTGCAATGATCAAATCAGGCTAATTAACATTTCCACCACCTCACGTACTTATCATGTCTTTGTAGTTTAAATATTCTAAGTGGAGAACATTTGAAATCTCCTCTTTTAGCAAATTTGAAATATACACTCTTATTAACTATAGTCATCATGCGGTGCAACAGAATATCAGGACTTGCTCCTCCTGTCTAACTGAAACTTTGCACCCTTTGATCAACATCTCCCCACTCCCTGTCCATCCCCCTGCACCACCCCGGCCTCTGGTAACCAGCAGTACAAATGACCAACAGATGTATAAAAAATGCCCAACATCACAAATCATCAGAGACATGCAAATTAAAGCCAAAAGGAGATATCACCTTCCATCTGTTACAGTGGCCATTATCGAAAAGATGAAAGATAACAGGTATTGGTGAAGATGTAAAGAAAAGGGAACACATGTACACTGTCGGTGGGAATGTAAATTAGCACACTCATTTCAGAAAACAGTATGGCATGTCCTCAAAAAACTAAAAATAGAATTACCATATGATCCAGTAATCCCACTTTTGGGTTTATAGCTAAAGGAATTAAAATCAATATGTTGAAGAGATGTCTGCACTCCCACGTTCCTTGAAGCACCATTTACAATAGCCAAGATACTGAAACAACCAGAGTGCCCATCAATGGGTACGTGAACTTTAAAAGATGATATAGATACACAATGAAATACTATTCAGCCTTTAAAAAGAAGACAGTTCTGTCATTTGCAACAACATAGATAAATCTAGATAAATAAGACATTATGCTAAGTGAAATCAGCCAGGCACAGAAAGAGAAATACCACACGATCTCACTTATATATGTGGAATCTAAAAAAATTGAACTCAGAGATAGTAGAATGGTGGTTGCCATTAAAAGCTTTTTTTAAAAAACAAAACAAAACAAAACAAAACAGTTGCTTGTCTAATCTTGTGATTACAACCCTATTCCTGCTACTCACTGCTGCATGCTGAATTTATGGGAATACCTGCCTGCTTGGTTTCCCTGTGGCTGTACCCAGATCCCTTCTGGAAAGTTTCTTGGGTGTTCTTGCGGAAGTCTGCATCACTCTGACTGGCTATTTCTGCTCAGCTGAACTTCACCTTCCCCCCGCCTTCCCAGCTCCTACCCCACGGGCTTGGGTGGGCTAATTCCTCCCACTGTGAGTGTGCTTTATGCCTGGATGACTAACCCCGAGATCAGACACATGTCACTCCTTACACCTGCCTCATTACACACCTGCTGGGCATATCCCTTCTTTCGTGCAGGTGTGGAATGGGAGAAGGAAGAAGAGGGGATCAGAAGTGTGTTGTGTTGTGTTCCTGGTTAATTTTGCGTTATTCTACAGGGCTGGATTGAAAGTGATGCATCAGTGGAAACCAAATGATAGTTTATGATGTTTACAGAAGAAAAGCAGATGCTTCCATTAATGGCAGGGCAGAAAACAATCCCAAGGCAGGCTGATTCTAAAAGCTGATCAAGAAAAGGTCAAATAGGTAACTACCCATATGGCACTAACATCCTCATACCACATTCTTACTGAGTTCATGTTTTCTTATTAAAGTCATATTTCAGCTTTTCCAGGAACTGCTTGGAGAATGTCATTGTCTGCTAGTTTTCCCCACAGCTGGTCTTGGAGATTGAGTAGCATGGAATTTTAGTAGCAAAGCTTACATTATGAATGTTCAAAGCCATCACAGATTCACAAAAGGAGAGAGTTTTCTGTAGTTTGATCAGATTGCTTTCCTGACATGTGAAATTAGGGCCTGGCCCGGAGATATACAGCATGCATGATACCACTCTCCTTTCTAGATCTGCAACAGACATAACTGATTGATCACAATGCTCTTTCCCTCTGGGACTCCCAGTTGTTTTCAGCCCAATAATTTTGGCTGCCACTATGGGTCCATTGGAGTTGGCAAGTTAGATAAACCCTATTTGCCAGTTTTGCACCAGAAGCATATAAGTTCTACTGGTGGTGCCAGTGTCTCTGTAGTAAGAAGCAATGCCTGAAAGTGGGGAAGGGTTTGAGAAGGTGCCACAGAGCAGTGGTCCCCAACCTTTTTGGCACCAGGGACTGGTGTCATGGAAGACGATTTTTACATGGACTGGGGAGGAGCGGGGCGATGGTTTCAGGATGATTCAAGCGCATGACATTTATTGTGCCCTTTATTTCTATTATTATTACATTTTAAAATATAAAGAAATAATTAGATAACTCATCATAATGTAGAATCAGTGGAAGCCCTGAGTTTGTTTTCCTGCAACTAGACAGTCCTATCTGGGGGTGATGGGAGACAGTGACAGATCATCAGGTATTAGATTCTCATAACAGGGGCACAACCTAGATCCCTCACATGCACAGTTCACAATGGGGTTCATGCTCCTATGAGAATCTAATGCTGCTACTGATCTGAGAGGAGGCTGAGTCAGGTAGTAATGCAAGCAATGGGGAGTGACTGTAAACACAGATGAAGCTTGGCTGGCTTGCCCGCCGTTGACCTCCTGCTCTGTGGCCCAGTTCCCAATAGGCTGGGTTGTTAACAGTCTGTGACCAGGGGGTGGAGGACCCCAGCCACAGGGCAATCTGAGAGTCACAACTTGAGGGCTTGGGTAGAAGGGACTCACGAGTGACAGAGGCAGAGATGGTATCTTGCATACTTGACAAATATTGCTTAGACTTGGCCCCTGTACCATAGAAGAGAGAGCACAGGCTTTGGAATCAAAGCATGATTTTGCCACTTACTAGCTTTTTAAGTTGGGCTAATATTTATTCAGTATCCTCATGCCTTACTGTCTCATCCTGGGAGACTAGAATCCCAGGGGAGTGTAGTTTTCATTGTGCCACAGTTCTTTGAATTATGAACTAAATATCAAAGGACGTAAGATGATTAGAGGCTTTCACAATGAAAGACAAAACATTTTTAGTTCATTCAACATCTAATGAGCAACTATTACATGTCAAATACCGTACTAGGTCCTGGGAATACAAAGATAAATAAGACATGGACACTACCCTCAGGTAGTTCATGAGCTGTAAGAAATGAAGATAAAACAGCTTAAGATCATCAGGGAGATAAAGCAGCTGTAATATCATCATGGATTCATGCACATTAACTTACAGAATGCAACTCTCCAGCATAATTACATAAAGCAAGGTCCACCTGTTCCAGCCTATTGTTCTTGTCGAGCTGTGGGCATTCATGGCAGGGCCTGTTTTCTGCTACTGCTTTCACATCAGTTCACCCTACAGCCTATCTTTCCTGTCCTCTTCACACCCCTACATCCCCTCTAGATCCCTGGAACAGGACCAGGACTAGGATGGGGCAAATGAAGACCTAGGGCATGAAATTTAAGGGAGCAATTACTTCAGGGGTTGCACTTGCATTAACCTGAGTGTGGGTGCCTCCTTAAATCTTGCATCTTAGTCCAGCTCCTGCTCAGGACAATGTCAGATGAAGACAAGAGAGACAGATGTGATGAAAGGGAGTGACAACTTGCTCTCACAACAGACTCGCAAAATAGATACTATTGTCCCATTTACAGATGAGGAAACTGGGGTTCAGGGAAGGTGAGTTACTTGCAGAGGCATCACAGACTTGTGAAGTGCAAGCAGGAAGACAGAAAAGCACAGGCTTTTTTTACTGGGACAGGTCCAAGTGGGAAGCCCAGTTCTATGGGGCCTGAGTCATGTGACCTTGGGTCAGTTACTTATTTTCTCTGACCTGTTTCATCATCTGAAGAATGTGGATAATAATACTTCTCAGGGTTACATGGAAACGAAGTCCGGTCTCCTCCACTTTGGTCTCTGTGACTCTACTTTGTCATGTGTCGAATGGTCTGGCCACATCTGCCTCACAGCGTTATCATGGAGACCATGAGTTCTGAGGGGCTGTTTGAAGGATCAAATGTCAATTCTGGCCGGGTGTGGCTCAGGCCTGTAATCCCAGCACTTCGGAAAGCTGAGGTGAGGAGATCACTTGGGGTCAGGAGTTCAAGACCAGCCTGGACAAGATGGTGAGACCCCATCTCCACTAAAAATACAAAGAATTAGCCGGGTGTGGTGGTGTGCATCAGTAGTCCCAGCTACTTAGGAGGCTGAGGCAGGAGAATCGCTCGAACCTGCGAGGCAGAGGTTGCAGTGAGCCGAGATCGCGACACTGCACTCCAGCCTGGTGACAGAGCAAGACTGCTGCAAATCTTTTCCAGAAGGATAATTGAGACTTATGAAACATGTCAGGCGAACCTCCCAGCAACCCTACCATTACTCTTGTTGCTAGAGAAGCAGTGGCAGAATCCATGAGAGGCTAAACAACTCTCCCAACGTCGTGTAGCAGGGCAGACGTGGGATCTCAACCCTGGTCTGTCTGATTAAGAAGCCTTGGGAGCTCTGCCTCCCAGGATGCAGAATAGGGTACAGCAAGAAAAAAATATTTCTCAGCAATGGAACAATACCTAAGATTTGCACTTGAGCATGTTCCAATGTGCCTGAATATAAACTAGACTAGCAAACCAGCATATGAAACCTCTTGAGTGCCAATTACATCCTAGGCATGGCAGAGGGATGCCTTGAGACTCTTCAGGGTGGTGCTGCCAATTAATGATATGAGTCTTTGCTCTATCCCCAAAATTCAACGAAGTTTCACAACTCTTTTCCTCAAAGCCAGAGAATTGAGGGGGACAGGGTTGTGGCTTTCTGCAGGCTTAAGTATTATTGGTTCTGTTTTGAAAATGTCACTCTAGTTAGTTTCCTCCTCTCAGTCCTGCCTACCTTCAGCCATGCAACCGGGTGAACTGCTCATCTCTTACCTGGTTAACAGCCACAGCCTCCTGTAGAGTCTCCTACCCCACTCCCTTCCTCCTCCATTCATCTTCCACATAGCAGTCAGGCAGATCTTTTTCAAAAGCAAACGCCCCTGCTTAAACCTCTGCAAGGCTGCAAACTTCTTGGTTTTGGGCTGGCATATTCTTGAGAATTCTCAAGACCTGGGCCCCGCTCAGTTCCTTCTAGCCTCTTCTCTCCTGCACTCCATGAGTCAGCTCTGCCCAGCCCTGCCTTTCTCCAAAGACACCATGCTACTTCATAACTCTGTTCTTTCAGACATGCTGACACCTATGCTCAGAACATGTCCCTGCCTTCATTGAGTTAACTCTTACTCATACTTCATACTCCAACTAGGGAATACTTCCTCCAGAAAGCCTTCCCTGATGACCTACCTCCTGCTCGGAACGGCTGACATGCCCTCCTGGGGCTTTGGCAGCACCCTGTGCTGCCCTCCATCCCATCACACTGGACAGTCTGCTCACTCACTCCTACTTGAACTTCAAATCTCAGCTGGCTCTTCCCAACCAAGGTCAAGTCTAATGAAGGGAGCTCTTTTCTTGGTACCACATAATTTTCCTTCAAACCCCAGTTGCTGCATATTTGTGTGATCATCTGATTGAGGCCTGTCGCTCCACAATAGACTGTAAGCTCCAGGCCATCTTGCTTTTGCTCACCTCCTGGGCTCCCTGGGAAGCAGACTGGGGATGGAGACTTGCATGCAAGAGGTTTACTGGGCAGTGTCCTTGGGCTCCACACCCACCGATCATACCCATGCAGGAGGGAAGTTGGCAGGAGAAGTTGAACTTCCACGTACTTGTTAACAGAGGCCTCAGCTGACCTATGGGGAGCTCTGGAGTGGGGGTGGCCCTTCAGAGCTGTCCTGGGTTGAGGTGAGGCGCCAGAATTTGTATCCCCATTGGATTTGGGCTACCCCTGGGGAGAGGACGGAACTCTGGGTGAGGTACCTCTCTAATTTAGAGGGCAATTCCGAGGCTTGGAATTTCCAGAGTGAAGCAATGTCAGCTACCAACACTCCCAGTTGGTGAATGCATGAGTGCCTTAGTTTTTCAAAGGTGGCGATAGTTCCAGTATCTGCCCTTATTCCAGGGACTCAGTGAGTATGCAACAAATGCTGAATAAGTGAATACGTCCATATATTTTTCTGTCTGTGCTCCATCCCCAAAGAGTGGGACTGTTTCTTATTTATCCAAGTACTCTAGACACAGCCTAGCTTAGCACAGGTACGCAATAGAAATTTGTTGAATGATTGAATTAAAAAAGAATGCATGAAAGAGATAATGCTGCAATTTGTTTTATAAAAAAAGATAAATCTGGACACAGCTCAGCTGTTCAGAGGCTATGGAAAGTGAGTACACCCGTGTGGCCCTGCCTTATAGACCCAGCATCCCAGAAAGTAGAAAATCTGGCAGGTGGGCAACACCTCTCACAGCAAACCCCTTCCTGTCCTCAGGGCCCAAGTGGGATGTGGCTGGAAAGAGGTTTGGTGAAGAGGAAATCAGGTCTCCTTTTATCAGTGTTGACATTCAATTCTCTGTCTTCTGAAAACAAAAAAAGAAATAGCTGCAGGAACTAGGGGTATTTAGAATAGAGAAGAGCCTATTTAGAGAGAATCACGACTGCTATCTGCAAATATTTGAAGGAATACCATTTGGAAAAAAGAATAGACATATTCTTTCTTGTACTGCCATAGAGAATAGTTCTAGGATTTGGGTTGGACATAGAGAAATAATGTAACAATTAAAGTGTCCAACAATAACCTTTTTTGGGAGATGCACATATTCTATATCATGATAATGGTATGGGTTACAAAGTTGTATCCATTTGTGTAGGGTAAACATACCTGAAAACAATAACTTTAGCATGCCCTGAGGATGACCCTGTATGGCAGATGCATCTGGATGTATGTTCTGAGCTAGAGAATTCAGGAATGGCCAACCTGGAGACTCCTTCCTTGTCTATGAGGAACACCTGGGCCCCTGTCCTGTCCTTTGGATCATGGACCATATAGGGGATTGGGGCCCCGAGTTTTGAGTTAAATGGAGGTTGCCAGGTGGAGTCATTAGGCGGAGGGTGTTAAGTGAAAATGCTATGTAAACTGCATGCTGTTTGCAAACGGTTGTGGTTTTCCTGCCTAGCCCGCCGCCACTGGGCTGTTCATAAGGCAGATAAGTTGCCCAGCCGCCCGCCACTGGGCTGTTTCTGTATGTAAGGCAGTTCCTGTACAGCCCGTCATACACTGGACTCTCTCCTGTATGTAAGCCCCTAGTGAAACCCCATGTCTCATTTGTGGGCTCTGGGTGTCTTCTCTAGCCTCTTGAACCTGGTGCCTTCTCTACTGAGGTTAATAGGGGTTCAGCACAAAAATTTGCCAAAACAATACAGGTAAGGTTTATGCAGGTCAATGTACATAAAGTTTTACAACAACAACAAAGCGACGTTAAATTCTCCTCTTCTTCTCCTCCTTCTCTT
The DNA here is from genome assembly GCF_003255815.1 of Theropithecus gelada. Lineage (NCBI taxonomy): Eukaryota > Metazoa > Chordata > Mammalia > Primates > Cercopithecidae > Theropithecus > Theropithecus gelada. Next base: position 7,142,740 of record NC_037684.1, read on the forward strand.
CCTGCTCCCCCTCCACCCCACCTTCATCTTCAGGTAAAGGATAGGAGTGGGCATAGGTACAGAGGAAACAAGAATGGCAAAATGTTAATATTGTAGGACTTGGGTGATAGGTACAAGGGGTTCATTATACTATTCAATCTAGCTTGTATGTTTAAATTTTTTTCATACCACAACAGATACATGTTAATTATTAAATGAAGAAGAAGCAACCACAAACAAATTTTGATTGTCTGTCAGTTGAATGGGCTACACTGGAAGGTAGTGAGCTCCCTGTCACTAGAAGAAGTATTTATGCAAATGCTATCCGCATGCTCCTCAACGCTCTGAACCCCCAAGAGTCTGGGATATTGGAGGATATTGTCAAGAGCAGGGGACTGAGTGGATAACCTTGATCTGGATCCTCACTTTTTCCTCCTGGAGGGGGACTTGGCTGAGAGTCTGGAAGAGACCTGGATTCTCCAGAGCCATGAACTGGAGCCAGAGCTCCTCATTCCAGACCACGGGAGGTGCTGAAGGTAGAGTCAGGGCAGACACCTAAGGGCCCTAAGCCTGGGGAGAGGGGAGTGGAGTGAGGTAGGAATCCAAGTCAGAATGAGGAATCACAGATTTGGAACACGGTCTGAACCAGCGACAACATGAGATTTGGGTTTCAGATCCACATGTCACTGCTTATCAGCTGTATGTGTGAACCTGAGCAAGGGACTCAAACTCTAGGAGCCTCAATGTTTTCATCTGTAAAGTGGGAGATAGGATTACCTTACAGGGTTGTTAGAGAATTAAATGAATGTGGGCACCTGGCATGCAGCCAGCTGTGCTTATTGTGGTTATTATTATTTACAAAGGAGAGATGAGCCCATGCAAAGCCAGGATCCAACGGGCAGAACGGGATAGGACTTGAAGGCCCGCCTCAAACGCCAGCTACCACTGGAGGCTCCTATTTCTGGGATGGCTAAGGGATGGGTGTCTGAATGGCTTAAACAGGAGGAAAAAAATCTACATAGACCCTTCCATTGATAAAATTCTGGGTTTCTAGAGGAATCCCAAGCAATTTTTAGGAGGAATTGCTGGGGCTCTCCATGCCTTGGGTCCCTCCCCTCTCTCATAAAAGTGCATAATGCTGGAGAGCTGTGTGTTCATGTTGCTAAGACAGGCTCCCACAGCTAACCCCACGGCCCCTAGAACCACTCAGCTACAGCCTTGGAGGCCTTGGCTTGTGACCCTATCCTAGCCCCTGAGCCAGTCCACACAGTGAATCCCACAAGGACAAGCAAGGCATCTTTTTATCTCTCTCTCTGCAGCTCCTGTCACAGCAAGGGTGTCTAATAGGGGCATGCAGGGTAAACAGACAGATGCATGAGCTATGTGTGAGGACAGGTGCTTCATACTTCTGGGAGTCCTGTGAGGCTGAAGGAGGTCATTCTGTCTGAGGCAGCCTGTCCTCCCCAAGAGGACCATGGGCGGCCGTTGTTGGCAGGCGGTGGCCTCTTCATTTCCCTGGCCGGCTCAGACTACCAGTGTGGCTGCCCTGCTGAACATGCCATACATCACACTCCTAATGGTGCATTTTAGAACATAAAGTGGTAACCACCGAAGGGGACCCGAGAAGGGAGTTAGAGCCAGACACACAGCAGGGAGGGAAAAAAAAAAAATCAAGAATAGCCTCAGAGGAAATGGGGCCAGATACAATCATCCTGAGACAGGAGAAAACCATCTCCCAAGCATCAAGAGGCCAGGGGAGTTCATTTTATTTAAAATGGGTGCCCTTTATAGAGAGCTGGCCTGGATGCTGGGCACAATCAATGCTACCTGTACTAGGTCTGTCCAGCCTGGCCTGGGCCACAGCATTCTGAAATGCTCTGTGACCTCCTCCCAGCCACCTATTCAGGTTTTCATTCAACAAATATTTTGGCACACTTACTATGTGGCTCAAGGTTATGTACTTTAACATTTAAACTTACGCAATCAGAGCCAAATCACCTACCTTTGAATGCTGGTTCTGCCCCTGAATCGGGTAGTTAGTGAATTTCCCTTGCCTCAGTTCTTCCTGGCATTACCCTCCATCTTACAAAGGCTGTCATGATGTTAATAAATAAAACCAGTTAAGTGTTTAGAATGGCAGTGAGTAGGTCCCCAAGGGTCCCTGTCCTCCTGGAACACACGTTTTAACATTTAAGCAGAGTGAGGTGGCTGGGGTCCAGTTGTTTTCAGGTCCCCTGTGTCCAGTTCAAGGTCTGCACACAGTAGGCATTCAGGGCATTTTATGTGAACCAAGCACAGAGTGCACACACACAGACCCACGCACAGGCATGCACATACATACAGGTGCATGTGCGCTCACGCACACTTGCCACCTAGAGCCTCTGGTAGAGTCCAATTTCCTGGGTAGGTAGGTGAAGTTTTCCAGACTAATTTAATGAAAAGGCAGCTATTCCTGGGTCCTGGCTTTATGCAGGCATCTTGGTTCCAGGGCTCTCTCATTTCTGGCCCTTGGAGTTTCCCTTTTTGTAGAGCTTGGCTCTGCCTTCAAAATTTTAAAAATTGTTATGTCCTGCTTTTCTATGTGCATGGAGTGGGAGATAACTGTGTTGGCTCAGTCCATTCTGGGGATGGAATTAGAAATCATGAGCTGAATTTTAATTTTACTTGTGCATCTCCTACCTTGTTTCTCAAAGTTTTTGAGGTCATTATTATAGAGAGATGCACAATAAATGGTTTTTTACCCTCAAGGATTGTATGTAGTCTCTTCCGGGGGGAAAGTGTGTAAGCAAACAGCTACAATAAGCAATAGCAGAAAGAAATGCATGGTAAATGGAGGAATCAGTCAGTTAAACATGGGGAGAGAAAGAGTTGGGCTGAGTGATCAGCTCTCACCTGAGAGATCAGAAAAGGCTCATGGAGGAGGTGAGATTTTCAGTGAGGTCTGATGGAGAAGGCGCATTTCAGGACACCAAAAGTGGGGAAGGGAAGAGAGCACAGCATGAGCAGAGGGCATAGCGTTGGCAGAGGTGCACAGGTGGGGCGTGAGTGAATGCGAGAGGTACTCTGGGAGTAGCAAGCGTGCTGGCAGAATTGCAGGGGAGACTGTGGAGGAAGGAAGTACTGGATGGGATGGTAAAGGTGGATTGAGCCACATTGTGGGGAACTGAAGGCTGGGTTAAGGCCAGATGTTAGGCCAGACAGCTTACACGGTTATGTACGTAATCCCCAGAGTGGCCTTACATGTGATTATGCCTATTTTAGGGATGGGAAACTTAGACTCTCAGAAGTTACAAGATATTCTACCATAAACAAATGATTATCCCAAAGGATTTGATCTTAGATCTGTAAACTCTAAGTCTGTGTGACTCCAAACTTAGGACACCACTGTCATGAGGCAATTCAAGAAATAGTGAGGGAGGTTAGGGAATGCAGCGGCAAGATAGGTCTGTGGTGATCTCCCGGGTGAGGCATTAGAGTGATGATGAACACCGTCCCTCCTCCTTCGACCCTGCCCCATCACTACCATCAAAAAGAAAAAGGAGATGACAAGCCGAACGGAGGTTAAAAGTAGAAGAGAAGAAGGGCAGACAGACATCAATGTAGGACTTTGAGAAGGCTTAGGGGTGGAGGGCTCAGGAAAAGGGATAAAATATTCCACCCACAAAAGAGAGTCTGGGAATTATGCCTCAGCTCACTTGACAGAACAGAGCTTGGGGTGCAGAGAAAGGAGCCTAACTTCTGCCTCTGTGCTTGATTGACTGAGGAACTCATTCACTTATGCACTCAACATCCAATCTCTTGCATGCCCAGCACTGAGGGTTATGGAGAGGACAAAGACACAGAAGGTGAGGGGGAAGATATGGAGCATGTAATATTACATATGCAAGTGCAAAACCTTGTTTATTTCTCTAAGTGATTCAGTGTGGCAGATGTTACCATCCCCATTTTACATATAAGAAAGCCAAGCTCAGAAAGGTTAAGTCAGTTTTCCAAGGTAGAGCTGGGATTCACACCCAGGTCAGTGCGCTACCGAAGCCCCTTCCTTTCCACCAGTGCTCTCTGCTTCCCTGCTGTAATCCCTGCCCTCCAAAAGCTTACAGAGCAGAGGGATGGCAACACTGATTGCCCCAAGGAGGACACTTTGGAGAGTGAAAGCAAGGAGCGCACTCAGTATTATGCCAGATGGGAGGCGAAACCTGACACTGTCCCGGGCAAACTGGGATGTAGTCCCCTTATACTAAAAATGAGTTATTTATATTTGTGTGAGGCTTTAAAGTTCCTCAGAGCCTGTTCTTACTTTCAGGTCATGTCTTATTTATATGGCAAAACAAGAAAGTTTCCCAGCTTGTTGAAGCTCATCCTTTCAAACACTTCCGGAGTCTGGATAATTCTGGATGGTAAGCATTGAAACGCAGCACCAGTTGTCCTGTTTGAGTAGAGAGCCCTCAACCTGGGTTGTCCCCAGGCTGGCTTTGCTCTTCCACTTGGCTGGGGAGGGCTCCCATGGCTTGTGAGTGTCAGGAGTAGAGCTCTGAGAAGGGGAATTCCATCGCAGCCCGTGTCCCAGTAGAAGGACGGAGACCAAAGATTGCTCCTCAAGACTGGGATTCTCGGACTCCAATAAATTCTGTACTGGGCTTTCTGTGGCTGGCTTCCTTCAGAGAAACTTAAACCAGCATCAACTAAGTCAGAGACTTAGGATAGCAGAGAAATATTAGCATAAGAAAGATGAGAAGGCCCTGGAGGTGAGAGGGGGTCTTTGAGCTCAGTGAGTTCAAACTCTTCATGTTATAGATGAAGATACTGTGACTCAGAGAAGAAAGATGACTTGCCCAGTCATATGCTAATAAGTGGTAAAATGGGACTGGAATGTGGGTTTTCTGACTTCCAGGCTCAAGTTCATTCCGCTCAGCCCTGCTGCCCTCATGAATGTCCTGCTCATCCTTCCTCCACCCCAGCTGCCCAGGACCTCAGGCAAGTGCCCAGAACATGCCCCGCTGTCTCATCCCTCCATGCCTTTGCTGCTGCTCTTCCGCCTGCCTGGAATACCCTTTCCAGGAATACCCTGCCTAGAAAATGCTTTCCCCTCTTCAAGAGGAAGTGGAAGCATCCCATCTGGGCAGCCTTACTTGAATCACTGTGCCTTACTGCGCCTTTCTGGGTCTTGTTCCCGGGTTAATTTTTGGTTCTATTATAGGGTGGAATTTATGTGTCTGTCTCTCCATTTGACTCTAGGCTCCCAGAGGGCAAAAATTTGTTTTTGTTCATCCCTGCATCCCAGTGCCCTGTGAGGGCATACAGTGAACTCTCAATCAATGTTACTGTATTAAATGGAATGCCCTTGGCAGGGAAGGGAGGAATGACAAGAGTTTGGGAAGGGGCAAAAATGGGGCCAGGCAGGAGGAGACAGGCTCCGATGCTGACTTCCTCATGTCACCATGTGGACAAGGGAGGCCCTGTGTAGAGAAGGGGTTTAGAACAGGTCTAAGGGGGCAGGGGGAGAGGCAAGTGGGGGCCGGCAACCCTAGGGACTGCTCAACCCTGCCTCTGCCTGTTAGAGTCAGTCTCTGGAAAAGTACTAGTGAATTAAAGCCCAATAAAAAAGTCAATTAAGTCCAAACTCATTTATGCCTTAAGCTCCCCCAAGCCAGTGAGCTGGAATGCAAGCTGGGCCGATATTTCTCCATTTCCCTCCATGTCTACATTGGTCTCTGGTGAGGCAGCCGTGACACATTTTATTTCAACTATAAATGGGGCAGATAGACGGATAGCAAAGTAATGGCTGCTGGGGGCTCTCTGGATCCCATCCAAGAGATTCATGTCAGTGGGCATAATGTTCATGTCCTGACCTTGGGCTCTGACAGAGCATAAGGAATCTGTGTGCATGTGCATGTGTTCCTGTGTGCATGTGTGTTTGCATACATGTACTGGGGGTGTGGATGTGTCTCTGTGTGTGCACTATTGGTTACTATATATATAAGTGCAATTTGCACATTTGTGTGTTGATTCATCCATTTATTCCACACATATTTATTGGGCACCTACTATAAGCCAGCCACTGTGCTTGCCTCTGGTGTTCTCAAGACAGAGAGAAAGTTTCACCTCTCACACTTACAGGTTATACAGTCCAGAGGTCTAGAAAAAGATACACAATAAAACGAGTAATGACAATAAAGTGTATAGAATGTTATATGAACGCAAGTATGCACATGCATGCTTGAATATCTGAGTGCATGCATGCTTGGATATCTATGAATGTATGCGCATGAATCAAGTCTCGTCTGTGTGCATGTGTTGTGTGTAAGCTGAACCCAGCTGACCTGTGTCCTGGAAAATTTCTTCTGGAAGCACCTGCAAACTGGCAATAGCTAAAGTGATGTGATTTGTGTGTGTGCGAGAGCTGGGGAAAGATGAGAAGAAAGAATTAAAGTTGTCAGTGGTATTTGAGTCAGAAGAAGGGGCAAAATACTTCAAGACTATGCATAACCCATGGCTTCTCCACTTTCATTTTCCCTTGAGCTCATATGACCATTGCTCACCCACGGGAACCCTCAGAAGGCTAGGGCTGACCCCCTCATTGTTGGGATAGATGGAGAGAATCTGGACGAGGATAATAGCACATGGATTCTATTCCCACTCCTGCTGCTAAATAGGAAATTCATTTCAAAAAGCGATGCGGGGTTAGGAGTCCCAAACCTGCCTTTACCAGCTGTACAACCGTGGACAAGTTTCTTAGTCTCTCTGAGCCTCATTTTCCTCATTTGTAAAGACAGTGTAATAATCCTGTCTCTATCTACCATCACAGGACCTCTGTGACAGTCCTGTTCTAAAGCACCCATACAAAAGTGGGACGTAGCTAACATTTCTAATACTTATTGTTCCTACACGAGACAGCTGCCTGCTCGTGTCAAAGGAAGCTTTGACTCCACTCATATCTGATTCCTTGCATAGCATTTTCCTAAGTGCTGTTCCCAAAATACTACTTCTATGAGATGCCTAAAGGAAGAAAACAAGATGCTGTGGTCTAATAGGTTAGAAAACGCTGGGCTAGCTAGGGTTAAAGATGTTTATTTCTTACAGAACTTATCAGAGGCTTTATTATGCCAATGTGCATTGTGAATCTCCAAGTGGGTGGCAGAGCATTCACCATTTCTGTCTGAGATTGGATCCCTCTGGGGGCTAGGATTTACAGGCAATGGTACATTTGAAGGTGACTTCAGGAAGACCTAGGAAAGGAGTGCAGAAATGAGATGGGGAAGGGAAGACAACCAATATAGAGTATATTCTGAGCCAGTTCCTGCTATGGATGACTGGGGCTTAGCCCTGCAGGGGACCTCTGAGAGACAGGGAAAACCACACTGCAGGGATGGGGAGGAAGCTGGGCATTCACCTGCTCATTCCTGTTTATTGTTGGTTGAGAGCTACTCTTGGGGTGTTGACATCTCAGGAGTTCTGGCCTGCTCAGTGCTTGCACCCAGAGTGTTTCCATGGCTGGAAGATGTTCTTGGGCAGAAAGTCACTATTCTCAGGAAGTGCCGGACAGCAGGAATAGAGCACAAGGAGGTGATATGGGTCAAAGCACTGAAAGCATCTGCTGCAAGTTCCTCACCTGACTTATTCTCCAAATGTACAAAATCCCTCCGCAGATGAGCCCTAATCTATTTTTCAAATTGTAATCTTTCCCACTCCCTTTTAGCCTTTTCATATCGTTTTCTTTCCCACTCCCTTTTAGCCTAAAAGACAGGTCATGGGGATTGCTACAGTGGGAGTGGATTGCTACAGTGGGAGGGGTGAACACAAACTATCTCTCTTCTAACTTGGATTTTCGGGGACCTTTAAAACTTCTATCACTTGATGTACTTTATGGAATATGGTCTCTGACTCACAGCAGGGCAGAGGAACCCAGCAATATGGGGGGCGGAGGGTCCTGGGAGGTGGTTATCCAAGGGGTCTGGCACCAAGAAAGCCAGAATTCTTGCTGGAAAAGCCAAGATTGACACTGGTAAGTCAGAGCTAAGCTTTAGATACAAAGTGCCAGCGACAAGCAATGGATGGGCTAAGGTGGGAGAGCCTATGTCAAATGTCCCTTCCATGAGCCACTGCTTCAGGTTTGCCACGGTGTCTCAAGGCAGCCATGCCGGGCTGCACAAAGAGAATATCAGAGCTAGAAGCACAGGAACCCTGAAGATTATCTAACCTCAAACATTTAAATACAAGGAAAATTGAGGACTAGATAGGTGAAAGGACTTCCTCAGCAAATGCACCCAGCAATTTAAGAGCAGGGCATGAATCAGAGCACACATTCCTTGCTCACTAGGGAGACTTTCACTCGGAAGTCCTAATAGACTTCTTCAAGAATTTGGCCATTGCCCACGGAGTTTTTGATGAAGAAATAATCCAAGCAACATCCCTTTGCTCCAGCCCTTCCTGCCCCACCTTCCTGCCATCAGCTGTGGCACCGAAGCCCTCCCTTCACCTTTCCTCTTACCTCTTCATATTCCTTGGAGGGCTCCCTGCCACCTCAGGTAGAAATAACATTTTTGATTTTTAGACATGTCAGCGAGTTTTGCCAGGCAATGTGAGGGAGCACAAATGCTAATGCCTCCATCTGGGGATTATGTTAATATACTATCTCGAATTGGCATTTTAAAAAATGCATGTTTTAACTGGCTGCCTTTTCTGTCTCCAAGTCCAGGATCACATAGTTTTTAGTGGGATGGTAGAGGTGGTTAGAGAAAGGCCCTGGGTTGGGTTGGAAGTAGTGCCAGCCTGGGGATCAGAAGTCCTGGGATTCAGTACCCTGGCGTGTGGCCTTGGGTGGGGCACTTCTCCTGTCTGGGCCTCACTTTCCTCAATTGTAAAGTGGGAGGGCAGGACTGGGCAATCCCGAAAGCTCCTTCCGCCTCTAATGATCCATAGCTTTTGACTGCCAGAGTCTCCTCAATGCTCTTGCCTTCCTCCACCATCTTTTCCCTGGATTCCAGGGCTGCCAGCAAAGTCACCTCTCCCTGACCTTGGGACTGTTGATTGATATGCTGGGAACAAACTCTTTCCTGCGTACCTGTTATCTCCTTTGGAGTTACCTCCCTAAACTCTCAACCTGAGGCCAGCCCTCTCTCCCGACTGGAGTGAAACATGATAAGGATGGAGCTGTTTCCAGTCCCTTCCCCAGATCTATTCTTTCTCTGATGCCCAAAGTAAATTTTCTTGGAAAAATCATGGAGTCCATTCTGTGTCCAGAATGTTGCTAAATATCATCCTCTTTTTGCTTATCCAATAATTGGTGACTGTTGTGGGCAACACTGTTTTGGGCACAGCCCCCCACAACCCTTTCCTTGATGTTGTCCCACACTTCAGTGGCCACCTTGGCCAGGCCCCCAACATCTCTTATCTGGGCTACTGGTGTCCCCCTGGCTCTCAGCCTTGCTCTCTGCTGGTTTGTTGTTGATGCTGCCAAAGTCCTCTTCATTCCCTGCAGCAGCATGTCCTCTCCTGCTGGTCTCTCAGAGTGGGCCCCTGGTTTCAAAGACTCACTCCCAAACACCCCTCTCATGGGCCACGCCTTGAAGAGTACCTGTATACCTCCTCTCCCTTCTTTCCCCAGAGAGATAAGATTGCAAACTTGGATAAGTGCAGAACTAGGAGGCAGGAAGAAATGAGTGTCAGCCTGGGTCCTGCCATTAGCTATTGTGTTACAATGCTAGTCCCTTCACAGTACAGGAACTCAGTCTTCCCTAAAATGGGACTAACAGGTTTTGCCCCATCTACCTGCCAGGGTTGTAAATGTATTTGTAAAGGATAATGTGCTAGACAGAGGGGATTATCTGGGTGTTTTTCCAAATGTCTTCTGGGGGCCAGCTGCATCAGCACTGCCTGGGGATGGTAAGAAGGTACAGATTCCTGGGCCTGGCCTAGAGCTACTGAACCAGACTCTCTGATAATAAGGCCTAGGAATCAGGGCTTTAAATAAGCTTCTCAGGTGATTCTTATGAGTCCTGAAGTTTAAGGCTCTCTGGCTTATTGTGGTGATAGCTGGAACTCCCAGATCGAGATCCCATCTCACCCTTTGGCTGTTTGGGCCTGCTGCACATGCTCTGAAGACTTGATTTGTGCCTAGTATGGGCAGCTTCCCTCCCACTTCCCAGTGCTGGGATATTTTTTGAGTACATTGGAGAAGTATCATGGTGTAGTGGAAAAAGCAGGAGCTTTGGAATTAAACCAGTATTTGAACCCCGGCTCTGCTACCGATTATCCATGTGATTTTGGGTAAATTGCCAGACTCTCTGAGTCTTCGTTGTTCTCCTCTTTATGATGGGAATTATAGCAATTATCTCAAGGCTTTGGTTAGGATTGCAGGAAATACATATACATAAAGTAGCTGCCACACTCTATAAGCCCATGAAAAGCTATTTCCTCCACCCAAGAGGCCAGAGACCTGCTGTGGTTTGTTTAAGGTAGGTGTCACTTCACATGGTGTGTTTGGACTGAAGCCCACAGGGGACCTGATTTGGGAAGCCTTGCAGCAGCTGTAAGACGTTTGCTGAATTCCCCAGAGCCCAAGCCCTGTCCTGAGAGAGACCCACGGCTCCCTGTGCAGGACTATTAAAGTTTAATTAACTCCTCTGTGAGACATGCATTATTAAAAGCATGCTGGACTAGCTGTTAAGCCCAGCCAGGGCTGCCCCAGTCAGTGGGGCTCCCCTGGGGCACATTCCATCCAGGCCACAAGGCAGAACCACAAGACTTGCAGAGAGTGTGGGAACAGCCTTTGCCCTGGATGGGGCTGCAAAGCTTGAGCAGAGCAGCAAGGTGGGCTCCTGCAGAGCTCTGGGGGCTCTGAGTTGAAGCTTTTCATTTGCAAAGAAAGAGAGCGGCCTGTCTCCCTTATTGGACTAGGGGCTTTCCCAGGACAGAGCCGTGTCTCTCCCATCAGACAGTGATTCGTCTTATGGAACACCTCAGACTAGGTTTCTTGGGCAGGGCCATATCTCCATTATCAGATTGAAGGACTCCTCCCCATGGGTGAAGGCTGCTTGTGGCCTTTGTCCCAGAAAGTATCTAGAGCATCCCTTTCTCCCAGTCTCTAGGCTCCTGCAGCCCTGAGGGCTCTGCCCCTTGCTTTGTAAGCAGTAAAAACACGGAAGGCAACCAGCTTTCTTTTACAGGTTGTTGGGCTTTAAAAAAAGATAGTTAAAATAATTTATATCCTGCTCAGGGGGAAAACTGGGGAGAGGAAGAAGGAGTAGGTTTTCCTGGCAAGAAAAGCGGCATAAAATGTCCCACTAAATGCTCACTCAGCGGCCTCCATTCCTTCAAGCACAGAGCAAACAGTTGTGATTTAAGCTAGGCCTGGGGACAGGTTAGTACCAGAACTGTGACTGCGGGTTTGACCCAAACACTTTGGTGTAGAAGTCAGGCTTCCCAGAAGACAAAGGACAGAGAGGGAAGAGCTGATTCCAGGGTGAGAAGAAGGGGTTCCTGGAGGGATGGTGGTAGCTCCCAACAGATATAATTCCCATTACATGGGCTTCAACTCTTGTTCATTAATTTATACTCTGAGCTCTAGGGCAACAGCTTGAGTAGGAGGTTGACCTGAGCTTATCCCAGCGCTGCTATTAACTCACCATGTTTCCATGGGTGAACCTCTCACCCTCATGAAACCTCAGTTGTTAGTGACTTGTGCTTTCTTAAAAACACCATCTGTAATTATATAGGGTGTCCATGAAGTCTGAAAACTTAGGTGAATACACAAAATATCAATAAGGACATCTTCGATTTGTTACAAAATGAAATAGTATCTGTTTGCAGACCCTATTGGCATATATTTATGTGTATAAGATTATTTTATAAATACCTGTCTTCTCCATTAGAGTACAAATCCCTCAAGAGCCAAGACCAGGAGTTTGTTCTCTGTTGCTTTTTCAGCACTCTGCACAGTGCTTGGCACATTCTGAGAGCTTCATACATAGTAATTAAATGAATTAATAAATAAATGAATGGCGAGGCTTATCTTGGGAATGGGGAAGGTAATGAAATAAAGTGAGGACTCAAAGGTGAGCTTTGAGAGGACATGCTCAGATGTTTGGGACACCTAACTCATTAACTGGACTCTTTATGGTGTTGAGAGGTAGAATTTCTACCCAGAGGATTTGGTTGTGATAAAAGAGGTAGTACAGAGGTAAGATTCAGCATGCAGAGGCGAATCTACTCTTATCACCCAGCTGCTTTTGAACATTTATAGATCCCTTCTCTGTCTTCAAAGGATAGCTGTATTCTTTTATAAAGGATTAGACTCTTGCCCTGAGAATTTGAACTCATAGCAGGTCAATGCACACCCAGCCAGGGGTCCTCAGCAATGCAGAGCAGGTTCTCTCTCTCTGAAGAAGACAGAGCAGAGAAAGCACAAAGAACAAGTGAGGCTGGTATGGGGCTCTGGGGCCTTCTTGGAGCCTTTGCACATATGCTTCTCTTGGCTGGAATGCTAAGTCCCTCACGAGTCCACTTATCTTTTCAGACTCAGTTCCATGACCACACCCTCTACTCAGGTAGAACTGACTGCTTTCTCCTTTGGGCCTCACTGGAAAGATAGGTATTATTTTATCATGTGTCTGAATGTATTAGCAATAAGCTATTTATTATGTATTGGTCAATGTTTCCAAATTTGGTGACCACCTTCTATTATGTATCCTGTAGATGGTAAATTTCCTTGAGTGGTTGGTGTGGCCAGATGAAAGGGCTGGTCACTGTCCATGGTGCTGAAGGCTAGGGCCGAGTGTCTTCCAGAACACTGAATCGTGGATGTTTTCCTATGCCATTCCACATATAAACCAAAAAGCTCAATAAGGGCTTGATGATGAGCTGAGAGAAGAAAGCTCATCTTTTTTCTCTAGCTCTAGGAATGCAGAGCTGAATAGGAGACAACCCTGATTGTCATGGAGCTTCCAGGCCAATGAAAATGAAGGGGCAATGCCTCAGATCAGATTCATCTGAGGCATTTAGGCTCAGGGTGACCCAAAAGAGGACATGATTAGTTTTACCTGTTGCATGTGACTCTAAAGCCTGCCAGCATGCTACCTGATGCTAGTCAATAGTTGAGATAGCAGTGTAGGTAGGTTGCTTAGACCTCTGAGTCTTTCTTTCTTTCTTAGTTCATGGATCTTAGTTCATGATTCAGGTGAAATGTAGATATCTTGACATGTAGATATCTCTGGTGGACCACATTTAGTGACAACTATAGGTTGGACTTGAGGTGTGCTAAAGTCTTTTGCATTCTGGGGAGCTATGAATTGCTCATTTTCAATAGTATTAATCTCATGATGAAAAGTAATTATTACACCCTTTAAAGCATTTCACATGTAGTTTTAAAAGCACAATTTATTGAACAATTACTATGTGCCAGGTACCATGAGAGTTGCTTTTGTTTTTAATATATTATCCCTAATTCTCCAAATAACCCAGTTAAGAAAGTTATTATTAACCCCATTTTGGGAAGAATAGAAAATTGTCAGAATGGCCAAACAAGCAGCCCAAGGTCACAGAGCCAGTTAACAATCGAGTTAACTCCAGACTGTTGGTCTCTACAGACAGTCTGTGTCTTTTTACTAGTCTATACTACTGAATCTTTTACCAACTGCCTAGCAACAGAAAAAATAGTTTCCATAGCAACAATAGTAAAATCAGTATTGGCATTTGGATAATACAATTTTTCAAAAAAAAAAAAAAAAACCCAAAACAAAAAACCCAACTGCTTAAACCCTAAGCTGGCATTCCACATCTGGGAATGTAATTGAAGAAAACAATCTTAGCCATGGAGAAGATGTATGCATAAAGAAAGGTACTGAAGCATTATCTACAATCTTTAAAAATGTTGCAATAGGCAGTGTCCAACAATAGGGGAATGATTAAATGCAGTGTGGTGCATCACTCAGTGTAGTAAACATGGTCTGGTGTAATATGGTCCCACTTGATGCCCAACCCTTCTGCTTCTAGGAACGGCTTCCATTTTCTGGGAACCAACTCTCCCTGGGTGATAGTCATATTATGAGACCCTACTTTCTTGGGCCATGTGATTGATCCAGGGTGGGCACCTCATCCAAGCTGGGCCAATCAGTTGCTTTCCTGGAATTAACAAATAAAAAAACAAAAACAAAAACAAAAAAAACCCCAAAAAACAACAGGTTTGGAGACTGCTCAGTTTCTTTTTGTGAACATGGAATGTACAGTAACGTCAGGAATATTGTTGGCCTTGCCTTGTCCCTGTGCAATGAGGGCAGAAGAGGGGGCCCATGGTGACAGAGAGAAAGAACAAGAGCGGGGGAGAAAGGAGGGGGTGGGATAGGGAAGGAGAAGGGGAGTGGAGGACTGGAAGGAGTTGGGTGCTTGCGAGCAGTAAAAGCAAAAGTGGAGTCCCTACAGCACTCCATCCTGCTTCCAAGTCTTTCAAGAGCTCAACAGCACTTGAACCCTGTGAGATACCCTAGCATTCTTCCAATAAACTCCCCCCTTTGCCCAAGCCAGTTAGAATTAGCTTTCTCTTATGTGTAAGTGAGAGAGTCCTAATTTAAATAGTAGGGGTTTAATACTCTGTGTTTTTAGGAAGAAAATGTAGGGCTGCATAGGGTGACCGATGCATATTTCCAAGACGGAAAACCTCTGGGCCCGCAAGAAGTCTGGGGGAGAAACTTGACATAACCAGGGGAGAAGGTGTGGTGTGCACTGAGCTCAGAGCTCATGAGGGCTGGGGAGCTGGGCCACCCACTATATGGGTATCTATCGTGACTTTAGGACATGTACCTAGACCTCTACCCTTTCAGAAAACTCACTCTCCTGAAGATACTATGGAAACCAGACAAGTAGTGGATGAATCTGATCTGGGGCATTGCTCCTTCATTTTCATTGGCCTGGAAGCTCCATGACAATCAGCATTGTCTCCTATTCAGCTTTGCATTCCTAGAGCTAGTACAGGGCCTGATGCAGAGCAGGTGCCAAGTGAGTGTTTACTCACCCCCAGGAAGTAGACAGAGTTGCATTTCAGTTTCCTTCTTACTCAGTATATGGGGTTGCTATTTATACATAGTCTCTCAGTTTCAAATCCTTCTATTTTCTTCTCTGATGGTGGGGCCAGTACTCTGCAAACTACATTCTCTGGTTCCCTCTTCCCAGGAGACTGGCAGGCCTGGGTGGACTGGAGAAGGGAGCCTCTACCACCAGCTTCCAGCTCAGGTCTGCAAAATCCTTCTGGCATCAGGGGACATTAATGGCCCTAGACTCCAGTTTCTTTTGGCATTCCTGGCACCACTGCAGCACCAGTGTTGCCATGCACCTCATCCTCTGGGCTGCCATCCCTGCCTGTGGTCTGAGCAACCATTGGGCTACGTGCCATAATCTCTTTAGCAACTGCCTGGCATCACCTCCAGAGTAGATCGTAGTAACACCATATCTTCCCTTTCCTTGCCCAGCCCTAGAGGGTGGCAATGGCTTTCTGCAAAGATTAATCTCCAGGTTACCTCACTTCTCTCTTTTTGCTTTTTCAGACTTCGAACACACGCATAAGATGTTTCCAAGATTAAATAGCCTTTGTTTGAAATTTCTTACCTATTTCTGTATTCCTGACAATATGTTATTTATTTTAACTTTTTTTGAAGCTCAATTTCTTCATCTATGAAAATGAGGGAATAATCCTTAACTCATGAAGATGTTGGGAGAATTCAATGACATGATAATCAAGTACCTAGAAGAATAGATGCTTATAAATGCTAGTTACTCCCTTCACCCCATGACCAAATAGTCAACCTGTCTATGCAGGGGGCTTTCTCCTCTTGATGGCTTGCTGAAAGAATTGGTGGCAAGGGCACAGGGCACAGGGCACAGGAATTGTGCCCTGAGCAGCAAGAAGCCATGTTCAGTGGAGCTCCCTCACCCTCCCACCACAGCCAACCCAGAGGCATGGCCAGTGGAGATCCAGGGCCAGGTGGAGGCAAAAGTGTTCAGAATGAATAGTGTCTTCAAAACATTTCCTGCTCCTAGCACCCACTATCTTAGTCACTTGAGCAGATTCTAATTTAGTCTCAGAAATATTCTTCAATGGCCCCAGGCAGGTGCTATATTTCATGACAGAGATGAGAACAGGAAGCTCAACTTCCCGCCTCCTCAGAGTCAATGACAAATCCCTGGAAGTCAGCAGAATGAGGAAAGGGGAAAAGCTACCACCCACAGGACAGTCGAATGAATGAGCAACTAAATGAACACAACTGCGTACTGGGCTCCAGCTTTGGGGCTGGGAAAGCATCTCCTCTCATTCAATCTTCACAGCAATTTACCTGTCCATGTTACAGATGAGGAAATTGACCCTCGGAGGGGTTAGGAAGGTAGCCCACATCCCAGAATCAAGGTGGCAGAGTGGGGTTTGAGGGCCACTTGGCTGGTTGCAGACCTATTCTCTAGGTCCTCCCAAAGGGCACCTGGCTCTGACTGAGCTTCCTACTATCAAAAACTAGGAAACAGGTTGGCTCTGGAATCTGAATAGGTTAACATTCAGATCATATTTCTTAGAAACCAAGCTCCTAGTTGGCTCACAGCCAAACAGACTGAACTGGGCTAAGACAAGAGCATCCGGTGGAGATCAGGCACCAGCTCATGTCTCTGGAACTGGGAGACTTTCATGCCAGCAGAAGACAGCATCACACCCGTGTCCTCATCTGCTGGACCTTGGCTTTCAGCTGGCTGGTTTGCAAAGAACAGCCGAGGTCTAGGCCAGAAGGAGAGAAGGAGGAGGATGCATTTGGAAGGACCTAGAAGTTACATGATAAATGCCAGAGGTCTGGGGCTATCTGCTTGGGAGCTCTTATTACTTCAGTCATTCTCAGGGGGAGAAATCAGCTCATAGCAAACCCAACCTGAGACCCTTTCCTGTGCTAGTGTCAATGAAGGGGTCGAATTGAGTAATTCTATTTTTCACTGCTGCTGTTTCTATTTTGTTCCTTGATATCTTCTAAAGAACTATACTCTCCTATTTGGAAAATGTGCTTGCTTATTTTTATTCCACATCTGAAGTAAGAATTTAATAATTATCAAGTCTGGGTAAGGCTAGGTGAACTGGACAATATGACAAGAATAGGGTAGATGGGAGGAGTGTTAATTATTTTTATCACTGTAGCAACCTGTGAAAATTTAAATATTTTAGAACATATAAAGTGGATGGTAAAAACTACAAAAAAAAGCAGATTTATAAAGTAAATAAGAGAAGAGATAAACCAGTCGAAGGAAACATTTGAGATGAGCTAGTAGCAGTATGTGCATTGTGGATTCAGATCCAAATATCCTGATAGCCAATGTCCAAAAAAGAGAAACAATTTGCGTTGATAAAAGACATCATACAAGTTCAGCTGGTACTTAAGTCTAGAAGGACAGGTGGGCTGATGTTGTCTTACTCAATAGAAGCATCTGTAACTTTGATAACATTAATATACATCAGTGTTTGAGCCAGAGGAAGTGTTGTGCTCTCTAACAAGTTTCAATTCAGTATCATTTTTTTATTTTTACATTTAATTGGACAAGCAGGATTGTCCTACAGGGGCTACGGTGCAGCAGCACAGAGGAGGCAAAGTAATCTTTCTGTGTTTCTACCACAGGAGGATCTGCTAATAATTTTTCTAATGAGCAAAAATGACCCATACTACAGGGAAATCCCGGGCCTGTGCCAACTTAGGCCCAGCTGGCATGCAGGGGAAGCAAGGAGACTAATATTTATTGAGCATGGCACATCCATCACTTTTAAATGCTTGCAATGAGCCTGTGGACCCCAATTCAGCTCCTACTCAGGGGCTTCCCTCTCCAAGTTGGAGCTGCGTGCTGTGGGCACTGGTTTTCATCACAGACTGGAGGACCAGGATGCATAGCTCTGTATGTTCACTTGGAATCCTGCAATGTCCAAGCAGGGGAACTTTGGAAACAAGGACACTTCACGCTACTGAACAGATGCAGAAACTGAGGCCTGGACAGGGGCAAAGACCAGAGTAGAACCAGGCTTTTCATTTAGGATAACAAGTCAAGCATCGCTAAAATGTAAAGTAATAATAACAACGCCTTGTCAGTGTATAGTAGGAGCACAGTTAGCAAGGTGCTTCACACCTTCTGTGCCATTTCATCTGCCCCACAGATTGGCAGGGAGATAAGTAGACCTTATGCTTTTAGTGAACGTCATACTGCACAAAGAAACATTGACACGTACCATATGCTCCCCACATAAGCCAGCAGTGATTGAAGTCATTCCACAGGTAACTGAATTGGGGTTTAGGAAGGAGAAATGAACTGCCCAAGGTCACACAGGAAGTGGCAAAGCTAGGACTCAATCAAGGTCACCCAACTTCACATTTAAGGTTTGTTCAATCTTGCCATGATTCCCTTCACGTATATATAGGGATGGGCGAGAAGAAGCACATTTGGATATCAATGCACCATTTCCAAAGTGCACAGTCAGGAAGATCCTAGGGCCGGAGGTCAAACTGCCTGGGTTTCAACCTCAGTTCTGCCATTTCCAGGGCTGTGCCATTTACTTAATCTTACTGTGTCTCAGTTTTCTTACCTGTAAAATGGAAAGAATGATAATAATTTCCTTCCACACTTCTTTATTGTGAAAATTAAATGATCATGTGAAAAAGCATTCAGATGGATGTCCTGCTCAGCCCTCAAAAAATATTAGCTCATGGTATTTTTTTTAAATTCACAATAGCAAAGACTTGGAATCAACCCAAATGTCCATCAGTGACAGATTGGATTAAGAAAATGTGGCATATATACACCATGGAATACTATGCAGCCATAAAAAAGGATGAGTTTGTGTCCTTTGTAGGGACATGGATGCAGCTGGAATCCATCATTCTTAGCAAACTATCACAAGAACAGAAAACCAAACACCGCATGTTCTCACTCATAGGTGGGAACTGAACAATGAGATCACTTGGACTCGGGAAGGGGAACATCACACACCGGGGCCTATCATGGGGAGGGGGGCGGGGGGAGGGATTGCATTGGGAGTTATACCTGATGTAAATGACGAGTTGATGGGTGCAGCACACCAACAAGGCACAAGTATACATATGTAACAAACCTGCACGTTATGCACATGTACCCTACAACTTACAGTATAATAATAATAAATAAATTAAAAAAAAAAAATTATAAAAGTCATAATAAAACAGCTGTATCAAAGTAATACGAAATAAAAAGTTCTTATAAAAAGTAAATACTTGAGGTCAGGTGCGCTGGCTGACACCTATAATCCCAGTACATTGGGAGGCCAAGGCAGGCGGATCACCTGAGGTCAGGAGTTCAAGACCAGCCTGGCCAACGTGGTGAAACCCCAACTCTACTAAAAATACACAAATTAGCTGGGCATGGTGGCAGGCGCCTGTAGTCCTAGTTACTCAGGAGACTGAGGCAGGAGAATTGGTTGAATTCAGGAGGTGGAGGTTGTAGTGAGTCGAGATCATGCTACTGCACTCTAGCCTGGGTGACAGAGCAAGATTCCATCTCAAAAAAAAAAAGAGACAAAAACAAAAACAAAAACAAAAGAACAAAAAACAAACGACACACATCTTTTCTGACATTTCGGTGTCAGATTTTTGTTTTCTTTTGTAGAAAAACGGGAAATATAGAGGCATAAAGAAAACAAAAAATTACTGTAATCCCAACACATAGCAATAATCATAATGTTTTGGTGTTTTTCCAGCTGTCTTTTATTCTAACATATGAACTACAAACTTTGTTTCTATAATGTGCTTTTTATTTGGCATTAAAACATGTGTATTTTCCTATGCCACTGAATAGTTTTTTAAAGTATAACTTTCAGCCATCATAAAACTATATTCTTCTGTAGGTGGACCATAATTTATGTACCCATTACATAATGGTTGAGTGAAGTTGACCATTCATTGTTGAGTGAAGAGTCTACGTCAGATTTGCAGCTGCCTCTTTGACACTAACACAGTGACTTGTACATAGTAGGTGCTTAATAAACATTCAGGTGACTGAAAACTCACTTTTTGATAGGTGCTTCCAGAAAGTTCATACCAATTTACATTCCTGCATTTATTGCATGAGTGTCTTTCACAGAGTAATCTCAGCAGCATTTAACTTAAAAAATTAAAAAAAATTGCCAATTTGTTAAGTAAAATATGGGACATCACTATTATTGTAATTTTTAATTTATTTGATCAATAATGAGGTTGAAAGTTTATTCATATTTTGATTAGCCATCTGTATTGTATTTTTCCATTTTCCTTTTTTTCCTTTCTTATTTTTGTCTTTCCCACCTTCTTTTGAAAGTACCATTCTTGAAGGAACAGGCACCAGACTAGCAGTCCTGATACATGTCTTTGGATACCGTCACATTTCCAGATAATTCATGAGGTTCAGAATAATGAATTGGGTGCTTGCTAATTATTTTAAGATAATTGCATGAATAAGTTCAGACACTCATTAATTCTGAGAAAGCTGTGACAACTCTCAGGTATTAATGAATTTCTTACTCAAGTTTAGGGAGTTGGCAGTTGACACACAGCTTTCCTGACATTTCAGCTTCAGATTGCCATTTTGTTTTCCTGTAATTCCACGCACACCTTATTAAAGTTCAATTATGGCTCGGAGGAACCTTCATATAAGGCATTAGCATCCAGTTAATTACTGAGAAGTGATGACAATTGAAGACAAATGGATTTTATTTCCTATCATGACAACAGATTCCCTCCCACCACCTGCCCAGTACAGGTGCACATTTCTTTGGCATGGATGCCCTACTTGCTGTTCAGGGAATCACAGAACATTCTAGAACTCCAGGTCAGAATATTTGATTTTTTGCCTCCAAAGGAATGCTCAAATCCTCCTGGAAAGATGTTGTCCATTCTCTTCTTGGAACAGCTTTGGAAACCAAAGGCTAGCTTCTACTAATAATCACTTATTCCAAGGTCGTATTATTGATGAGTAATAAGTTCTTTTTTTAATCATAGTGAAGTCTTTCTGGGGGGTGTGGGGGCTCACGTCTGTAATCCCAGCACTTTGGGAGGCCAAACTGGGTGGATCACATGAGGTCAGGAGTTTGAGACTAGCCTGGCTAACATGGAGAAACCCTGTCTCTATTAAAAATACAAAAATTAGCTGGGTGTGGTGTCAGGCGCCTGTAATCCCAGCTATTCAGGAGGCTGAGGTAGGAGAATTGCTTGAACCCAGGAGATGGAGGTTGCAGTGAGCTGAGATAGCACCACTGCACTCCAACCTGGGTGACAAAGTGAGACTCCGTCTGGAGGAAAAAATAAAGAAGGCTGGGTGCAGTGGCTCACACATATAATCCTAGCACTTTGGGAGGCCGACAGATGGATCACTTGAGGTCAGGAGTTTGAGACCAGCCTGGCCAATATGGTCTCAAGCTGTGACAACTCTCAGGTATTAATGAATTTCTTACTCAAGTTTAGGGAGTTGGCAGTTGACACACGCTTGACACACAGAAACCCCGTCTCTACTAAACACACACACAGACACACACACATACAATTAGCCGGGTGTGGTTGCCCACACCTGTAGTCTCAGCTACTCGGGAGGCTGAGGTGGAAGAATCGCTTGAACCTGGGAGGCTGAGGTTACAGTAAGCCGAGATCGTGCCACTGCACTCCAGCCTGGGCGACAGAGAGAGATACTCTGTCTCAAGAAAAAAAAAGAAGGTTAAAAAAAAGAGTGAAGTTATTCCTGCTTTAATTCCTGCCACTTACTCCTATGTGACCTTAGAAAGTTCTGTTGTTGTAATTTCCTCATTTCTAGAATGATGGTCCTTGTGATGGTTTGAATGTGTACCCAGAAGTTCATTCATTGGAAACTTAATCCCTGATGCAACAGTGTTGAGAGGTGGGACTTTTAAGGGGTGTTTAGGTCACGGGGGCTCTGCCCTCATGAAGAAATTAATGAAGTTATTGTGGGAGTGGGTCAGTTATCATGGGAGGGGGTTTCCGATAAAAGGATGGGTTCACCCCATTTCCCTGCTCCCTCTCATGTGTGCTCTCTTGCCTGTCCTCCTTCTGCCATGGGATGACGCACCAAGAAAGGCCTTGCTAGATGCAGGCTCTTTGACCTTGGACTTTCCAGCCTCCAGAACTGTAAGAAATAAATCTCTGTTCTTTATCAATTACCCAGTCTCAGGTATTCTGCTATAGCAGCACAAAATGGGCTAAGACACTTCTGGAGTAATCACCCTGTGTTAAGTCATCATTCTATAGTCCAAGATGTAAGTAGAGCCCTTCACATATGAGGGTTGCTTAATAAATTTTGTTTCCCCTTTGTGCAATGCCTTTCGTTGCAAAAAGGGATAGGAGGGAGCTAACACTGATTAAGGGTCTACTATTTAATGTCATCTCCTCTGGAGACTTTCCCTCTCCCATCTTAATTAGTACTCACAACAATCCTGTGGAGTAGATAATATTATTATCTTTATTTTACAGATGAGGAACCAAAGTTCAAGGAGGTTCAAGGTCTTAGAGATTTGGTGGTGCACTTGCTCTTCCCACTGCCCGGTGGAGCGCTACTCAGTCATATTAGACACAATGGGGTTGGTCCATGGGAGGGAGTACCAGGAAGCACGAGGAGCCTACCCTTCTACAAAGAGTCAAGATGCCTTCACAAAGATGCTTGATGTTGTGAGGTCATGAATGCCAAGTGCTCTAGTGTTTCAGAGGTGGATGAGATCCCTACAGATGAGGCCCCAGGAAAAGCTTCAAGGTGGAGGCCGGTCTGATTCTGGCCTCAAAGGATGAAATGATTCAGATAAACAGCAAAGCAAAGCAAGAGGGAGAGATAACGGCAAAGGCAGAGATGTAGGAGTGAGCAAGGGAGACTGAGTTAGCAGTCCCTGGAACAGAAGGTGTGCGCAGGGAGGTGGGAGAGACAGTGCTAGGAAGGGAGGTTTGCACATGGAACATGGAGGGTTTTCAGTGTCATGTTCAGGGCTTTGGACTTATTCTTGAGACTTGGGTTTCCCAAAGGGAGCTCTGCTCCTGGGGAGAGCCTCAGAGGAAAGAATAAAACAGAATTCCCTGTACATCACCCCTTTCCTGGTGAGTTACAATGCACATTAGCATGTTACACGGTCTGGGCAGTACTACGGAAAAGAAATGCATACAAGGTGTTTTTTTTTTTAACTTTCCACTGGGAAATTTCCAATTAAATAAGATTAAAAAATCGAACCTAGCAGAGGAGCAATAGAAACCGGCCCCTCCCAGGTTGGAAGGTAATTCAGTCACCCCTGGGGTTTCTCTTTCTGAGAAGAAATCATGAACCTGTGGCTTGGATGACTGCAGCTACTTCCTCCCAGTAGGCCCCTTCCTGGCTTTCTTTTTCCTCTCAGTTTCCAGAGTTTGAGGCTCATAAAACTCTTTATTATATGTTACTCACATAATACTCAGATGGGATGGTCATCCCCATTGTAGAGATGAAGAAACAGAGTCTCAGAGTTGAAGCACCCTCCCAAAATCCCATAGCCAGGTGGGGGTAGAGCCAGCATGGGCACCCAGGGCCACCATCTCCCAGTGTGGGGTTCTCCCCCATGCTCTGCTGGCTGACTCCTCTCCTGTCCTTTCTGGGGAGACCAGGCTTCCACTCCACTTCAAGGAGCGATGGGTGTAGATTGGCTTTATTTGTAGGGGTGAGAGTGCACTTGGGAAGGAACATCTGGTTCCATGATGTGGGGGCAACATGAGGAAGTGGGGGAAGTCTAGGGAAGTGATTTACTTGTTTTTTTGAGTGCTTACTATGGTCTCTACACTCACGAAAACATTCCAATCTTTGGAAAATGGGAGGGAGGCATGGTGTCTGGATTTCTTGGGTGCAGTAATGGTGGGCTTTTGTTTACTATTTTGATGACAGTTTTGCAGGGTTTATACTTTCACAATTTAAGTGATGTATGTTTCCCAGGTATGAGGTTGATTTCATGTCTATGGTGGACACTGATGTCTCACCCCATCTCCCTTCAAGGAAAGACAGACCTATTGCCCTCTGCTGTCAGCAGAGGTCTCTGACACCAGCTCCCTTAGGGACTGCTTTAGGCTACAGAGAGGAGCTCCACCTAAGATCTTGTCCCCTCCAGAGATAGCCCACGTCCACTCTTGATCCATGTGGAGTTAGAGAGGCCTGGTCACCTTGGCCCAACTTGGAGTAACTCCGAAGGGCCATTGAGATCCGAGCTCCTGTGGGTTTGGCAAGGTTACCTGTTGGGTCTGGCAAATTACAGTTTGACTTCTCCCCACTCTGCTTGTCCTGTTTCCTTCCCCTCTGGTCCCAAGGGTGCTCCTTCGGGAATATCCTGCAGACTAAACGCTATCTCAGGGTCTGCTTCCTGGGAACTAGGGTGACCAGGCATCCCAGTTTGCCTGAGATGTGGGACCAAGACGGTCCTGGGCAACTAGGATCCTACAGCAAACCCAACCTCAGACAATGTCCTTCTGTTTATTACTGCTATCTTTTTGGGAGGCAGGGTCTCACTATGTTGCCCAGGCTTGGGTGCAGTGGCTATTCACAGGTGTGATCATAGCTTACTGCAACTTCAAACTCCTGGGCTCAAGAATCCTCCTGCCTCAGCTTCTCAAGTAGCTGGAACTACAGACATGTGCCACCATGCTATGCTGTGTCTATATATTCTAATACTTTCACGGCAACAAATTATTTCATTCTTTACAAAGTTGGTAGCAGGGCATTTGCCATATCCCCCTTAATGCTTCCCCAACAATATCATGGCAATCTTGGGGAGATGGGTATTATGGTTATTATCTCCCCACTTGGTGAAGCAGGTATTAGCCCTAGGAAATTAGGGCTCAGAGAAGTTAAGAAACTTTTCCCAGGCCACACAGCACAGTAGACATGCAGGAATGACCTAGGCCTACTGAGTCCAATGCCTGCGCTCTATCCACCAGGCCTCTTTGGTTTTAAGACACGCACCTTGGCCGTATGTTCCAAAGACAGCTGCAGGTAACTAAGGAGGAAAAGAAGTGCACTTACTGAATCCCAAACATGCTTGGAGCTTTTTGCAAAATAAAATCGCACTTTTTATTCAATGCCTACCTTCCCATGCAAGGCTAGTTTTAAGCTTCTGAACTTTCTGCTAATTACTGTCACATTAATTAAAAAATAAATCCTTTTTAATTTCGTAACAGGTGGTTTGTGAGGCTGGAAGAGGAGTTGAAACTTGTGTGTAATTATTGTGCGGTGTATTTGCATTTCTAATTGCGTTGAGGGACACCGAAGGCCAAGCTTCCAGTCTCTGGGCTGTCTTTCACCTGCGCCGCGGTGCTGAGTTGTTGGCGGCGGCGGCAGCATCTTTTCTCCAAGCAGCACCTGTGAGAACGGCAGCTCCAGCTGGAGTCCCAAGACTTCCAATCAACACAGAGAGCCACAGGGCCTGCGCCTGCGTGGGTTTGCTGTGAGGAGCCTGCAACGCATCGAGAAGCCCAGCGCCCAGCCCCACACCTGGCATCGGCTGGGTGCTCACTAAATGCTGGCTGACCACGGCTGTTCCTGAACGAATCCTTCTCTCGCTTATCTGACACAAGCACGGGGCGGGCGCACCGTGGGCTGGCAGCAAGGGTTCCTGATGAGAGGACTCTTGGATTTGCTCCACAGGTGTCTGCGTATCCATCTGGAAACTGAGCGTCTGTGCAGGGAATCCATTTCCTCTTCTAACTTCTGAATTACTTTAGATGCTTCTGACTTCTGAACTCCTTTAGATGCATGCTGTCATTTACCAGGAACATCCTAACATTGATGATTGAGGCTTCTTTGGCCATTTCTGCCTCCACAAGCCTTTCTTTTTCTTTTTTCTTTTCTTTCTTTCTTTTTTCTATTTATTTATTTATTTATTTATTTATTTATTTATTTATTTATTTTTAGACAATGTCTAGCTCTGTCGCCTAGCTGGAGTGCAGTGGCATGATCTTGGATCACTGCAACCTCAGCCTCCTGGGTTCAAGCAATTTTCCTGCCTCAGCCTCCTGAGTAGCTGGGATTACAGGCGCCTGCCACCACGCACAGCTAATTTTTGTATTTTTAGTAGAGATGGGGTTTCACCGTGTTGGCCAGGCTGGTCTCCAACTCCTGACTTCCAGCGATCCGCCCACCTTTGGCCTCCCAAAGTGCTGGTTACAGGTGTGGGCCACTGCACCCGGTCCTCCACAAGCCTTTCTGTGGGGGAGTTAATGAGCCACAGAGTACTACGTGAGTGCATTGTAAGCACTTTTTAAGGCCCCAATTTCATGTGGTGGAAGGATTACAGGCTTTGAGGTCAGACCTACCATGGTTTGAATTCTGGCTCTACCACTTAGCAGCTAAGAGACTGGAGAAGTCACTTAACCTCTCTGGGCCTCATGCAGCTTTTAAAATCCATCAAATGGACAACATCGTAACTTGGTTCTGAGTTTCTCAAACTTAGATACATATCAAAATCACCTAGGCAGCTTTTTTTTTTTTTTTTTTTTTTTAAGATGGAATTTTACTCTGTTTCCCAGGCTGGAGTGCAGTGGCATGATCTTGGCTCACTGCAACCTCCACTCTGCTGGTTCAAGTGATTCTCCTTCCTCACCCTCCCTAGTAGCTGGTATTACAGGCACCTGCCACTGCCCCTGGTTAATTTTTGTATTTTTAGTAGAGACGGGGGTTTCACCATCTTGGCCAGGCTGGTCTTGAACTCCTGACCTCGTGATCCACCCGCCTTGGCATCCCAAAGTGCTGGGATTACAGGCATGAGCCACCATGCCTGACCTAGGGAGCTTTTAAAAATGATCAGCTTTTAAATATGATCATCAGTAAATGCTGGCTGGGCATGGTGGCTCACGCCTGTAATCCTAGCACTTTGGGAGGCCGAGGTGGGTGGATCACGAGGTCAGGAGTTCGAGGCCAGCCTGACCAACATGTTGAAACCCCACCTCTACTAAAAATACAAAAATTAGCTGGGTGTGGTGGCGTGCGCCTGTAATCCCAGCTCTTCAGGAGGCTGAGGCAGAATTACTTGAATCCGGGAGGCGGAGGTTGCAGTGAGCTGAGATCGCACCACTGCACTCCAGCCTGGGTGACACAGAGAGACTCCATTAAAAAAAAAAAAAAAAAATCAGTGCTTGGGTTAGGCTGCACCCAGACCTGATTAAGTCAGACTGGGGAAATGGGAGGAAGGGAGGATTGGACATCATGATTTTAAAAAGCTATCTGGGTGATTCTGTTATGTAGTCAGGGCTGGGAACCACTGCCTGAGCCTCTTGAGATGCTGAGACAATGCTGGTTCAACCCTTTCCTTCCTTAGACTTGGGAAATATAGTCTGGCTATAGTGGTTCTGGGAGCAGCGGGGATCCCAGGCAGGTTTCTGAGGCTGAGATCCAAGAGGGCAGGATGGGGACCCAGGGACCGCAACTAGCTCATGAGATGGGGCGTGGTCAAGGCCAATAAAACCCCAGCACTCCCCTCCTCAGTGTCCCTCTCCCTGGCCAGTGAAATGAGAGTTGATTACCTTGTTTGTCCAGCTCTAGACAACCCCAGGGAAATCAACCAATCAGGGCTTCTGACAAAATGAAGACCAAGAATGATATCATAGAGGAAGTGATGCTAAGTTTTATTTCAGGCCAGCCTTACCTCCCTCATCTCTTTGATCTCATTACAACCTTGTAGTATAGGCACCATGATGCCCATTTTACAGATGAATAAACGGAGGCTCTTTGAGGTTAAGTAACTGACTATGTATCCTTTAAGTACGAGAGCCACAAGCCAAACCCAGTCTATCTAATTCCAAAACTCTTCATCTGCCTCCTGTACCTGTGGCCTTCCTTACATCAGTAAATAAAGGATGCAGTTTATTATAAGTAAACTACATCCTTACAGTTTCTTGGGTCAGACATCCTGGAGTCACCTTTGACCCCTCTCTTTCCCTCACACCCCACATCTAACCCATTGGGAAATCCCACTGAATCTATCTTTACGACTTATCAAGAATGCAAGCAGGTCGCCACCTCCCTGCTCCCACCTGGGTCTGAACACCTCCATCTCTCACCTGAAATAATGACGGGTCTCACCACCTCTGCACTTACCCACATTGTGTACCTGCAGCACAGCAGCTGGGCTGCTACTAGAATGTTTCCCCGACACTGCCCTCCCATGGCTTCCATCCCACTGTAAGTCAAAGCCAAGTCTTCACCATGGCCTGTACTGCCCTGCACAACGGAGACTCTCTGAGCTCATTGCCTACCACTTCTCCCCAGGGCCTCACACTGCTTTCCTGAAAGCTCTCCAAGTACAGGCTTCTGCCCTTGCTGTTCCCTCCTCCCGGAATATTCCTCCCCCAGCATTGACATGGTTTTCTGCTCTCCCATCCTCATGATTTTCAGGGTGACTCTAATGTCACCTGTTTAAAATGGAAATGAACCCACCAGCACACCGTGTGCTCCTCTCCTGTTTTATTTTTTCTCCATAGTGCTCATCACCATCTGGTATCCTACCAGTATAACCCTACTGATTTGTTTATTGTCTGTCTTCTGTGATTAGATCTTCATCTGTTTGGCTCACTGCTCCATCCCAGGTGTCTTGAACAATGCCTAGTGCATAGGAGGTGCTCAGCAAGTACTTGAATGAATGAATGAATGAATGAATGAATGAGTGAATCCTGCCACTCCCTCAAGGGAAAGGTGAGATGACCTCTGAGCAGCGGCTAGTGAAAAAACTTGGGAGACAAGGTTGGGGAGAGGTGTTCCCAGCGGGCTGCTGAATTTCCGCTACTGGTCTAGGGGGTGAATGAAGGGATGGCTCAGGAGGCCCCTAGAGTATTAACTGCTGGGCCCTGGTCTGTGGATCGCTGTGAATGCCAAGGATCTCCAGATGGGCTCTGAACTAATCCAATAATGCAAATCTTCTGTCCTTTCAGGAGAGTGACTGGCATGGCCAAATAATTTTTACCTGTTACTAAGCCTACTTCTCAGCAACCTATAAAACACAGGCTCTGGAGCCAAACTGTCTGAGTTTAAAACCCAATATTACCACTTGTCACCCATGAGTGACTTCGGGCAAGCTGGTCAGTCTCTCTGTTCCACCTTTATAAAATGAAGACAATCCTTATACCCATTTATAGCATCATGAAGATTCCAGGAGATGATGCCTGCAGAGAGCTTAGTGCAGGGACAGGCATGAATTAACATTCAATAAAGGTCAGCTCTTGTAATTAAGTGAGGTGTAGGGAGTTACTAAACATCGATACTCACAAATGAAATTTGTGTGTTGCTGGAGTTTACTGAAGACTTTAATTTGGCATTCTAGCACAAAAGTCCACAACATGCCAAGCAATCCGGGTGGTACTGCCATGCCCCCACCACACCTGAGCTGCGCTGAGAGTTCAAGTTAATGACTGGGGATGTGCGTGGTTACCAGTGACAGCATCAGCAGTGTTGTCTTGAGTTGCTGCTGCTTTCCAGCTGCCACCATTCTTGCTTTTTAATGATAAATTACCATTAGTTTAGTTTCATCACTACCCATTTAGTTTGTTGTGGGTTGTTTGCTTAACAACAGTAATTTGGGCTTATGATTTTTCAGTGGCTGGGTTTTAAGGCATGTATGCATTGCACTTCAACGATGCATCATCTATCTGTCTTCCTAAGGCAAATCTTTCTCTAGTATTTCCCTAAAATCGTCTGCCTGTAACTTTCATGTTATCTCTGGGTTCTTTTTTTGCTAAAAAAACAGGGACAGATGAACAGGAGGCTGTGAGTGGTTTTACTCTGCTGAAGCAGGCTGTGGTCAAAGAGGATGAGAGACACTGTTCTAGATCAATTTCCGCTCTCCCTCCCGTTTTATTGATGGGAAAACTGAGGCTCTGAGAGGTAAAGGATCAGAGTTCATACACAGTCACTAAAATCTAGTCCTCCCGGCCTGGGCTTCTTCCACACCACATGACCTGCCTAGGCCAGTTCCCTTTCTCCATGGAGGACTTTGGGTCCTAATGAAGGTGCCTTGAAATTGCCCACTCTTGGGTTAGAGTGTCCTCCTGGATCTTCCAATATGGGCCTGGTTTGAAGTAGATTTATGTAGCGCGTAAGAGTTGTGGCTCTAGAGTTGGACTACTTTGTTGAACTGCGTGACTTGGATGAGTTACTTAATCTCCTTGTGCCTCAATTTCCTCAGCTGTAAAATAAGGATAATGATAGTACTGACCTCCTATATCTGGCAGAAGTTGGTAAGACAGTTCATGTAGCATGCATAATGCCTGGCACATAGAAAATGCTCAGTGAAGGCTGGGTGCAGTGGCTCATGCCTGTAATCCCAGTACTTTGGGAGACTGAGGCGGGAGGATCGCGTGAGCTCAGAAGTTTGAGACCGGCCTGGGCAACACGGCGAAACTTCGTCTCTAAAAAAAAAAAAAAATTAACTGGGTGTGGTGGTACACACCTGTAATCCCAGCCACTTGGGAGGCTGAGGTGGGAGGATTGCTTGAGCCCAAGAGGTGGAGGCTGCAGTAAGCCAAGATCACACCACTGCTCTCCAGCCTGGGTGACAGAGAGAGACCCTGTTTCCAAAAAAAAAAAAAAAATTAACAAGAAAGAAAGAAAGAGACAGAGAGAAAGAGAGAGAGAGAGAAAGAAAGGAAATAAAAGAAAAGGGAAAAGAAGAAAAAGAAAATGCTCAGTGAGTAATGATTATTGTTAATATTTTTGGAACCTCTCAGGGCATTATTATGCCCATTTAATAGATAGGAAAATGGAGTCTCAGAGTTGTAGAGACTCTGAACTCAATACTTGTGGGTATACAGCCAGAGTCCTTCTATTCCCAACACCACCTTCAGGGCTAACCTCGGTGTCTCTGTGCTTAGGTTCTCCCTTGACACTCTCTTCTTCTTCATTGGTGCTCCACTGTGTAGTCGGGCAGTCAAAAGCAGCTTTCTACACATTTCTAGGCTACTGGGAATCATTCTGTCTTTGTTATGCATGGGCAGAGCCTCTCTCCCATTCCTTTGCAAGTGGCTTGGAGGCAGAGACTGCTGTTTCTTTAAAACACATCTGAGAGAGGGTGGCACAGAGCAGGAATGCCCATCTGATAGGTCCCACCTGCCTGGCTGGTGGGACGATGGCTGGGATGGCGTTTGGATGGGGAGGCATTGACAGGTTCCAAACAGACTGCAAGCTTCCCTGTGGCCTGTGGAGTGCTGTTCCTGGGTGGGGAGAGGCCCTGGGGCATTTCATGTCCTGGTCCTCCACCTCAGCTCTTGCACCTGTGAGTCGTTCAGCAAGTGTGCTTAGGGTGGACAATTGGGGCAAAGACAGAAAACACCTTCCTTTGAAACTGAAGTTAGTAAATTCAACATAAAGGAGGTGAGATTAAGCCATCAGCAGCTGAGACCTGGTCTAAGAAACAGCTTGGAGCTGGGTTGTTGCAGCATTGAAGGGGTTTCCTAAATCTCAACACAAGCTTTGAATACAATCACCATTAGAGAGGTAGTAGCATCTATTGTTATAATAGAAGATTATTATATATACCCTGCTCCAGGGTGAAGGAATCAGGAATTGGCTGTCTCCTGTGCTGAGAAAGGGTGGGGGAGATAGCTGCCATGCACACCTTAGTCTTTCCTTCTGGAGTGAGAAACAGGACTAAGGTTTATAGAGCACCTACTGTGTGCCAGGCAGTGTGCTAAGGATCCTGTCTTCCTTTATATGCTCCAGCCACACTAACCTTCTTTTCCTCTCAAACCTAATTTTTTCCCACCAGAGGGCCTTTGCACGTGCTGCTCTTCTTGCTTCTTCTCCCTGCCCTTTGCACGCATGTCTGCTTAATACCATTCAAGCTTTAGCTCAAAGTTTGTCTTCTCCGAAAGGCCTTCTACAACTCTAGTTAAAGCCATATCTCCACCCTGCCCCACCATCACACTCTTCCACATCCCTGTATTCTATCTTCTTTAATACACTTCTCCATTCTCAAATATTTTATTTATTTGCTTGCTTATTTTCTGCTTCCCACCACTACAATGTAAGCTCTTTGAGGGATGGGATTCTTTCAGCTTTGTTCACAAAAATATACTTGAAGTCTAGAACAGTGCCTGGCACAGAGTATGTGTTTAACAAATATCTTTTACCATCTGGTGGCTGGGGCCTTTCCCCATGGCATTTTATGCAAACCTCACTAGGATCCCGGGAGGTGGTATAAAGGTTCCATTCTTCACACAGGATCAGGGAGCATGAGGGACTTTCTCAGTGAATAAGTAATAAAGCCAGGATTCTACCTAGGTTTTTTTTTTTTTTTTTGTTTTGTTTTGTTTTTTACTTCAAAACTGTACTTTTAAGTACACCACACTGCTTCACCAGGGGAGAGACAGGGACCTGAGATCAGCATAAGGTAATGACACTAGCCATTTGCATAACCAAGATCCCTTCGACTTCCATCAAGCAACCATCTGGTCTTGGGCTGGTTTCTAAGGACATCTTGCCGAAAGAAGAAGGTGCTGACCACCTGATGTGACTCTTCCATGTTGCCTAGCAGTCATCTCTTCCAAGGAAAGCTAATCAGTGGGCATTCTATTTATCCTCCAGTCTTTTGTGAGACCTTGGTTAATAAGAGCCTCCACCCCATGCCTGCCCCTTGGAGGCTGTAACTCCTGGGGCTACAGATACAAGGAGCTCCGGATCAGGCACAGCTGAGAAGCAAATCCTGCTGCCACCCCATGAAGGGTGAATAAGGTATGCTCAGACGAAACTTGTTTCAGCACTTCAGGCCAAAAATCATCACCACATAAATCTCTTTGCATGGAACATCTCCCCCACCCCAGAAAGGTGGCCCATTTCTTTCAAGTGATATCAGACAGGGCGAAATTCCTAAACAAGCAACGAATATGGACACTGTCTGGAAGTCAGCTGTTGTAATGGCTTGCCTGGGTTCATGCTCCTCACAGCCCCCTCCTGTTTACAACGGAATCCCTGGCTTCACCCCCACTCCCAGCTATAGGCTGAGCCCTGAACCCCGCTCCGGAATGCGTCTGCCCTCCTCCAGCCACTTCTCCTCAGGGCCAGCTCAGACTTGACGCTCCAGCTCTGGTTATTGGGTAAACTGTCTCACGCTCGGACTTGGCTCACTACTGAACGTCAATTCCAGTGACTGGGAATGCATTTCACAAATTAATTGCTATTTTTGTGAGTGTCTAAAGGTGAGTGGAGTAGGTAGGGGGCCGTGGCTCCTGTTTCCCTTCCTTCCTGGTAGCAGCTCCCCTGGAGGGCAGCTTCTGTGGGTCACTCTGAGGTTCATCTGAAGACACAACCTGAAGCCCACTCCTTCATCTTTTCCAGCAATTTCGTAAGCATTCAATTTCCTTTTATGAATCCCTTTTATACCTAAAGTGACCATGGCTGTTTCTCTTTCCTGCACTGAACTCTGACTGACAGTCTACTGTGTGCCTGGTCTTGGGCTAAGCTTTTGGGTCAAAGAAGCAAGTCAGACACAGTCCTGTCCTCAGGGTGCTCATTCTGGTTGGACGGGAGTAGGGGGTGATGTGAGAACTTGAAGGGGACCACTGGATAGACTTGGTGGGGGAAAGCCCCAACTCTGCAGATCATGGAGAGGGTATCTGAGTGTCAGAGAGGGCTCTCCTAGGCCGTCCCCAACACAAGGAGCAGTTTTCAAGGCAAAGAAACAGCAGCACGACCTTCTAGGTGGAGATGAATCATATACAAAGTTCTCCTCTTAGCCTCTCTCCTAGAGGTGGCCTCACTTCCTGCAGAATGACTCTCTGACCTGCCTCTCTGTGGGCCTGGAGTGCCCCACACTGACATCTCAGCATCTGCACCGGCCCCTGCCTGCATTCTGACACCCTTCTGTGCTACCTCTGCTTGCCTCTCACGAGGCTGACCCCTTACCCGATGTCATCTACCCACCTCCTGCCACTGCTGATGGGGGAGAGGAAGGGACCTGACCTTCATGAGGCACTCGTGTGCGCCAGGCATACGATGCCAAGTGATTTCCAGACACACTATCACATTCACCCATCCATTCAACAAGTGTTTCTTGCACACCTATTAGATCCTGGATAGTATTCTAGCTCTAGGAGATTCTAGCTTCAGGATTGAACAAAACAGATGTAAGAATGTGGATCTCACATCCTAGCGAGGTAGACAACCAACAAGGAAACAAGTCCAATAGGACATGGAATACATCTAATGCTGTTAAGTGCTGTGGGAAAGAGTGCCAAGACAGGGATGGGGACCAGGAAATGGCAGGACCTGTTGCAGGGTTCAGTAAGTGGTTGGGGAGGTCTCACTGAGAAGCTGGCATTCGAGTAAAGATCTAAAGGGAGTGAAGGAGCATCTGTGCAAACATTTTTGGGGAAAACACCAGGCAGAGGTGGGAGGATCCTTGAATCTTCACTGCGGGGACAGCTACTGTGGTTGACCTCACTTCACAGGCAGGAAAATGAGAGCCCTGAGAGGCTGAGCATCTTGCTCAATGTCACACAATTACAATCCCGAGGCACACATGTCCTGCCATAGAGCCCACGCTGACTCACCTTGCTGCCTCTCATTCTCTTCTGGTCCTGGGTTCCAAATTCCTGGCAGGCCTTTTTGCCCTACCTGGGGCTGGCCCAGGCCTGTCCAAGCCCCAAGGGTGTGTCTGGTCAATGGATCCCCTCTCTTCCTGGCCTGCCCCATGCTCTGTGCTGACAGCCGATACAGAGCTCACCTCACTTTTGGCAGGATGACAGTTTCTATATTTAGGCGACTCATGAATCTTTCTGGGATTCTGATGAATTGCTGTTTTCCTGAGCTCTGGCTGGAGTTGCTCTTCTCTGTGATTCAAACGTTAATGCTCCCCAAGGTCTTTCCTGCAGGAGTTACTGCTGGGGGGTAATTGGATGTGGCAGAGCTTCCTCCAGCCACTGACCCAATTCCTCTTGGCTCAAACCTCAGGCAGGAATGGAGGTGGCATTGGAGGAGTAGAGAGCTCACTAGGCTCTCTGGAAACAGCTGTCCCAAAAGCACATGCACGCACACACACACACACACTTATACACACATGGTTATGCACACATGCAATCCCGACTGTTGCAGGGGCTTGCTCAAGGCTTGCTTGCCCGCAGCTATGTCCTGTAATTGAGCCCTTTGGAATAATAACCCACTTGTCAAGAATCTCTTGGAGTCAGGCCCTGTCCTGGAACTGCCCGTGGGTGATTTTCCAAGGCAAAGGACTTCAGAATGCCCCTTGCCTTGCCTATGTCTAAATTTCCCTAGTATCCCGTCATCATTAGGAGCTGGTCACTTGGCTCTTCTCCCTAACACACTCCTAACCTCCAACACAACAATCTGGGCCCCACTCTTTCTCTTTGGCAAGCTCTCTCCGCCCTTCCTTTTGATTCATGTGTCTCCCTTCCTCTCATGCTTAGCGTGTATATCTTGGTTCTTCTTGCTATTTCTATCATCTTCAATGTATTAAACGGTGTTTGAGGTGTAAGGAAAACAGAGACTAAGTAAACCCCTAGCATAGAACCTGGACGCTGGTCCAGGAGGCCCCACATGGCCCTGGGATCCTATTCTGGACCCAGAGTTTCCGGATGGGCACCCCCTGTGCAGGAGGTCTGTGCCAGAGATTTGTCTGCCAATCCTGGTCTCTTTGGCCCAAGAGCTGGGCTTTCCCCTTTGTGGGCTCAGACATCTAGGGAGAAGAAGGGAGGGCCTAATAGCCATGCTGTGCCATGCTGAGATTTGCAGAATATCAAACTTTATGGGAGACTCTGACTTGGTCTAGTGTAAGTGCCTCAATGCTCATAAGAGAAAACTAAGGGCTGAGCTGGATAGTTACAGAATGGCTCAGTCTTGGGTCAGGTTTTCTAAGTACTGGGCTGTCTTCTAAGGGTGTGTGTGTGTGTGTGCACGCACACACACATATTTGTGAATATTTAGGCGGTAGGTGTTTCAAAGGTTGGTTGAGAGGGGGTTTGGTAAGGATGGGGGAATCTGATGATTCCCTAAATGGACTCAGCCCACAAATCAGCCAAAAAAGCCTTTCTTTCTAGGTTCTTGGATTCCTGATGCCACTCTGACCAGGCACCTTCTCACCCATTTAAGAAGCCCAGTTTCAGAGATAGTGATAAGGACATTGCTAATTTGGTTCCCTTGCTAACATCCTCAGCTACCTTTTGAGGAGAGGAACAAGGAAAAGTAAATGGTAATGGAGGATTTGCCTTTCCATGTAAGGACTTATTGAGGCATTCCCTGTAGACTAATTTTAGACTTCACTTTCACTTATTCATTCATTCATTCAACCAATCATTCACTCAGTAATTATGTATTGGAGACCAGTTGACATATTTCAAGCAGTGTGTGGAGGCATGGGAGGGTCAAAGACATAAATTAAAGAATAAAGGACTTATACCGCAATTTGGTGAGCACCTTCTGTCTCAATGTAGTGGACACTGTAATACCCAGAGACATTAGGCATGTATGGACACTGTGCCCATTCCAACCTGGACTGAATTCCAGCCTGTGAGACCTTGGACAGGATATTCAATGATAATCATAAGTGCTATAATTTATAAAGTATTTCTGTCAGGCACTTGTCTAAGTACTTTCCTGAATTTACACAATTGCTCTAACCTTTTATTTCTTCATCTAGGGAATGGAGATGAGAATTCCTTCCTCACTGGTGGTGTTAAGGATTAAATAGGTAAATTAATGGCTATAAAGTTACCAACATATTGCTTGACCCATAATGGGTGCTTATTAAATGGTACTTCCTTTGCTGTCTTCTCTGCTGTCAAAAAGCTCACTGGGGGAGAAAAAGTCTATGAACAGAGACAATAAGCATAAAGTTGAGAGCCAAGTTCCAAAGGACAGTTAGGACCAAGTACTGGCAGGGAGAGTGTCCAGGGCAGTGAGGAGTTCCCATTATCTGGGAAAATTAAGAAATGCTTGGTCCCACCTTATTTCTGGAGTCCCTGAACTCTGCCCGATCCCTAACTACAGGTGTTACTGAGGTCCTGGCATGCCTCATACCTCAGGACCCCTGGGTGAAGGCAAGACTCACTCCCCTGGAGCCTCAAATAAGGCCCTCCCCTCCTGGCCTCATCCTTGCAGTGACTGGAAGGAGGTGGGCTGCAGGGAAGTACAGTGAGAGTCGAGACCACAGGCAGAGCCCAGAACCTGGGCAAACAGAATCCCGCTCCCACTGCACTGCGGGAACTAAACGGCATTGCATAAAGGCTGGCTTTGCAGAATGCATCTCGACAACTCATCAGAGAATGTCAAATTCAGCTAAAGCTTTAGCAATGACAGTGATTTGTTTGTTTCCACTGAAGAGCTCAAAAAAGAGGCAGGATTTTAACTTCTTCCAAAGAAAAGAGCATCATTTGGTAACAGACTGGAATCATAGAATCACAGAATCACAATATCTTATGACTGGAAGAGTTAGCAATGTCTGTCTCATTGACAGATTGTAACAATTCAGTGAGTCAGTGTATATAAAGTGCCTCCTACAGAGCTTGGCACATAATAGGTACACACTGACTGATCGTACGTTCCAAACCCCATGTTAAAGATGAAGCACCAGACCAACACATGACACTCAACATGTCCCAAGCCACATTTGCCCTCTGCACTTCCGCTGTCACCAGTCCCTGGTCCCATCAAATAGCACTGCTTCCTCCTCCTCGCCATTTCTCTTGGTGGCACCACCTTCCCAAGTAGTGAGCCAGCCATGACCAAAGCCCCTGAGGCAGTTGGGACTCCTCTCTTGACCTCTGTTCAGTCACTTGCTAAGTCACAGGGGTTCTACCACTACGGTGACTTCTAGTTCTGCTTCTAGCTTCTTAGTACTGCCACCATCACACTAGTTGAGTTCCTTGTCATTTCTCACTTGGATCATTGTCACAGCCTCTGAATTGTTCCTGCCCCGCCTCCCCCGCCCCCAACCCAGTTCCCTTCTCCAGTTTTTGTGTCTCTTCTCTCCAAACAGTTTTACCCATGATGCTAAATATATTTTTCCAAAGGCAGCTCTGCTGCTACCCCTCTATTTAAAAATCTTTAATGGCTCCCCACTGCCTACTGCATTAAGTACAAACTCCTCAATCTGGCATTCAAGGTCTTAACATAATAGTGCCACAGGCTGACTCTATGAGCCATGCGTAGCAAAACTAGATGATCCGCTATTTCCCAAACATGACTACCCCATTTGACAATCCCAAGCCCTCTGCCTGACATGCCTTCTTCAGCCTCTATTTGCTTAAGGCCAACCCATCCTTCAGGGCCTTTCAAATACCATTTCCTATAGGAAGTCATCCTTCCCATTTCTAACCAGATGTGACTGTTTCAATGTTCCCTCCAAAGCTCCTGTTGAAATTTAATTGCCATTGGACCAATATTAAGATGTGGAGCATTTAAGAGGTAATTACACTATGAGGGCTCTGCCCTCATTAAATGCAATAATGCCAATATTGCAGAATTGGGTTAGTTATTGAGGGAGTGGACTCCTGATAAAAGGATGAAGCTTGTCCTACTTTCTTTCTCTGTCTCACATGCCCACTTCCACCTTCTGTCCTTCACCATGGACACCTGCTTTTCCCAGATGCAGGTGCCATGATCTTGGACTTCCCAGCCTCAGAACTGGGAGCCAAAAAACTTTGGTTCTTTATAAATTATGCAGTCTGCAGCATTCTGTTAAGACAGAAAGTTGGTGCCAAAGAGTGGCACTGTTGCTATAACAAATACCTGAAAATATGAAAGTGGCTTTGGAACTGAGTAACGGGTAGAGGCTGAAATAATTTGGAAAACCAGGCTAGAAAAAGCCTGTATTGCTATGAATCTGTGGAGCAGTAAGGAAGATTCTGGTGATGCCCCAGAAGAGAGGAGCTATAGGGAAAGTTTGGAACTCTTAGAAATTACTTAAATGGTAGTGAAAAGAATGCTGGTAGAAATTTGGATGATAAAAGGCATTATGATGAGATCTCAGACAAAAATGAGGAACAAGGCAGTGGAAACTGGAGGAAAGACTATTCTTGTTATACAGTTGCAAAGAACTTGGTGGAATTGTGTCTGTGTCCTAGGACTTTGTGGAAGGCAGAACTTAAGGACAATGAATTAAGCTATCTGGAAGAAAAAATATCTAAGCAGCAAAGCATTCAGGCTGCTGTGTGGCTACCTTTAACCACATATAGTAAGATAAAATAGGAAAGAAATTATTAATACTTAAAGACAAAATTTACAAATAAAAGGAAAGCAGAGAGAAAAGATTTGAAAAACTCTCAGTCTGGTCATATGAAGGAAAAAACCCGCATTTTTAGCAGAGCAAACAAAGGGGGTGGCCAAGCAATAGTTTGCTAAAGAAACTAATACTGATAGAAGAAAGATAGATGCTATTCATCAAGACAATGGGAGAAAGACCCCAAAGGCATTTCAGAAATCTTGAAGGCTGCCCTTCTCATCACAGGTCCAGAGTTCTAGGAGGGCAGAATGGTTTTAGGGGATGAACCAGGAGGGCTGTCCACAGGTTCACTGCCCAGAGCTGCTTGGGACCCTATGCCCCACATTCTAGCACAGCATTTTTCTGCTGCCCCAGCTAAGGCTCAAGTGGGCCCAGGTGTGGCTTGACCTGCTGGATGGTAGAAGCAATAAGCCTTGGCAGTGTCCATATGGTGTGAATTCTACAGGAATAAAGAATGCAAGAGCTGTGGAGGCATGGTTTCCTCCACCTAGATTTCTTGCCCCATTCAGGGGAGTGGTTCAACCTCTGTTGTGTCTCTTTCCTTCCAGCTGCTCTCTCATTGTCCATGGTGCTTAGACAGCATTTGAACAAAACAGTAAAATGGGGAAAGGCACTACCTCACTCAGAGATTCGCTGTGAAAAATCATTTAGATGAGACTGGTAAACCACTCAGCTCAGTGACTTACAGACAGCAAGCTAAAAGTTAGCAATTATGGTTACAAATGAGAAAACAGAAGCTCAGAAGGGCTGTACAATGTACCCAAATAAAACAGCTAGAAAACAAAGGAGTTTGGCTTTGAACTCAAGTCTGTTTGCTTTCAAATCTCTCCTTTTCTCAAAATGCCACCCAGAGGTACATTGAAGACCTCTAGAGTCTCTTGTGGTGTTTGAGCTCATGGAGCGGTCCCTACGAAGTTCCAGAGTCAATGAAACTCCCGCTGGGTCTCACATCCTTCTCTGCCATATATAGCAGAGGGGGTTTCTGGGGAAGATGTCTATGAAGGTGCCTCTCACCCACCTTCTGGTCTCAGCACATTCCCAGCCCTCACGGTTACCTCTGGTAGCTCCAATTCTCCTCCAGCTTCCACTGTAATAACACCTTCAGGAATGATATTCTTTTTAGCCCCCCAAGATTAGTCCATTTACATCAGAGCCAACTGTGTCCTTGCTAGGAAGGCAGCAGAGGGGAGAGAGCTTTCTGGAAGCTAATGATGTGGAACCAACAGTGCTGGAAACACGCACAGTCATTATGTGGGAATGTGGGAGCCCTTCCAAGGGAATCGAGTGTAGCCAAGACATCCTTTTGGTAAATTTTTTTCAAGTTTTACTCACCTGAAGATTATTTTCATGGAAATGTCTGGCAGGGCAAGCTAAACATGTTACAGGGAGATTCATGATCTAAGTGGCAGGACCCTGACTCACAAAGACTCAACACTGAGAAGTTTAGATATAAGAAAATCATCAGTGATTACTTATATTACAAAAAGATTCACCTCTAAATTCCCTTCAAATAGGAAATGACCTCCTGTTGTTGTTTTTAAGATAGATCATTAACTATTTGACTAGGAGATGCGAGAGTGGGAGGTCAAAGATAAAGGAACAAGTAGGAAAAAATCTACCCACTGGTGGCCCTTTAGGAGAGCTCTGGAAAAATATCCAGGAGGGGAAGG
Organism: Theropithecus gelada; assembly: GCF_003255815.1. Taxonomy (NCBI): domain Eukaryota; kingdom Metazoa; phylum Chordata; class Mammalia; order Primates; family Cercopithecidae; genus Theropithecus; species Theropithecus gelada. The sequence continues at coordinate 7,183,615 of NC_037684.1, forward strand.
ACTTCATCCTTATGGCCCAGTATCTGCAGCATCGCCTGTCTCCTTCATGCAGGCTTCACTGAGACATTTGCCCAGATGTTTGTGCAGCTCTCTCACGTAAATACCAAGAGGCCCTGTGCTTCCCAGACTTCAAAAACAAAAGGAAGGGCAAGAAGGGCTAGAAACCCAGCAGGACAAAGCATGAGAACTTCTTACATCAAGGGCTTCAAAGATCTTACAGGTCATAAAAGACTAAAGACCAGGTTGCCCAAGCCCTCATCAGACACATTTCTACAACATTCTACAACACTCCCATCAAATATTCACTCTACTGTTGCTGGAGATAAGGAGCTCTCTACTTCCTATAGCAACATATTTCAGTTTGCACAGCCCTGACCAATTGGAATTTGTTCTTGTTGAACCCAACATATGGCACCCCTTTCACTTGACTTAGATCTGCCCTCTTCCCCTCTATAGGCCTTCAGATGTGTGAAGTTGTGGGCTTCAACCAAGGTAAATTGATGCGAAGGCTGGAATTGGCTCCTCAGCCTCCAACATCTACATGCTCAAGAATACATCAAAACCCTCAATGGAATGGTGATTTGATGCATCACCTCTGTGAGTTGGAGGGGTAGCAAGAAGGTACCATGAATTAGAAGACCTAAGTTCTCAGTCTTACCCTGCCACTGGCTTTCTCTAAAAGCCAGTACATATTAATGTTTTCTTTTACCCAGGAAATTTTATCAAAACCATTGGTTTCTGTTGACTAGCAAATTCCTGTCTCTAGCCCAAACTTCTCAGAATCCTAGACTTGTAAATCCCATTGCTTACTTAACATGTTTTAGTAGTCTCAGAGGCTCCTCAAACTCAACATGTCCACACTTGGTCGTCTTCTGGGGACCAATCCTACAGAATGGAGCCATCACGCATCCAGTTGCACAAATGTTGCCTTTCAACCTTCTCTGTCAACACCCCCCATCTAACACATTACCAAGTCCCACTGATTTCACCTCAATATAGCTCAGTTCCACCTGCTTTTCTCCATCACCATTGTTATCATGTCTGTTATCCATTACTTGAACTCAGGTACCAGCCTCCTAACAGGTCTCCCAGCAGCCCCTCTGGCCTCCCTCCAATGTGTTTTCCAAATCAGAGTGATTCCTTCAAAACACAAATCAGATCAAGTGCTCAAGGGCTTTCCATTGTCCTCAGAATAGAAATAGAATTATTTAACCTGGGGTCATAACCCTGCAACGTGGCCTCTGTTTGTTTTTAGCCGTCTCCAACCTCATCTCACTCTGGGCTCTAATCACTTGGGCCCCCTTTTAGTGCCCTGTGCTTGTTCCACTTCCTCTCACCACAAGGTCTTTGCAAACCTTGTTCCATCTGCCTGGAAAGCCCTTCTCAGCCCAGTTAAATTCTCATCCTTTAAATTTCAGCTTCCTGGCCAATTTCTCTCCTCACACACTCTCATATTACTGTGGCCCTCTCCCTTTTCACACTGGTCAGAGCTGCAATGCTTATTTTCACTCTTGTCTAATTATTTGATTAATGTATGTCTCCTCCACCAAGTTTGAAACTGCTTGATAGGAAGGAGCGATGAATCTGTTTTTGCTCATGATTTCATCATGCCCCCTGATAGTATAGTACTTGCTGCATGAAACTTTCCCAATAACTAGTAGTGGATGGGATGAGTAATGTATTCTATACTCCCAAATGATCAATGTCCTAAAGTTCAACTTGTGAAGGTAAAGCCTGCATTCAGGCTTCTGGGGGCAATGGGTGAGTGGGTGCAATATTTTCCACACATGGAGTGGCCTAGGAGGCCATGAAAATCCCCAGTCCCTGCCCCTGCCCCAGGTAGCAGATGGCTATGCCAAAATTAAAGCCCAGTTCTGCCTTGGCAGATGGGCAGCTCACAAAACATGGTGGGAAGGGCAGTGGTCTTCACTCTGCAAATATCCTAGGTGTAGGGTGCAGGCCTTAGCCCCACATGCCTATCCTTACCCCCTAGGAGACACGAACACAGCACAGGCCCTCTGGACAGCCACCTTGCCACTAGTAGAGATGCTAGTTACCCATCAAGAGGGAACTCTGTAAGAGTAATGTTTTCTCCCATGCACGGAACTTCAGGGTTCATGAGAACTTCTCAACTATGAGCTCCTACAGTTCAGAGAGCTCAGTAGTACGGTGGAATGCAGTGGTTCTCAAAGTGTGGCCCCCAGACTGGTAGCCTCAGCATCACCTGGGGACTAGGTAAAGATGAAGATTCTCAGGCCTTACCCTGGTCCTCCTGAATCAGAAACTGGGAGGTTGGGGCATTTCAACAAGACTTCCAGCTGTCACTTCACTTCGTGCAAAAGTTTGAGATCTATGGATGTAGTGGAAGGAATATCAGCTTTGGGGAGAGGCAAACCAGAGCTAGAATCCGGGCTGCTCCTGTGCCTGGCTGTGGGCCCGGCACATTCCTTAATCATGGGCCCGTGATCTCATTCCTTAATCAGTTTGGTCACAGTTTTCTCATCTGCCAGAGGGGACATTACTCATTACTCCCTTCCCCATGGAGATACTCTGAGACTCAGCATGGGAGACGTCTGGCATACAGTACGTGCTCCTTAGATTTTATTTTCCTTCCTTCTTTCTACAACCCCATCCTGCTCTGTAGAAGATGAGGCAGACTCCCAAGCCAGGTCATACAGAGAGTGAAGGGGAGCCAGGGTTGGGGCACATCCATCTGACTCCTTACTCCCTTTTCTTTAGACCGCCCCTGAGAGGGAGATAATGAGAAACTGGCTATCCGGGGTGACAGCCTGAATGTGTATGGAACAGCACAGCCTGACTGACTTGAGGCAGCAGAAAACACAGCCACCACAGACCCCAGGTACCTCGGTGCCAAGCTCACGGGGCCTGCTCCTCCAAGCTGCTGAAGAGGCTGAAGGCTCAAACAGAAAGTGAGACGTTGGGGATGTGGTGAAGGAAGGAGGAGCTGAGTGGGAGACTGGAGGATGCATTTGTCCTGGCCCCCTTCCTGCCTCCTGGAGGGTGAATAAAGAAAGTGCCACCCATGGCTGAAAGTTCATAAGGAAAACAAAATGCTCTGAAGCAGTGAGTGTGACTCGTTTGTAGAAGAGACAGCCAGCCCGATGGTTAGAAGCACCGGCTTTGCACCAGACAGGTCTGGGTTCTAAGCCATTTAACAGCCATGAGCTCTTGGGTAAGTGTCTTAAGCTCCTTAAGTGTAAGTTTTCTCATTGGTAAAAAGGCAGAACAGTACCTTCCTCATGGGACTGCCATGAGAATCACATTAGCAAACTTGGATGAAGCTACAGGCACTGTGCCTAACACAAAGTAAGGACACCATTGAAGTGATTCCCTTTCCCCAACCTCAGCCTCTGTTGGCTAATTCCTGTGTTCCAGGCAATCAGATGACAGTAGCCTTTGAAGTATTGAGTTGTTCCATTAACCTGGTGCTATAGAGGCCTCATAGGTGCCTCTGCCACCTCGGAGGTCTGCTCTGAAGCCAAGTACATTCACTCCTGGGGGTCTAGAAAGCCTTGAAGACAATCAGGTGAAAGAACAGAGGCAGACTTCCCGGGACCCACTTATTTAGGAAAGTTCAACACATTCTGAAAATCAAATCCATGGGGCCAGTCACGGTGGCTCACGCCTATAATCCCAGCATTTTGGGAGGCTGAGGCAGGTGGATTACTCAAGGTCAGGAGTTTGAGACTAGCCTGACCAACATGGTGAAACCCCGTCTCTACTAAAAATACAAAATTAGCCAGGTGTGGTGGTGCGTGCTTGTAATCCCAGCTACTCAGGAGGCTGAAGCAGGAGAATCACTTGAACTCAGGCAGTGGAGGTTGCAGTGAGCCGAGATCGCACCACTGCACTCCAGCCTGGGCGATGCAGCAAGACTCCATCTCAAAAAAAAAAAAAAAAAAAAAAAAAAATCCATGTATCCATCCATTCATTCATTCATCAAAGATTCACCATCACTTACTCTTTGAGAGATGATGTGTACATGCTAGAGATACCAATTAATAATGGTTTTGGCCTTTGGGGAGCTCACATCAACATCTTAGTTGGGGCACTATGGGCTTGCAAGTCACAGATCTGCTTCTTCTCCCAGGCATACAGCAGGATGGCACTGCCCTGCAGTGTGACTTCTGGCCATAGGTGACTTGCCCTGCCCAATGAAAGGAAGGGGCATGTGTCCCTGCATGGAGGACACTTTCAGAGCCTGTGTCCTGGTGACTATGGAAGCTCATATGGAGATGGAGTCTGGGTCCCTGAGTCGCCTGCTGTTGATCTACATAGGACATGTAACTTGAGCAAGAAATGAGCTTGTGTTGTATTAAGCCACTGAGATTTGGAGGTTGTTTCTTCTCATGGCATAACTCAGCCCCTTTCTGACTGATCCAGTCACCAGCTACCCTACTGGCCCTGGCGCCTCTGTCCTTGTGGATGGACCCTTCTCTCTCCCTGTCCCCTACTCCTGCCAAAAGTGGAGCTTCCTTTATCAAAATTTAAAACCCTGAGCAATTAAGATGCTATAAATTGAAAAGTTCTTTCTGACGAATAAAATTGCTCTTATTTCTAATGAATATGAGATGGCTTACATGAAGCTAAGTACTCTGGTGATTATAAAATAGCTGACATAAAATATCAACATTTCTTCTTCCACTGCTAAAGTGGCCTATTAAATTAGTACTGATTAGGCATCTTTCTTTTGCAAAACTTCTTTCTCCGACATTGATTATTTGCACGGTTTTCAACCCCAAGTTTGATCTGGCCTTAGATGCTTTTCTCCTTCTTATCTCTTTAGGGCACATTCTGGGCACTTCTTCCAAGCAGCTGTTTCCAAAAAGCAAATCTCGTGGGTAGTTTGTGTCCCCCAATGTCCAAAGATAGTTCTGAGTTTACATCACTTTATTTTTGAAAGCCCTTCATTCCCATTTATTGGTATTTTACTGTTTTTTTTTTTCCTGTGTAGGACTAGAGAGAAAAAAAAAGAATTCACAAATAAGAAAAATACCCTACCTTTTTTTCCAACCAGAATGTGTAGTATTGTGGCACTTGTGGCAGATTGAAATGACTTAATGTAGTTCCCACATTTACAGTGATGAAGGTCTCTGCCATTAAAGAGGTGACATTTCTCAGTTTGTAAAAGCTTTTCCATTCATTCGTCAAGTCCACTGGCTGCTGCCTCCCCTGTCTGTGTGATTAGCTCACTCCTCTTCCTCCTCGCTGCTCCCCCCTCCACTCAGACCTTCCCATCTCTTCCCAGGGAGGCTCCACTTGGCTCCTGACCAACCTCAGTGCTCTCTTCTTGCTTTTCCAGTGTATTCTCCACCCTGTGGCCAAGATCAACCTTTCTAAAATATAAATCTGAATTTGCTGTGCCTCTGTTTGACATCCCTCCCCACTGTTCTCTGTGAAAAGCCTAATCTGGACATCCCTCTACGGTCCAGTGCCTGCTTTTGTCTCTGCGTCTCGTGCTGTACACTCAGCAAGCGATGATCCCCACAAAGATGCCACGTTCTTATCCCCTGGCCTCTCTGCACAGGCTCTTTCCCCTTGCTGGAATGTCCTTCATCTCCTCTTCTCTACTGAACATTTGTTCATCCTTCAGACCCCTACTCCTCCTTGGAGAATCTCCACTCTGTAACCCTTCAGGGCTGGGCAGACAGCATCCTGTGGGCTTCCCTACAGTGCTGTAACACTGTCCATGCTGCCTTGAAATCGATTGCTTGTCTGTCTCCCTCACTGGACTGCAAGATCTTTGAGGGCCAGGAGTGTATGTCATTTCCCTTGATACCTCCAGAGCCTGGCACATTGTAGGGGCTTAAAGAATCGTTTTTTTCTTTTTTGAGACAGGGTCTCACCTGCTCTGTTGACGAGGCTGGAGTATAGTGGCACGATCATGGCTTACTGTAGCCTTGAACTCCTGGGTTCAAGCAATTCCCCCATCTCAGCCTCCTGAGTAGCTGGGAGGCATACACCACCATGTCCAGCTAAGTTTTAAAAACTTTTTGCAGAGATGGGGTCTCACCATGTTGCTCAGGCTGGGGTCTTGAATTTCTGGGCTCAAGTGATTCTTCCTGCTTGGCCTCCCAAAGTGCAGGTATTACAGGCATAAGCCACATATTGTTGAATATGAGGGACTAAAACCATTCTTCCATTTGATTTTGATGACAATTCAGGGAAGTATGCAGAGGAAGATAATTTATCCCTAATTTCACAGGTGAGGAAACTGAGGCTCAGAGACACACAGCCCACACACTATCTTTCAAAGACCTAATGCTGTCCCTAGAACCCTGGGTCTGGATGTCTCATCCCCGAGCACTGTAGAATGGCCACCAAGGGAAGGGTGAGCATGTGCCTCAGCCAGGCTCTTCCCATAGGTACAGGGGCAGGGAGAAGATAGTAGATGGATTTGCAGCAAGACCTGAACCCGCGTATCTGACCTGGTCAATGCTGAATTTGGATGGCTTTGTTCCATATTCAAGGTATAGGTGACTGGGGACAACTTGTGTCCATAAGTGGAATAAGGTTTCCAGTGATAATCACCTTGTTTTCCCCTGCAATTCCTCCAGAGTAATAATGGGGCTAATTCGGGGGTGGGGAAGCTCTTCAATGGCTGCCCAAGCCTTGGGGGAAAGGAAGTCCCCTATCCTTGGAGAGGGATCCCCTGTGTTCCACTGGCCTCTGACCTGCCTAATGAATCCAATCATTGAAAACCAAGGAAGAGTTTATGTTGCATGTTATAGAGTTCATGGTCCTCCAGGAGCCCGAGACCCACCATTAAAGAGGAGCTCCTATATTACTGAGTAAAGATAGCACTCACAATGAGCAAAGGAAATAGGAAAGAAGAAGTATGAGCTGAGAATCCTGGACTTGGCTTTGGACAAAAGAAGGCAGAAAAATGGTCTTAGAGAGGAGGGCTAAGATAAAGGGGACACCAAACACAACAAGTCACAATTGGTGGACAAAGCTAGGAGAGAAAGGGGTGAGCTGGAGATGGGTGCCTCAGCTTCATTCAGGAAGAGGAAGTTGGGTTATATGATCCATATTCTGCTTCTGGCTTGCTAAGATGCAGCTGACACCCGTCAGCTGACAGCCCGGTATGAGATAAGCACAAGGAGACTGTCTGCTTACGTGCTCATTTCTGAAATTTTGAACTCCTCAGTCTTGGGGAGTGGAGGAGGCTGTTCCTGGAGGAATAAATGCCTGGGAATCTGGTAATGGTGGAGACCCAGTCCAGGGCCTAGAATCATTCTCTTACTTGCTTGCTCAAATAACATGTCTTGAACACCTACTGTGGGCCAGGTGTTGTGCCAGCCAGAGCCCTAGTTTCGAAGGGGGCTGGTCTAGTCCTCTGGAGACCAGTCTAGTTCCTGACCTTACTATGGTCATGGTCTCTGTGAGATTTCATCAAAACTGAGGGGCTTTCTCCCAGAAAAAAAATAACCTAGTGTACATGTACGTACATACACACAAACACACACGCTTGTGTTCTGTGTACAATTCAAGGGGGTTCCTACCTTCCCCTGAAAGTTATCCATGGACCCTGGGTTAAGAATCCCTAGGTTGCAGTTAGTTGCAATGTATTATATTTCTGATAATTGCTAAGAGAATAGATTTTAGGTGTTTTCACCATAAAAAACATTTGCAAGGTAATACATATGTTCATTAGCTTGATTTAGCCACTCCACAATGTGTACTTATTTCAAAACAACATATTGTACATGATAAATATATGTACTTTGTATCTGTCAGTTAAAAAAATTAAAATATGACTGTCATACAAAAAAAAATCCCCGGTTTAGAGAGAGAGACAGACATGTAAACAACTGTGTGATATGAAATGTGGAGCTGTGAAACTTGGAGTGAAGTCATGCTCTTTAGGGATAATGTAAAGATTGGCTTGTTATTCAGTCAACAAATATTTATTTAGCACCTGCTATTTGCCATGCACAGTGCTAGCCACCAGGGACAAAATGATAAATAAAACCATAAAACCCCTATGCTTTGGATCTTACAGTCCAGTTGACAGGGGCAGTGGCATTTGAACTGAGTCTTGAGGTCAGGAGAGAAGATGGGGGTGGGCACCCAGGCAGAGAGAACAGTGTGCAGCAGGAGAACTATCTGAGTTCTAGGCGCATGAGCCGATAGGCATCATCTCTCCACTGAGTCCCTCCACCGACCTAGAGGATCAGTTTCCAATGTTCCTTTTTGAAAAAGACAGCCCAACAGAAGAGGGCCCCGTGCAGGCAGGGGAAGCTGTGTGTGCGCTCATACATAAGCATGAATGAGCTGGCTTACTGCCAAGTGGGATGCTGCATCCCTGACAGCCTCCCTGTAGCAGTGCCCAGAGTCGTCACCAGGGTTGGCACAGCCAAGGCACTGCTGAAGTTTCCTTCCTCATTGCAGCCCAGAACCCACATTGGCCAGAATTCCAAGTGCATGAGAAATGGAAGCTCACTGGCGGCTTGGATACTGAAGGTTCCCTGGTGCCCAGTGCAACCGGGCACAACTTTGGAGGCTTTACGCACAACCATTACGCACTGTCCATCACAATGGGGAGTGATGGAGGAGAGCATGCATGCAGCTTCAAACTCAGCTTCCTCTTCTTTAGGCTCAAACACTATTCAGCTCACCTGGAAGACTTCACTCCATTTTAATGGAAGGAAACCAGCTCCTTCCATCCTTCCAGTTTCTTGGCATACTTAATACCCCCATGAGATTTTTGGCAGATTTGTGGCTGGCAGTTAGAGGACGTTTTGCAACTACCACAAAATAACCGTTAAATTAAAATAAATAAATAAAAAGAGATCCAGAAAAAGCATGCAGACACGTCTGGCTTTGTAAAATTACTGTCAGTCAGCCGGCATATGGATTCCTGAAAAGTTGGGCAGGAAGCACAATGTTGTCAAAAGGATCCCTGAAACGGATCCCACTCTACCTGGCAGGCTTTTGTTCGTCCTCAGAACCTGTTAAAATGTCCTCGGCTTTATATAAAGCCTTTTGGGGACTCTTTCTAGTAGAAAGGAACAGACTTTTGTTGTATCTCCACCACGTGCTAGGGACTGGGCTATATCCTACATTATCTCAAACCATCCTCTTTACAACCCCATAGGTAGGTATTACTGCCATTTTACAGGTGAAGAGTCTGAGATCACAAAGTTAAGAGATGTGTACAAGGTTTTGCAACTCATAGGTGATGAGGCCAGAAGTTGAATGGAGCTTCTGCAAATGACTGCAGAGCTAGCTCCTCTGCTCAAATGACCCTTTCGTCCTGACTTACCATTGTGGGTAACACCCATTTGTAATCATTTGTTGACAGGTTCTTCCCTTCCATTTGGTGGCCCTCCTTGAGTCAGGGGTGCAGAAATGTTTGTGGAATGAAAGTAGAAATAGATTACAGATTCCATCAGAGATGTTTCATTTGTAGTTGCAATCTCTCTAATTCCTTCTTAGATTCTTTGATTGCTTCTTAGGGCTCTCTACATAAAGAGCAGAGCCACTCCTGCTTTAAGAAACATAACCTCCCCTCAAATCCTCCAAGGATAAAAACAACTGGAAAGGAACGGCCAGGAAACTATTGAATGATTTACTATAGGATCTTGACCCACACTCTTAACTCATTGAAAGCAGGACTTGGCCAACAATGGTTCTATTTACTTCTACCTTTCAGAAACGTACTTGTTCAAACTAGAAATCTCTGAGCATTCCAGATGCATTCTGTTAAAAGAGGTAATTTGTTAGTTATGTTGTTAGTGACCAGAATGATCCCAGGCCTCACAATGAGGGGAAGGAGCATGGTCTGAATTAGGGTAACCAGACAGTGCCTGTAGGAGGCATCATGGAAGCAGGAGGATCGCCTTGTACTCCTGCTGCTTCTGTCCCCTCAGCTAGGTCCCTCCATTCCCAGAATGCTTTGAAGCCAGCCCCAACTGGAGGAGCATCTGCCATCCTTTGCTGGTGAGGTGGGTGGAGGGAATAGCTTCATTGAACTCCCTCCTTTCTCTACATTCCACCACCACCACCATCACCACCTTTCCACCATCCGCCACCTGCTGGGAGTCCAGGAATCACCACCAGGCCTTAGCAGGGATTTGGGGATGATGATTTACCAAAAAAAGTTCTACTGGGAACCTGGGCTGTGAGAACTGTCATCTATTTGGGGACCGTCTGACATCTAGAGATCGTGCTTCCTGAAGCTACTTTCTATTGACCAGATTCCTAACCCCTGATGACATTAAGGTGTATCCCCCATGTCTGGAGCCTGTGTGTTTGGACTTCTGTGGCATGTTCAGCTCAGACCTATGTGTTCACTGGAAAGGTGGTGGCCCTACCAAGCAAGTCTGGTTGGTTCAATGCTCTGCTCCTTCTGGTCTCTGTAGCAGGCCGAAGGGCCATGCGGCTGTGCTCTGCTTCACATTTTGACATCTCCTTGGGCAATTCAGAGAATCTTTGGGGAGTTTTGGTTGGCTGAGGAAAAATAAAAACCTCTTCGTTGAAAAGTACTTGGCCAGTTCATAGGCTACTAGGAGCTGGAAGAGACTTGATGACCAAGATTACCATCAGCCAGGGGTCATCTGTAGTCAAAATGTCAGGTAGGCGAGCAGGACCTGGAACCACAATATCAGAGTTCTGACCTCAACCCCCCACTTAGCAGCTGTGAGCTCTTGGAGGAGTCGTTTACCCTCTCAGCACTTTGTTTTGTTGGGTATAAAATAAGGATAAAACTAATAGCAAACACTTATAGAAAAACACAAAAGTGTTTATAATAATAATAAACACTTTTAATAACACTCTTATTAAGCACAATAAAACTCTTTCTTATTACAGACAAAAATCATTAATCCTTTTAACAATCCTAGTAATAAATTATGGCAAATGTGGTGGCTTAAAACAACAGAAGTTTATACTCTCACAGTTCTTGAGCACAGAAGTCAGAAATTGGGCTGTCAGCAGGGCCACACTCCTTCTGAGGGATCTAGGGAGAGTCCATCTTTACCTCTTCCAACTTCTGGTGGCCCCTGACATTCTTTGGCTTGTGGCAGCATGACTCTGAGCTCTGCTTATGTGGCCTTCCACCCTGCAACTCGAATCTCCCCTTCCTTTCTCTTAGGGACACCAGTCATTAGAGCTGGGTGTCACCCTCAATCCAGGATGATCTCATGCTGAGATCCTGAACTCAATTCCAGCAGCACGTTCCATTTGCACTTAGTTTCAAATAAAGCCCTATTCACACACAGGTACCAGGGACAAGGACTTGGAGATATCTTTTGAGGGGCACCCAATTTGACTCTCAACACCTATGAAATGGGTACTTCCATTATTCCCGTTTTGTAGGTGAGGAGACTGATCTAGGTCACAATTAGTAGGTGGCAAATCTGGAAGGCAAACCCAGGTGATCTAGCTCCAGTTTATTTTCTAAAATTACGATGTTAAGCAAATGTTTACTGAGCTAGTATATAGCTAGGGGCACAACAGTGAACACAAGAAAACAAACAAACAAAAATCACACCTCCAGCCTGCTCAAGGAAGGGTAAGGAGGTCAGTGTGCTTGAAGCAGAGTGAGGGAGTGTGTGGCAGGAGCTGGAGTCAGAAGGTAATATTGGCCGGGGCCAGATCATGTAGAACCCTGCAGTGACTTTGATGTTTAATTCAAGTGAGATGGGAAAGGGATACAGGGCTTTGAGTGCAGAGTGACAGGATCTGCTTTGTTTTTAAAACGCTGCAGTGTGACAACTAGGTTGAGAACTATTGTGGATCGAAGGCATAAACAGGGAGACAGTCTGAAGGTTATTGCAATAATCTAGGGATGATACGGTGACAGCCTGGAGCAGGGAGGCAGGGGTGGAGGAGAAGTGGTCAGTGAACATTTGGAAGGAACAGCCAGTAGGATTTGCTGACAAGTTGGATGTGGACTTCGTAAAAAAGAAGAATCAGGGACGATGCTAAAATTTTTGATCTGAGTACCTGGAAAGCTGGGGTTGCCGCTGACTCTCTTACTTGCTCCCCAGGGTGCTTACAAAGAACCAGTAAGATGATAAATGGAAAGCCTGTGTGAACCCCGAAGGTCTACCAAAAGCTATTTGTTGTTGTTATCATTATTGTTTTGTGATCTGAAACTTTCCAGCTCTAGGTTGCAAGAAGATGTCAGACTGGGTTGAACCACCATCAAGAAAATCAGTGTCTCAATTATGGGAGAATATAATTAGCTCATTATAATTTTGATTTGTTCTTTTTCAGCACCTCGCTCTTTTCCCTGCCTGTGCTGAGTACATATTTGAGATTCAAGAAGCCTCTCTCTCTATCATAATGGACAAGGCAACATCAATATAGACAGCAATGGAGAAAACAGTGGCAATTTTGAAATTACCTCCTTGAGATCCTTGTCATTGTATTTTTCAGAGCCATTGTATTTAAATGGAGGAGTTGCAGGCTCTTCACTCTGCACAGCGTGAGTGAAGTACACAATGGTAGACTGCTGTTCCCAAAGAAGTAAATTCATTCCTGCCCAAACTCGCCCAGGTTTCCAGCAAAATCCTTATCAATGTGACAGTTGCCTGTTGAGTTTTCTTAAAGAGAGAGTAATGTTCCATATTGGATTCATGAGTGCACTGGTGAATTTTCATTACCTCTTTGGTTCATTTATTCAAACAGTTCACAACTTTCATTGACAGGAGGTCGCTATTGTTATCATCTTCCCCATTTTACAGATAAAGAAAATGAGGTCCGGAGAGGTGAAACTGACAGGTTCAAGGCCACACAGGGATTAAGAAGCAAAGGTAAGATTTGAGGCCTATCTGCCCCACCCCTAAGTGTAATTCCTCATACTCGACAGTAAGTTCTCAAAGTATTGGTCTCACAGAAACTAACTTTTATTTTTGCCAAAATAGTTTTTATTAACCTCAGTGAAGAAGAGCTGGAATCATAGAGTGACTTTAATGAAACATAGTTTTATTACTTTCAAATGTTATATAAATTACCAACTAAGATATAACAGAGTGCAAATAATGAATATGAGGGGAGTTAATGAAAAAATTACAATTCATAATAAGCCTGCAAAATGCAAGCTTGTATCATAAACATAAAAGACCTTTAACATTACAGTAATTAATTGCTGGACTTAGAAGTTGCTGATGCATGGAAAGAATGCTTAATTCGAGAGCCCTAAATTTTAGAAAAAGGATGCTGATTTTAAAAGGATTTACCTTACCCGTTGAGACTCTCAAAGTTCTCAGTAGCAGATGTTATTTCAAACTATTTACTCAAAAAGCACAGACACTGTATCTGCTTTTCTATCAAAATCCGGTTGAGTAAAACCTAAATTAAAAGCATTTATTGTATCCGTGATGCATTTATTGTATCTTTCATCAGCAGTTTTCAACTAAGCAGAAATGGATCACCAACCACACCCTCTTGGTCTATTTTCCTGTGGTTTATATGAGATTTCAAGGTCTGCATTCCAACTGTATATGCTCAATCATACTTTGCACCATAATAATTGGTTATCGGTAGAAGGTAGCCTCTGGTTTTGAGTCAAGACATGCCACAGAGTCCTGGCTCTGTTACCTCCTAGCTGTGCAAATCTGGGCACATCCCTTAACATCTCTGGGCTTCAGTTTCCTCTTCAGACAAATTAAGATAACAAAAATACTTACATCACAGGACTATTTTGAGGATTTGAGCATTGTATATGAAATGTCTATTATAGCAAGTGGTACATTAAATAGTACTGAATTAATGGAGTCTATTACTACAATTGAGTTACACAACCCAACCCCTTTCCTTTATAGAGGAGGAACTAATGTTTCAGGAGGTTAATGTGACTTGCCCAAATCCACCTGGCTATTTAGGGACTCAGATAGTATAGTACAAAAGCAGAATGAAGGTGTCCGGCCTGCAAGCTCCATACCTCATCAACCATTATGTTAACACTGAAGAACATCTCCTCCTACATAGCCACTGTAAAAACTCATCATCTGGAACATATCAGTTAAGAAAGGCACTGCTGTGAGAGGACATGCTGAAATGGACAAAGTCATGAATGCCTGGAGTTCCCTGAAAACACTGCCACCTGAGACTTAGGGAGGGAAGGATCCAGCCCCAAGCCTTATGCATTTAAAATGGAACTTTCTCCATGACATGTGGTCAGCTCCCAAATGTATCAAACTCTGGGTCCTCTGTGTCCGTCATGATAAACTTTGCAAATGTGACTACTGAACCTGCTCAGGATCATCTGGTCAAAGCAGTGCCATGTTGCCTGCTTTGACCTGGTTTCATCTGAAGCCTGAAAATTCTCTAGAGGTCCAGCCCCTCAATTCCACTTCCATCCTTTGTTGCCCTATTTACACATCTCCCTGCATCCCTTTGGATACCTGGCTCTCAGGGGTAAGCACCTACCAGTCCAAAGTAAGTGACCTGGAAACCTGTGACCTCGCTGGGTTTGCTCCAATTCAACAGTAAATTTAGGACAGTAAAAGAAAGTCCTGTATTACTAAACTTCCAGAACTTATCACCCCAGTAAGTAGTATAGATTTATATGGAATTTAGCATCAGCTTAATACAAGCAAATGCATTAAATTCATTAGACATTCATCATCAGACCTAAAAAATCCTCTAAATATCTCAGGAGTAATCAACCCCATCACTCCTTTGATAGCATTAATAAAATAGAGAAATTTGCCTGAAAGATCTACTCAATTCTAGTCCTCTGAAACCTTCTCTGGAATCTCTTATTAAAATGAAACAAAACAACAATAATAACAGAAGCGTCAACGGAACTCAGACTGACCATGCCTGGTCTGTGATGCTGCCCATTGGCATTCATAAGAATTAGACTCAGCTATTTTAAAATATCCCTTTCTTAGAGCAATATGTTGTTTTTCAGTTTTTTATTGGGTCTTGTTTGTTTGTCCTACTATTTCCTTTATGACATGCTGTTCAGGGTTCAGGAGAATGATATATTCTCCTCAAAACCAGCACTCCATCCTCTTCGGTGACTATTTTTGTTAGGAAATTTCTGGCTACACATAATGGAAAAAGCGACTTGGCATACAAGGTAAAGAATTGTTAGCTCACATAAGAAACCTGGCATGTTTTCCAGACATGGACAACAGGCAGTACGGGGCAATGCTCCCCAAGAGAAAAGAAACAAACAAATCGTAGGTGAGCCCTACAATCGCCCTGCCTTATTGCCAGGAGAGGTTCTGGGTTGTGGTGGAGGGAGGGAGAACCCTGAGCTGGGAGTCTTCCTGAGTTGAGGTGACAGAGTAAACCATTCAGGAAGGCCAAAAAGCTAGAATTCACATGATAGAGTACCCAAGAGGAAAGCAACAGAGATCTGCAGAAGGTCTCCCTTCAGTCTTCATGGAGTACTGATCACTGTGTATGTGAGGAAACTACTAAGGCCGAGGAAAGAGCCACCGTAGGTGGAACAATCTCCCCTAGATCCCACAAGGCTGGGAATACGACGTGTTCTATCAGCCAGAGTGGAACAGCTTTGTAACAAACACTCCAGGCTTTGGGTAGAGTGCTCAGAGGGTATTGCTTCAGAAGTGGTGACAAATTCACCATAAGCAAGGGCTGTCCTGGCTCCACCTAATAAAGCATAAAAGCAAGGATCTGAAGCAGAGGTCAGCAAACATTTTCTGTGAAGGACCAGAGAGTAAATATTTTATTAGGTGAGTGCAAAAGTAATTGCGGTTTTTGCATTGTTGAAATTTGCCATTTGATATTTGGGATACATTCTTAAATAAATGTGGTTATGTTATACATCATTTTTTTTTTTTCTTTGAGACAGAGTCTCTCTCTGTTGCCCAGACTGGAGTGCAATGGCTCGATCTCGGCTCACTGCAACCTCCATCTCCAGGATTCAAGTGATTCTCCTGCCTCAGACTATCGAGTAGCTGGGATCACAGGCATGTGCCTCCATGCCTAGCTAATGTTTGTATTTTTAGTAGAGATGAGGTTTCACCATGTTGTCCAGGCTGGTCTCAAATTCCTCACCTCAAATGATCTGCCTGACTCAGCCTCCCAAAGTGCTGGGATTACAGGTGTGAACCACCACCCCTGGCCTTATACATCATTGTAATGGGCATTTCTCGCTTTATTTTTTGGCTAATGACTTATTAATTGCTGTTTATTTTATATTTATTTCAGACTATGGAAATAATGATAGTCAAAAAGTAAATTCGAGAGATTTTCTTATTTAAGCTCAAAATAGTTCGTAAAGCAGCAGAGACACCTCACAACATCAACAACATATTTGGCACAGGAACTGCTAATGAACGTGCAGTGCAGTGGTGGTTAAAGAAGGTTTGCAAAGGGGACAAGAGCCTTGAAGATGAGGAGCATAGTGGCCAGCCACCGGAAGTTGATCATCAAAGCTGATCCTCTTACAACTACACGGGAAGTTGCTGAATAACTCAATGTTGACCATTCTATGGTCGTTTGGCATTTGAAGCAAATTGGAAAGGTGAAAAAGCTTGATAAGTGGGTGCCTCATACGCTGAGCAAAAATTTTAAAAATCATCATTTTGAAGTGTTGTCTACTCTTTTTCTATGCAATAACAATGAACCATTTCTGGATCAGATTGTGATGTGTGACGAACAGTGGATTTTATACAACAACTGGTGATGATCGGCTCAGTGGTTGGACTGAGAAGAAACTCCAAAGCACTTCCCAAAGCCAAACTTCCACCAGAAAAAGTCATGGTCACTATTTGGTGGTCTGCTGCCGGTCTGATCCACTACAGCTTTCTGAATCCCGGCGAAACCATTACATGTGAGAAGCATGCTCAGCAAGTCTACGAGATGCGGCAAAACTGCAATACCCAAAGCTGGTGTTGGTCAACAAAAAGGGCTCAATTCTTCTCCACGACAACATCTGACAGCACGTCGAACAACCAATGCTTCAAATGGATTGGATTATGAAGTTTTGCCTCATCCGCCATATTCACCTGACCTCTCACCAACCAACTACTGCTTCTTCAAGCAACTTGACCACTTATTTCAGGGAAAATGCTTCCACAATGAGCAGGATGCAGAAGATGCTTTCCAAGAGTTCGCTAAATCCTGAAGCATGGATTTTTACACTGTAGGAAAAAACAAGCTTATTTCTTACTGGCAAAAAGGTGTTGATTGTAATGGTTCCTATTTTGCTTAATAAAGATGTGTTTGAGCCTAGTTACAATGATTTAAAATTCACAGTCCAAAACCGCAACTACTTTTGCACCTACTAGAATGTATGGGCCACATGGCTTCTGTCTCAACTGTTTACGTCTTCTGTAGTAATGCAAAAGTTGCCATAGACAGTATGTAAATGAATGAAGCACCCAAATTGTTTTGAAGTAACTTAATTGCATCCCAGGACAAGGCCCCCAAACATTTAAAGGAACTGAAAAAAATGATAACATCCAACAACATGACATTCATAATGCCTGATAGCCAATCAAAAATGCTCAGGGATGCAAAAAAATAAAAAAAAATAAAAAAATAAAAAAATAAAAAAAAAAGAAAAAGAAAGAATGAAAACTGTGACCCGCAATGAGGGAAAAAAATAAATCCACAGAAATAGACCTCAAAATGACACAAATAATCAGACTAGTAGTCAAGAACATTAAAACAGCTGCTATAATCATATATTATTTGCTCAAGAAGATAGAGAAAAGTGTGTGTGAGCATGCTAAGGAGACAATGGAAGACATAAAAAGGACCTGAAGCAAAATTTTAGGGATGAAAAATATATCTCAGATTTAAAAATGCACTGGTTGGAATTAACAGCAGAGTAGGCACTGCAAAAGAAAAGATCGGTGACCTTAAAGACACAGTGATAAAAACTATCCAGAATGATACACAGAGTTAAAAGACAAAATAAAAATAGTGGACTATCTGTGAGCTGTGAGACAATACAAAAAGACCTAATATTCATGAGGTTGGAGTGCTAGAAGAAGGGGAGAGAAAAATATTTGAAGAAATTATAGCCAGAACTTTCAAAATTGATAAAAATTTAAACCCATATAGATAAAAAGAAATCAATGAACTGCAAATATAAAAAACATGTAGAAAATCACATCAAAGCATATCAAAACCAAATTGCTGAAAAGTAGTAATAAAGAGAAAAACTTAAATGAAGCCAGAAACAAAGACACATTATATGCAGAGGAACAAAGATAAAAATGAAAGCAAACGTCTCAGAAACAATGAAAGCCAGAAAACAGCGGAGTGATACCTTTAAAGTACTGAAAGAAAGTAACTGTTAACCTAGAATTATATATCGGGTAAAAATATATTTCAATAACAAAAGTAAAGATTTTTTTCAAACATACAAATGATGACAGAATTCATCACCAGAAAACAATTACCACATGAAATACTGAAACAAGTCCTTTAAGCAGAAAATAAAATGATACCAGATGGAAGTTTGAATTTACATAAAGAATATGTGAGTAAATATAAAATATTTTTTCTTATTTTTAAAATCTCTTCAAAAGATTATTTTAAAAAGTAGAAATAACAATGTGTTGTGGGGTTTATAGCATATGTAGAAGAAAAATGTATGACAAAAAAGATGGGGTGTGGGAGAGGGAAGTACACTTTTGTAAGTTTCTGATACTATACATACAGTTGTATAACATTTGCTTGAATATAATGTGATAAGTTAAAGATTTATGCTGTAAGCCTTAGAGCTGTAGTTTTAGGGGTATGTGGGTATCCCTGGGGATATGTGTCACAATGTGGGGATGGCTATTACCCACGTCTAGCGGGTAGATGCCAAGGATGCTGCTAAACACTCTGCAAAACATAGGACAACTCCCCCACACCCCCCAACAAAGAATTATCCGGCTCAAAATACCAATAGTGCCAGAGCTGAGAAACCCCGTTCTACAGCAATCACTAAAACAGAAAGCGAAGAGATGGGACTAAGAAGTCAACAAAGGAGATACAATGGAATCATAAAAAATAGTGCATTAATCTAAAAGAAGGCAGGACAAGTAAGTGGAAAAGGGAACAAAGACCAGATGGGCCAAAAGGAAAACAAATAAGTTGGAAGGTTTAAACCCAACGACATCAATAATCACATTAGATACAGTGGTCTGCACATCCCAATTAAGGGCAGAGACTGTTAGATTGTATTGAAAAATGCAAGACCCAACTATAGGCAAGATCTGACATTAGGCATAAAGATAAAGATAAAAGTGAAAGGATGCTAACACTTAAAAAAGAAACCTGGAGTGGCATTGTTAATATCAGACAAAGTAGATTTCAGAGCAAAGAACAGGTGTATTACAGGTAGAAAGAAGTTCATCTCATAATGTTAAAGAGGTCAGTTCACCAAAAGGTATAATAATAATAATAAACCTGTGTACACTTAACAACAGAGCTTCCAAATACATGAAGCAAAAGCTGATAAACTAAAATGAAAAACAGACAAATCCACAATTATAGTTGGGGACACCCCTCTCTCAACAATGTTTATAATACATAGGCAGAAAATCAGTGAGGATATAGAAGACTTGGATAATACTCAATGGTGAAAGGGTGAATGATCTTCCCCTAACATCAAGGCAAGGCAAGGCAAGGATGAGACAAAGTGTCTGCTCTCACCACATGTGTTTGGCATTGTAGCAAAGGTCCTAGCCAGTGCAGTAAGACAAGAAAAACAAATAGAAGACATATAAACTGGAAAGGAAGAAGTAAAACTGACTTTGTTCACAGATAAAATAATCATCTACATAAAAGATCCTAAAGAATTTATTAAAAAGTTACCAAAACTAATAAATGTGTTTAGTAAGGTTGAAGAATACACAATCAAAAAATAAAAATCAACTGTGTTTCAATACAGTATAATTGGTTCACTATATAAATGACTGGTAATTAACATAAAAAATCATTTACAATAGTATTATATTAAATATATAAAACAGGGATACATTTTGACAAAATATATGTAAGAGTCATACACTAAAAACTATAAAACATTGCTGAGACAAATTAAAGATCACATATATAAATACAGAGATATTCCATGCTATTGACAGGAAGATTAAATATTGTTACAACATCAGTTCTTACCAAACTGATTTATAGATTAAATGAAACCCAATGAAAATCTCAGCAGGACTTTTAAAAAATAGAAATTGACAAGCTGATACCAAAAATTATATGGGAATGTGAAGGACCTAGAATAGTCAATTTTGAAAAAGAACAATGTTGAAGGACTTACATTGTCTAAGAAACTTAGCGTAAACTATAATAACCAAGACTTTGTGGTATTACTATAAATATAGACATATAGATCAATGGAACAGAAAGTCCAGAAATTGATCTACATGAATAACATCAGAAGTCATTAAGAAAATGCAAATTAAAACCACAATGAGATGCCACTACACTAAGCACCATTATAATGGCTAAAATGATAAAGACTGACCATCCCAAGTGTCAGGGAAGATGAGGAGCATTTAGAACTTCTGCACATGCTGGCAGGGATGTAAAATGGAACAGTCACTTTGGAAAACAGTTTGGCAATTTCTTTAAAAGTTAAGTGCACACCTACCAAAGGACCTATGTATTCCACTTGTTAAGTATTTACCCAAGGAAAGAAAGCATCAATTCCTGCAAAGGCTTGTACATGGATGTTTACGGCAGCTTTATTTGTAGGTGCCCCGAACTGGAAACAACCCATATTTCCAAAAACAGCCTAAAAGATTTTTTAAAAATGGTATACCTACACAATAGAAATATGTCTCAGCAATAAAAAGGAATAAACAACTGACACATGCAACAACATGGAGGGGTCTAAAAATCATTATCCTCAGTTAAAGAAGTCAGACAAGAAAGAGACAACATTGTATGATTCCATTCGTAAAAATTCTAGAAATTGCCAGTTAATCTATACTGACAGAAACTGATCAGTAGTTTCCTTGGTATGGAGACGGAAGGAAGAATTAATTACAAAGGGACATGGGGAAACT
The DNA here is from genome assembly GCF_003255815.1 of Theropithecus gelada. Taxonomy (NCBI): domain Eukaryota; kingdom Metazoa; phylum Chordata; class Mammalia; order Primates; family Cercopithecidae; genus Theropithecus; species Theropithecus gelada. The sequence continues at coordinate 7,204,593 of NC_037684.1, forward strand.
TTGTTGGGTGGGGAGTGATGGAATTTTTTTTTTTGATTGTGTTGATGGGTTTACAGGTATATGTATTTATCACAACTCATCAGATTAAACACTTTAAACACAATTTAAAAATTTATATTTTATGCTGATCATACCTCAATACAGCTATAAAACATTAAAAGAAGAAGAAGAAGGCATAGAAGGAGGAGGAGGAGGAGAAAGAGAGGGAGGAGAAGGAGGAGGAGGGGGAGGAGTAGGAGGAGGAGGAATAGCCACCAGTAGGGTGGCAACAGGATCCACGACCCTCTACACCCTGTTATTCACAGTGCTGGATTCTTCCTAATGCCCTATGTGATTACAGGGTAGCTACTCACAATCCGTCTTACAAACTTCCTTGTTCACATCAGTAGGAAGGAGAGACAGACTTCACAAAGCTCCCTCTTAAGACAGAAACCAATCCCCCAGAATCATACAGCAAACTGCTCTTCCTATCTCATTGGCCAGAATTGTGCTACATGCCTTTTCCTCAATCCTCCCTTAATCAGATCTACCCCCTTATTCAGTGGAAGAGGGGGCTTGGATGTTGGAGAATTAAACTGAAGCTATTTTTCACTACACCGTGAAAACTGAGATATTTTTCTTTTCTACTCCTTCCCCACTTCCTCTTTCTTCTCTCTCTCTCCCTCCATTTCCTTCTTAATAAAAATGTATTATAGGCAGAAGTTATACATGGATTCAAAAAAGTGCTTGGACATTTATGAAAGACGGAACTGTAAATGGAGACAAGATCCTGAGGTCAGGAGCTCAAGACCAGCCTGGCCAACATGGTGAAACCCCATGTCTCTGCTAAAAATACAAAAATTAGCCAGGCGTGTTGATGGGTGCCTGTAATCCCAGCTACTTGGGAGGCTGAGACAGGAGAATCGCTTGAACCTGGGAGGTGGAGGTTGCGGTGAGCCAAGACCATGCCATCGCACTCCAGCCTGGGCAAGAAGAGCAAAACTCAGTCTCAAAAATGAAACAAACAACAACAACAACAACAAAACCCAAGACAGAGCTTGCTCTGCTATCTGCTATTAATGGTGACATTTATGAAGGACTGTTGACATCTCCTGCTGGACAGGCAGGGAGCAAGGAGGTGTGGCTGCTCTAAGATCCCTCACCTCCTAACGTCAGCCATTCACCAATTGGAATCTTGTGAAGAAGCAACCATAGTCAGGCAAAAGTTGACTTCTTTATTGTGTAGCAAACGTACACTCGATCCAGCTCCATGACATGGTCTGTGACTTGATTTCGAGAGCAGAAATCGGAAAGCTGCCTCTCTGATGCAATTTCTCATAAGTACCCAGATGTTAATTAAGTTACTACTTTTTATAAGCTAAAAAGTAGTATCCAATTTTCTAATTAACATTTTCTTAGTAAAGCTGATACATTGTTTGAAAAATACACATTGTTTTCCGCCATGAGATTAAATATAGCTATTTTTGGACTGAATGGAAAAAATACCTCTGCCCATACATATTTTTACTTTTCCTGAATTGGCCATTATTCAAGAAGGATTGCTCACCACCTCTGGTCTGGAGGGCAGAAGCTTGCTAAGCAACTGAATTGTTCACCCTGGGTTTCCGGGAAATGTTTAACCTACTCGATAGAACTAAAGATTTGAAAGTCCTTTAATGGCACCATTTACATGTTAATGTTCTAATGACAAAGGCGTTTTATCTGTTCATTGGAAGCAGTGAAACCCTACTTAACTTGACTTAGAAGCCTTTGTTAACACATGATAAGTGTCAGGAAGTGATACAACTTTCCCCAGGATGAATCTGGAGATTAGGGACTTAGTTTGCAGTAGGTCCCTTTCTCCAAGGACCCTCTCCCAGCTGACTGCCTGCGAGATTTGTGCCCACAGGTCCTGGGCTGAGTAAAGCATGTGGAAAGGCGTCTGTGCTGCCATCGGGCTGCCTGGGTGGTCAGAGTCTATATACAGCGCTCTCCTCACATCCCTCCGGAGGCTTTACCATTTTCCTGTACATGGCTCCGGGACTGGTGCTTTCATCCTTAATGGCCAGCTTCTCTGTCGAAGCCCTGTCCTCCGAGTGCTGGAATCTGCACCCACCATGCAGAAAGCTGGAAGTACCTGGGAATTTACATACCCCTGGGGAGTGGCCCTTAACCCATGACTGAGAGCTACAGCTCCCTCACCACTTATTGGGACAACTCTGAGATCTGATCTAGACCTGGAGATCTCTTTATGATGCAGATTCTAATTCAGAGAGTCCGGTCTGGAGCGGAGGCTCTGCAATTCCGACAAGCTCCAGGGTGGTCGCTGATGTTACTGGTTTAAGAGTCCCATGGGTCTACACTGTCTTGGGAACATCCCTGTGGGATTATGTAGCTTCTTTCTCTGGGACCTTACTTGGTTGCCTTCCTTGGCTTGGCCATCTTCCAGGTCTCAATTCACTCCTGGCCATCTCTGGGAATACTTTCTAGTATATCACTTTCACATGATTCCTTGTCTCAGAGTATTCTTCTGGGGATCCTACCCTAAGACACCAGATCTGCAGCACCTTGGCAAGGGGCGGGCTGTATTCAAGACGCACTGTAACTGGGCTCCAGCCTCCAGGGACCATCCATGTCATCTGCCACTGCCTTCTCAAACCATCCTAGGTGCCAGTCCCACCTGATTATCCATGAACTTCCCAAGCCTCCTGACTTTTTGCTCATGCTTTTCCACAAATCTGAAATTATTGCTTTCACTTTTCTGCACACTAAAAAGCTCCTCGTTTTTCAAGGCTTGTTTCCAATGCCATTCTGACCAAGAGGCCATTGCTGATCTCCACATTCAAAAGCAGCCCCTCCTCCCTTGTGTTTTCCCAGCATGTTGCCTATGTCTTGGTTTCCCTGTCCAAATAATGGGTACACCAGAAGTTGCCCTTGCCACTCTCAGAGTTGTTGCGATGATCAAATGACAGGATAGATATGAAATGGCTCACTAAGCTGATAAGATGATGATGATGATCATGGAGAAAAAATACAGCACCTGTGAACTTCCATATGTAGAGTTTTTCTAAAATAAGGAATTACTTCTTCTTTTAAAAGATCTATACATGAAATCTTGGATTTGCAGCACTAGTATGTAGGGAACATATTGATTATATACAACCCTAAGCCATTACATTTCCAGATTGGGATATCAATCTGTTATTCCCAGGTTGGGAATCTCTTGCTGTTGACTTACAATACTGCAGTTCAACTCTATCACACCCTGCAAAACCAAGACCACTGGCAAAGAAGGTCAGTGTTATTGTTCTGGGGCCAAGACATGTGGTGAATCTCAACTTCTGGGACACTCAGAGGCACCCTCAGGGCCATCATTTTCCCTCACCAGCACAGTGAGCTGCAAAGCCTATCACAATAGGCGGAGTGGGAAACTTTGGGGAAAGACAACAAGCTTAATGTTTGCCACTTCTTAGGGAACGGTGACAGCACCAAGGCAGAAATATCTGGAGCTCAGCAGGATGTGTGAAGACTGGACTGAGAGAGGTAGGAGGTAGAAAGACGGGTGTGGGAACAAGCTAAGTCGGGCTCCTGGCTTGACAAATTACTATTCAGCTGGCTTGCCTGAATTGTGACATATTATTTATTAAAATGGAAAGAAAATTTAAAAAGTGAGATGTCAGCCCCAATCCCAACCTCCCTGAGCACAGGCAGCCAGCACAAAGCAGCCTCTGCACAGCCTAAAAATTCAACATGACAGCAGTGTAGGGAAGAGAAAGTCATCCCACCTGTTTAGAATCATACAGACTTAGGGGCAAGCACTCCATATCTGCATGACCTTGAACAAGTCCTCTACCCACTTTACACCTCAGAATTCTTATTGTAAAACAGGGATAATCATGATAGAGGGTCATTGTCAGGATTATAGGTGGAAAAGCATTTTGACAAAATTCGATTGTGTTATAACTATTATTGTGAATGAGGATAATGATGGTGATTGGGTTTAACTTGTACAGTTTTTTATTTTATTTTATTTTGATCATGTATAGTAAAAGGTTACTGGCTATCAACTTTTTTATATTAAGAAATAAACCCTGTCCTCAGGGAGTTAGCATGTTATCAGAGCAGACAGACTTATAATCCAATAATTAAAACATATTACTTTGGGTCAGAGGATACCCACGATCATCTTCACTGTACAGACAGGGAAACTGAGGATCAGAAGGTCAAATGGCTTGCTGAAGGTTATGCAGCTAGGAAGCAGGGTCAGAGCTCTGGCCTGGTTTTCTGACCCTTCACTCTACCTCCAGAATGACTGCCCTCCCCTCCTCACCCTCCTGGGTCATGGTGTGGGCTGTGGCACTCCTGCTTACCTGTTGGGTGAGTCTGGACAGTCAAGGAATTCCTCTAAGCCTCAGTTTCTTCCTTTTGCCATTAAACCATGATTACTTTTGCACCAACCTAATAAAAATGTGGCATTTACACATGCCCTGTCTTACCTCACAAATCGCATGCCTGCTGTGTGCCAGATACCCTGCCAGTCACTTTACATATATGAAAGGGATTAAGGAAGCAATACTTACATGCGAGATACCTGGCACAGAGTGGGCACTCAGTGAAAGATCTGAGCAGGTTGAGTAGCTCATTTCATCCTTCCTAAAATTCCTTGTTAGGCCCTATTTTGCAAGCGGAACTTGGAGAGGTTAAACAATTGAATGGAGGTCACATAGCTATTAAAAGGTAGAACTGACATACAAATCCTGATTTTAAAACTATGCCCTTTCCACCTTTTACATTAGTACATGAGATGATGATGATGATAATGATCATCATCATCATGTCTAGAAGAATGTCAAGGTAACCTACAGCAAAAGATGCTCCAGCCTCCTTCAGCCACCAAGAAGGATAAATATACATGGGGTTGCTGCGAGGCATCCTTGCAGTTATCTGCTGGGAGCCTCCCAAAAGTCCAGGGAGGAAGGTGTAGCCGGCTGAAGAGTATACATAGAATTGGAATGGCCTCTCCTGGTGGAAGCAACTTGCCATTGTCCGAGGCATGAAACTCCAAGGGCAGGGCCGTGGAGCCTGGGTCACGGCAATGGTACTGTTCACCTGCTTATGTCTGATTAGGAAACACTGTTGGTAGTGACAGTGCCTCATGTCAGGAACAGCTCAAGTGCTAAGCATTCTCCTCTGGGCTTGAGACAGAGAGGAACTCTGGAAGAGGCTAAAATTCAATTCTAGTAGGTGGGAAGTGGCTGGATATAAATATTTTAAGACAACAAATATGATTCAGAAGGCTAATTGGAACTTGCTGACACCACCAAGGGCTCCTGGCGGCATGACACACAGATGGGAGTAGGAATCTCCGCCTCAGCATTAGAATACATACTGTAAATACCATGGAGGAAGCTGTCTGTCCCCTCCAGGGACACACGTCTAAGTCCTCACTAGAAAGCTGGTGCACGGGACAGGGAAAGGTGGAGAAGATGGGCACTGAACAGTAGCCTAGCTTTTTGTCTTGGATCTGTCTACTTTCCTGAGAAAGTCACCTAACCTTTCTGAGCCTCAGTTTCCTCATCTATAAAATGGGTAGAGAGTGAAGGTGGTAGTGGGCAGGGATTAGACTCAATGATCTTTAAATTGCCTAGCTCTTTCCCTGCTCTGGCACTGTGAGATTCCAGGAATCTATAGCCACCTCTTGGATTTCACGTTTGGTTGTTGAGCAGCAAGATAGCTTAGTGGGTTTAGCACCTGGACTCTGGAACGGGACAGCCTGAGTTCAGACATCAGCTCTGCCACTTACTGCATGGTACTGGCAATATTACCCCTATACACAGGTAAGAGGTGCCCTGCTCTGGGCCCCACACTTTCGAGGGTGTTTCTCTGATCCTCTTCCATCTGTACCCTTCCCTACAGGGAGCAAGAGGATGTGCCCACCAGGAGCTCATATTCTCAAACTAGACCATACTCTGGGTCTCTGGAATTCTCTGCCTAAATGACTCCAAGCCAGCTGACAGGACCCAGATGGGCCTCATCTTTGGGTCTATCCCCTCTAGGGTGGACCTCTCCTCCGAAGGGGTTGTGGTTTGACGTGGAGTGTCCCGGGGTTGGATGTGTGGGCTGGGGCATCCATGTGCATGCACAAAAAGTCCCTTACAGTTTAAGACGCAGCTAAAATAGAAGGACAATGGGGGTGAGCTGTGGGTCCGGGACCCCTCTCCCTGGGTACTGGTTCTGGTCTCGGATTCCTAAGAGTTGGAGAATTCTGAATTCAAACCAGGCTTTGTAGTCATTATGAAGGTCTATTTTTCAAGCAGAATGATAGAATGCATTTAATTTTACTTGTTGTTGGCTGGATTCAAAACTTGCAAATATTTAGATATGTGTTACACGGGCTTCCACTGGTACTCTCGTCCTGGGCCTCACAGCTGTTAGTGGGGAACCTGGTCCCTGGGAACATTATTTAACCTTGTAATACTGGGTTTCTTCCTCTGTAAACTGGAAATAATATTAAAACTAACATCATAGGCTCAGTGTGGTGGCTCATGCCTGTAATCCCAGCACTTTGGGAGGCCAAGGCAGGTGGATCACTTGAGCTCAGGAGCTCGAGACCAGCCTGGGCAAAATGGTGAAACTCCATCTCTACAAAAGATACTAAAAAAATTAGCTGGGCATGGTGGCACGCACCTGTAGTCCCAGCTACTAGGGGGCTGAGGTGGGAGGATCCCTTGAGCTTGGGAGGTCCAGACTGCAGGGAGCCATGTTTGCACCACTGCACTCCAGCCTGGGTGACAATGTGAGACCCTGTTTCAAAACAAAACAAAAAACATACCAAACATCATAAAATTGTTGCATGGGTCAATCAGTTGACTCATGTAAACTAGTCCTATGCTCAATTCAGTAGGGCGTTAGCTGTTGTTATTTTTCTGTCATTCAGACCTGGGATTATACCCATAAATGCCCTGCAGACTTCCTGGTCTCCCACTGAAATGCTTTCAACCCGTCCTGCCACCCTGCACATGGTGACTGATCCAGGTAGCCTGACTACAACACTGCCTGGCATACTGTTACCTTTTGAGGTCACCTTTAGCCTGTGTAGTGCCCCCAGCCTCTGTCCTCTACTGGGAGCTCTCCACCGGGGGGACAAAAGGACTCATTACCTGTGTGGCTAAAGCCAGCAAATGAGACATGTGCACTGAGCTGTTTAGAGAAAAAGGAAATAGGCAAATAAAGGTTTCTTCAAATGTCACCATCCCAGCTAGGGTAAGATGCATGAGAGCTAAAATACACAATCTTCTGGGAAGCAAATAAATAAGTTTGAATTCAGGGATCAGGCCTTGGCCATGTCATTAACCATCCTGCTTGGAGACCTGGCTCTTGATAACAAGCCGGTGGAAAGAATTGCTCTTTCAATTTAACCTTGCTATCATTAAATGGCCTTCTGCAGTTTCTCCAATATGCTTATTTTATTTTTCCGGCATCATGCTAGTTAAAAGTAGGATAAATGATAAGTCTGTTAACGAATACCTGAATTAATTTTATGACAGAGATTGCTGAGCAGGGAGCAGGGTGGGACCATTCCTGCACTGCGGGCTGATAACCATTTCGGGCATCGAATATTTATTAAGGACCAATAATAAAAGCCCTTGTGATGGTGTAATGGCTCATTCTAAATGCTTCCTGCTAATAAAATGAGCATTGATTTGAAAGGCAATATTTAAATTCTATCCACAGCATGTCAAGGAAAGGACAACTGTGTCTGAAGCGTGAGAAGCACTTAGCCAACTTGTTTAATCATCAGATGCTCTGCAAATTGTGTGTGCTCTTGGCAGGTGGGAAAATGTTCCCTAGCAAATGCTTCATTAGGGGAGGTAACCACAGAGCAGGGTTCAAATCCTAGCTCCCTACATTTGAGCTTGGTGACTTTGGACTGGGTACCTAAACTCTCTCAGCCTTTACTGGCTCCTGCATAAAATAGAGATATTCACAACTTTCATGTGCTGTGGTTTGGGAAGTTAATAAGTGATTACATAAAGTGATACAGCAGCGTCAATAAATTTTAAGCTCTCTTCTCCTTTCCCTTAAGCTTGAACATGGACCAGCTCTGGGTAAACACATTTCTAGCTTCAGGAAAATTACTGTGCCATGAACAAAGTAACAAGCTCAGAAATAGATGGGCTCCTCTCTCTTGTAAAGACTACTTCCTATGTGTACCTTGATCATCATTTCCAACCTGGATACATATCACATGTCCATGCTAATCTTCTGATTGTTAATATAGCAAACTTGATCATAACATTCACATGAGAACAGTCTTTCAGTGGCCCTGAGGACAAAGTCCACACAAACCAGCACTGCATCTGAGACCTGTCTCCTGCCTCCCTGTGCTCCCATCCCCTGGAGCCTTACCGTGCCCCCTTGCTCTTCCGTGGGCACTTACCATTCCAGTCCCATGCTCTGTCCCAGCTTCCTGCCTTTGCACATGCTGTTCCCTCTTCCTGGAGTATCTTCTACCACTTCTTCCTGAATAGCTCCTTTTACCCTTAGGGGAAGCTGAGGGGTCCTCTCTAGAGGGACTTCAGGGTTAGCTTTCTCTAACCCCGGAGCTTCTCTCTGCTAGCAATAACTGCATTGCACTGAAATGGATTTTTCTTCTTCTTTCTTGGACTGAAGGCGAGTCTCACATCTGTCTGTCAAGCAGCCATCACAGTGCCTGGCATCGAGTCAACATTTCATGAATTTGTTGACTCAGCTCTCATTCCCTAGGAATGCTTGTCCAGTCTCAGAGATTTAAAAACAATCTGTATGCTGAGGACTCACGAATAAATCTGGCTCAGCCCACTCCCTTAACCTCTACACACAAACACCCAACTGCCCACTTACAAATCTCACTCGGATGTTCAAGCTTGTCCAAAACAGAGCTCCTGATGATCCTTCCCAAACTGGCTCCTCCTCCAGTCCTTCTCTTCATTGCAGATGGAAGCTTCATCTTTCATTGTTCAGACCAAAAAATCTGGTGTTTTCCCTGTTACTTCCCTTACATCCTATGTCTGGTCTGGCTGTGATTCTGTTGGCTGTAGCCAAAACAGATTCAGAATATCGCCCCTTCTCATCACCCCCATTTTCACCTTGATTATTGCAGTAGCTGCATATGGGCTATCTCCCTGTTTGCTTCCACCCTTGCCCCCTGCAGTTTATTCCCAGCACAGCAGTCAGAGTGATCCTGTGAAATGACATCACTCCTCTGCTCACAATCCTCCAATGACTCTCCATCACCCTCAGAGTAATGCTAGATTCCTTACCACAGTAATAAGGGACTGATACACAGTCTGGCTCATGCTACCTGCCAAGCTCATCTCCATTGTTCTTTGGGAACCCCAGGCAAGCCCCTGCTGCAGGGCCTTTGCACTGGCTGTTCCCTCTGCCTGGAATGCTCCTCCCCCAGAGCCACATGGCTAGTTTCCTTCCTCCAGGTCTTTCCCAGATGCCACCTTCTCAGAGAGACCTCCTCTGGCCACCTTACCTAAAATTTCACCTCCCAACACATATTCCCCTGTCCTGATTTATTTTTCTTCTTAGCACTTGTTCATCATGCTATATGTTTTACTTATGCATCTTGTTTATTTTCTATCTCCTCCAACCAGTGAGGACATGGATTTTGGTCTGTGTGTTAAGTTCTGTGTCCTCCGTTCCCGCAGCAGTGCCCGATCCACAATAGGTTGACGATTAAACCCTAGTTGGTTGGTCAAATGAATGAATGAATGAATGAATGAATGTCTTCTTCAGGGGGGGAAGCCAACCCCAGCGGCCCTCCAGGAGCCTGGAACTGAGGTGGGAGGTGAGACTCGACTCTGGCAGCAGGGACTTGACTCTAGGCCAGGTTGAAGACTAGCTGAAACAGCAAAGAGGCAAAAGCACCTCTCCATGAGACGTGCCCACCAACGCCATGTCAGTTTACGATTGCCATGGCAGTACCTAAAAGTTTCCACCCTCTTTCATGGCAATGACCTAGAAGTTACCACCCCTTTTCTAGACATTTCTGAATAACCCACCCTTTAATTTGCATGCAATTAAAATGAGTATAAATATGACTGTAGACCTGCCTCTGAGCTGCTACTCTGGGCACACTGCCCATGGAGTAGCCCTGCTCAGCAAGGAGCAGTACCTCTACTGCTGCTGTACATGGCCACTTCATGCTGTCTAGGCTGGGCACGGTGGCTCACACCTGTAATTCCAGCACTTTGAGAAACTGAGGCAGGCAGATCACTTGAGCCCAGGAATTTGAGACCAGCCTGGGGAACATGGTGAAACCTGTCTTTAAAAAATATAAAAACAATTAGCTAGGCATGGTGATGCATGCCTGTGGTCTCACCTACTCAGGAGGCTGAGCTGAGAGGATTGCTTGAGCCCAGGAGGTGGGGGTTGCAGTGGACCAAGATCATGCCACTGGGCGACACGGCGAGACTGTCTCAAAAAAAAAAAAAAAAAAAAAAAAGAAAAAAAAACAGTGCTATCTAACACTACTGGCTTGCCCTTGATTCCTTGATTTCTTTCCTGGGTAAAGCCAAGAACCCGTCCTGGGCGAAGCCCCAATTTTGAGGCTCACCTGTCCTGCCTGCATCAGAACCATCAGGTGGCACAAACACCAACGATGCGGGTGGGCTCCACAGTGAGCAGCGAGTAGTCTTTGGCCATATGAGCAATAATAGAGTTAACGCCCCACAGGGACAACTGCAGGTTCATTGCACGTGATGAGTCTGGGAGGGAGAAAATGTGCTGTTTGGGGTCACTGGACTGCTAGAAGAAGGAATGGTTTTCTCTCTAGGGAACATTTTGAATAGGATTTCAGAGCAGGAAGATATTAAGTGTGAGATGGGGAGCAGTGTGTGTAGGGCTCAGAGACCTCATCCCCCTAGAGATTGTCTGCCCCATCTGGGTGCATAGTGTGGCCAGCAGGTCAGCGCCTCCTGTGGGGGTCCATCACGGGGTGCAGCAGGGCTCCTGACAGACTTGGCAGCTGGACTAGGACTATGCACAAAACGTAAAGCGAAGTATGCACCCAGAAGCCCATTCTTCCATCAACTTATATATATATTTAAAAACTAGATAAGAGTTGCTATGGAGAGCAAACGTGACTTTAAGACATAATTGCAGTTCATTGTTATTTTCCTAAATAATGCTGGTGTCTACATGGCTCCATCCTGCTTTATTTAGCTTCATCTTTCCAGCTGGAGCTTGCTCCCTGATGGGTGGGGGTGACCTTCCTTGGCATCTCTCTACCCTGGGGGTGGTCATGTCCTTCAGGAGTGGGTGATGGATAGGCTCTGCCTTTGTTTTTCTCCTGGGACCCACCCTGCTCCATGGACTCATAGGATAGACCTGGGCACTCACTCCCCTGCGTCCTGCTCACACAGCACTTCAAAGGCCAGACAGAAAAAAAGCAACAGGATAGCCCTTTGATTCAGTGAGAAAGGTGGCACGTGGTGTCTACTCCAGTGAGCTCAGAAGATTTGCAGGTGCTAAACCAGAGACACATTGGCCCCTTTTGGCTAAAGACCTCGGAGCCCACGATCCCTTCCTTCCTTACCCATAGCTCCACTAGTGCCTGTGTTATGTTGTGTTAGAATCCATGTCTGTCTCAGAAGCAGCCTGAAGATAGGGATCACATCCAGTGGATTTTCATAGCCCCAAAGCTTAGTCCTGCATCTGGCACACAATAATACATCTCTGTGTATAACCACGTGCTTTTTCAAAGCTTATTTTTTTGGGCATTCTGGGTAGCAATTCCTCTTATCCAGTCAGTCTGGGGGTCCGCCCTGGGTCCAGACCACGCAGTTGGAGGACTGACCGGAGCCCTCATGAGAAGAAACTGGACCTCTGTAGAATGATGCGAAGAAATGTTTTCTTTCCCTCCCCATGTGCCCACTCCCATTCATAAAGAAGGGAACTTCCTCCAGCACTTCTGCCCTCTTGAAGTGCTGAGGCTGCAGTATCCACTCCTCTGCCTGCCTTTTTATTCTACTCAACTGGGGTGAGATGCTAATATGATGGGGGAATGACCATCACTGGCCTCTTTATTCTGGGGGGGGTGGCAATGTCATTAAGGAGTGGGTGATGGACTCTACCTTCATTATTTTTCTGGGACCTGCCCTGCACATAGTACAGGCTCACTCCTCAGGTCCCTGCTCACATAGGCTGAGCACACTGGAGTGGGATCCTGGCTGCGGGTGGCTTGCCACTCTCTCTCTGAGTATGTGAGGCAGGCCAGTGTCTAGCTGAGTAGGGTTTCCACAATGCGACTGCCCCAAGCAAAGTCCAAGTTCTAAGTTAGGGGAGAGGGTTATTAGATACCTATTTCAGCCTTAGGTAAGTCATGTTCTCTAATCTGGCTCATGCCAAAGCCCTGCATTTTGGGAGGTATTAAACATATACCTGGCCCAGAATCAAGCTGCTATTTGGTTGGCATCTAGCCCGTGATCCTTGTGTCTATTTTCTAATGGTGAGACCTGGAGGAGTGGTGGAGTGAGGCTTAGGTTCCCCTTACCTCTGAGAGTTGGGCTTTCAGAGAGACCTGCACTCAGTCATGTTTTCCCTCACCAATGTGGGGTCTTTCTCTTAAGTCTGGTTATTGTCTGGTCTTTTGTCTCATGAATATCAAAATCCCCTAGAAAAACATAGCCTGTCATTTTCCCAGGCAGGCCCTGCTTGTCCCTCCCTTGTCCAGCTCTGGTCACTACGTTCTTGTTACCTGCAGGCTCAGCTCATGTCCAGCTGCTAAGTCAGTGAGAGGCCAGCCTGGCAGAGTATGAGGAGCCCTTCATGCCATCTGGGCAGGATGAGAAGATCAGCTGCTGCCACCCCCGGGAGTCAGGCAGGGAGACAGCCTGTTGTGGACATTTGTTGTGTCTACTGCCTGATATCCATTTCACCCTGCTGGTAACTAGCCCCCAGTTTTCCTCTTGAGGGCTCGCCTGCCCCACCTCCACTCATCTCATGTGCTTCAGATGAAGCTGACTCTACCCAGACTCCAAAAGTGGCACCTATGAGTAAGCCACACGGACCAGTGCATTTCATCCTCCAGTCAAGTTGGTTCAGACATGAGCACATGACCCAAGTGAGGCCAATTATAGCCAGTGAAACTCAATTCTAGCACATGTATGTGTGCATGTGTGCATGTGTGTGTGAACATGTACATGTCCACTACTAGAGAAGTGGGCTTTCATTTCCACTGGATGTGAAGCTGAAAGGATGCAGAATTGGGAATTTTTAGCAGCCATCATGAAGAGACAGAAGGCCTAAGAATGAAGCCAACACTGAGGAAGCAGAGACAAACCTTATCCAGGTGACAGCATTTGATCCCTGGGTTGAGCCATGCCTGAAGGCAGAACAGTCTACTTGAATGGACTATTCAGTTACATGACCTGATAAGGTCTCTTGTTTACTTAAGAAAGTTTGACTGGCATTTTCTCACTTGCAACCAAAAGTGTCTTCACTGATACAGAGCCTTTTGTTGCCACCTGATCACCATGCCATAGCCTCTCTACTCTAATCCTTGCTCTGTGGGGTCTGCAGTTTCCTCTCTCTGTCTTCAGTTAGCCAGAGCCCCTGCTGGAAGGGGAGCCTGGCCCCACAGGCCAGATGCTCAGCTGGGTTCTCTTGTCAGTTCTCAAAGCCACCCCTGTGTGCCCCTTGCATCACCTGATTCTGAGAACAGCGCAGTCAACAAGCCCCTGCCTTGTGCCCCTTGGAAATGCTGCCAGCCTGAATCAATAATTCCAAAATATGTTCTGGGGAACACTGGTCCTTTTGGATGCTCTCTGGGAGGACAAAAAGGTTTTCAGTTTTAGAAATTGACAAAGCCCTGTATACACACACACACACACACACACACACACACACATACATATCCCTCTTGGAGATCCACCAGCAAATTTACTTATCAAAGGTTCTAATGAGCACTGCCATAAAAAGCACTGCCATAAAAAACATATCATAATTTAGCATTTGAAAACAGATTTCACTATGGAACAAACTTTTTTTGTTGCTGTTGTAGGTATAATACCTGAAGGTATTTGGGGAAACAACCTGAACGTATTTGGGGAAACACTTGACTAGAATTTGCAGGAGTTCTTTGAACCTGGCAATTTGTACAACTGGCCTCTTGCTGGAGCAGTCGGCCATTCATTTCTGGTTGGGTCCTAACACCTTTATCTCAGCTTGGTGATATGACATCATTTCTTCCCTCCAGAGCTCCAGGCATGCCACAGGGCTGGGACCATGCTGGCTGTGCTGTTTCTTGGCATATGGTTCCTGTGCTGGTGGTAGCAGGAGATAATTTGATTGGGCTGACAACATTCATTCTTTTCTGGGCCACACAGACCTCCTAATACCCCATTCTGAGACACAGTTCAAATCTGGCAACAAGAATGCACATAGTTACATGTAAACAGAAAGCTTAACATTAAATTATGATTGATGTTTCAAATCAAACGCTCTCAGAGTTGGGGTGGGAGATGAGTTTCCAGGAAGTAGTGGCCTGTAATGAAACCCACCAGAGTCATAAAAATGCAGGATGGCCATAGGAGGCCGCCTGGAGACTCAAACCTAGATGACAGAAAGAGAGCTAAATTTTAATATTTGCTTGCTTTCAAAACAGCAGCATCATACTTCCCACGAAACAGAAATGCTTGCTTGGTACTGTATTGCCTCATAAATCCTAGGGACCCATTCAATGACAACATTGAAGGAGCCAGCTGGCCCAGGTGTGATTATTTCTGGGATTGGAGGGAGGGAGGGAGAGGGAAGGCTACCACTTGTTGACTGCTCTGCATTCATGATCTTTTTCAATCTTCCTAAAATCCAGTGAGGTAAGCAGTGTTTCTGTTTGGCTGGGGAAGAAACCAAGATCCAGAAGGGTGAAGCCTTTGGACTAATGATGGCATTGGGATTTGAACCAAGGTCAACCCAAGGTCAAGCCAAGCCCAAAGCCATGCCCAAGAAGGGATTTCTTACTGATAAATTATGAGTATAGACCTCTCAGATGTGGTTGGTGGTGTCCCGTGACTCTGCCTGGATGAGGCTGTCTTCCCCTTTCTATCAGCAGACAAGCACTCAGTTGTGTGTCCAAACCAAGGCAGAGTATTCTTCCAGGGCCCTGGTCTCTGACTGGGGAAGGGAGACTCTAAGGGGATACAAATATAGTGGCTATAGGGTGAAGTTCCAGGGTTATCCAGACACCCCTAGATTGGAGAAGCTGTTTTTAAACTGATCCTGGATGAGTTACTGGAGATCAGAATTGCCAGAAGATCAGCAGGCTGGTTTGCCCCTAGGAAACATCAACATTTTTGTTTGATTTTTGAGTGTCCCCATAATGGTCATTCCAAGGTGGTAGTGGAGAGTTCACAGGATGGGGAGCCACAGGATCCTCCTTCTGGCTTTGTCCCTTTCTAGCAGCATCACTCCCCCGAGTGATGCTGAGCCTTGGTTTCCTCATCTGTCAATTGTGTTTAATAATTCATGCCCCGAGATCCCAGAGCAAGATGGCTGACTAGGAGCAGCTCCAGCCTCCAGCTCCCAGCGCGAGTGACACAGGGGACGGGTGATTTCTGCATTTTCAACTGAGGTACCGGGTTCATCTCACTGGGGAGTGCCAGACAATCGGTGCTGGTCAGCTGCTGCAGCCCGACCAGCTAGAGCTGAAGCAGGGTGAGCCATCGCTTCACCTGGGAAGTGCAAGGGGGAAAGGAATCCCTTTTCCTAGCCAAGGGAAACTGAGACACACAACACCTGGAAAATTGGGTAACTCTCACCCTGATACTGTGCTTTACCAAGGGTCTTAACAAACGGCACACCAGGAGATTATATCCCACACCTGGATGGAAGGGTCCCACGCCCACGGAGCCTCCCTTGTTGCTAGCACAGCAGTCTGAGATCTAACTGCAAGGCAGCAGCGAGGCTGGGGGAGGGCCGCCTGCCATTACTGAGGCTTAAGTAGGTAAACAAAGCCGCCAGGAAGCTCGAACTGGGTGGAGCCCACCGCAGCTCAAGGGGGCCTGCCTGTCTCTGTAGACTCCATCTCTGGGGACAGGGCATAGCTAAACAAAAAGCAGCAGAAACCTCGGCAGAGGAAAATGACCCTGTCTGACAGCTTTGAAGAGAGCAGTGGATCTCCCAGCACGGAGGTTGAGATCTGAGAACAGACAGACTGCCTGCTCAAATGGGTCCCTGACCCCTGAGTAGCCTAACTGGGAGACATCCCCCACTAGGTGCAGACCGACACCTCACACCTCACACGGCAGGGTACACCCCTGAGAGGAAGCTTCCAGAGCAATAATAAGACAGCAACACTCGCTGTTCAGCAATATTCTATCTTCTGCAGCCTCTGCTGCTGATACCCAGGCAAACAGGGTCTGGAGGGGACCTCAAGCAACCTCCAACAGACCTACAGCTGAGGGTCCTGACTGTTAGAAGGAAAACTAACAAATGGAAAGGACACCCACACCAAAACCCCATCAGTTTGTCACCATCATCAAAGACCAAAGGCAGATAAAACCACAAAGATGGGAAAAAAGCAGGGCAGAAAAGCTGGAAATTCAAAAAATGAGAGCGCATCTCCCCCTCCAAAGGAACGTAGCTCATCGCCAGCAATGGATAAAAGCTGGATGGAGAGTGACTTCGATGAGTTGAGAGAAGAAGGCTTCAGTCGATCAAACTTCTCAGAGCTAAAGGAGGAACTACATAACCAGTGCAAAGAAACTAAAAATCTTGAAAAAAGAATGGAAGAATGGATAACTAGAATAATCAATGCAGAGAAGGCCATAAACAAACTGACAGAGATAAAAACCATGACACAAGAAATACGTGACAAATGCACAAGCTTCAGTAATCGACTTGATCAACTGGAAGAAAGAGTATAATGATTGAAGAGCAAATGAATGAAACAAAGTGAGAAGAGAAGTCTAGAGAAAAAAAGAGGAAAAAGGAATGAACAAAGCCTCCAAGAAATATGGGACTATGTGAAAAGACCAAATCTATGTCTGATTGGTGTGCCTGAAAGTGAGGGGGAAAATGGAACCAAGTTGGAAAACACTCTTCAGGATATCATCCAGGAGAACTTACCCAACCTAGTATGGGAGGCCAACATTCAAATTCAGGAAATACGGAGAACGCCACAAAGATACTCCTCGAGAAGAGCAACTCCAAGACACATAATTGTCAGATTCACCAAAGTGAAAATGAAAGAAAAAATGTTAAGGGCAGCCAGAGAGAAAGGTCGGGTTACCCACAAAGGGAAACCCATCAGACTAACAGCAGATCTCTCGGCAGAAACTCTCCAAGCCAGAAGAGAGTGGGGGCCAATATTCAACATTCTTAAAGAAAAGAATTTTCAACCCAGAATTTCATATTCAGCCAAACTAAGTTTCATAAGTGAAGGAGAAATAAAATCCTTTACAGACAAGCAAATGCTTAGAGATTTTGTCATCACCAGACCTGCCCTACAAGATACCCTGAAGGAAGCACTAAACACGGAAAGGAACAACCAGTACCAGCCATTGTAAAAACATGCCAAAATGTAAAGACCATTGATACTAGGAAAAAACTGCATCAACTAACGAGCAAAATAACCAGTTAATACCACAATGACAGGATCAAGTTCATAACAACATTAACCTTAAATGTAAATGGACTAAATGGTGCAATTAAAAGACTGGCAAATTGGATAAAGAGTCAAGACCCATCAGTTTGCTGTATTCAGTAGACCCATCTCACATGCAGAGACACATATACGCTCAAAATAAAGGGATGGAGGAAGATCTACCAAGCAAATGGAAAACAAAAAAAGCAGGGGTTGCAATCCTAGTATCTGATTAAACAGACTTTAAACCACCAAAGATCAAAAGAGACAAAGAAGGCCGTTACATAATGGTAAAGGGATCAATTCAACAAGAAGAGCTAACTATCCTAAATACATATGCACCCAATACAGGAGCACCCAGATTCACAAAGCAGGTCCTTAGAGACTTACAAAGAGACTTAGACTCCCACACAATAATAATGGGAGACTTCAACACCCCACTGTCAACATTAGACAGATCAATGAGACAGAAAGTTAACAAGGATATCCAGGAATTGAACTCAACTCTGCACCAAGTGGACCTAATAGACATCTACAGAACTCTCCACCCCAAGTCAACAGAATATACATTCTTCTCAGCACTACATCACACTTATTTCAAAATTGACCACATAGTTGGAAGTAAAGCACTCCTCAGCAAATGTAAAAGAACAGAAATTATAACAAACTGTCTC